>NC_091931.1:16732475-17332475 GCF_041260155.1 Ptychodera flava | reverse complement strand
TACACTCACTATCACACATCGCACACACAAACATTATGGAAGCGAAGCAATGAATACAACGCTATAACTGGGCGAACGAGTAGTCTCGGGGACAATT
This sequence comes from Ptychodera flava, assembly GCF_041260155.1. Classification (NCBI taxonomy): domain Eukaryota; kingdom Metazoa; phylum Hemichordata; class Enteropneusta; family Ptychoderidae; genus Ptychodera; species Ptychodera flava. The sequence continues at coordinate 17,332,378 of NC_091931.1, read as the reverse complement.
CTGTCCACCAGCAGAACTATCACCCAGGGTAGAAAATGTATAAAGCCAGTATGTACAATGTATAAAGCCTATATGCCGCGCCTCGGAAGCTTTTCGCAAATTTGTCTACCAAAATTATTCCATAAAGTTTGAGTGCGATGTGTGATAGTGAGTGTACGAACGTGAGTGGTCATGAACTCTACAGCGCGTGAAGGAGTCGCAGTCAGAAAATAACAACAACCTAGCTCTGTTACTGAACTACTCTTAGGTGACTGGCTGCCATATGTTGTGAGTTTGAACCCGACTGAAACACCGGATTGTCACCATTGAATCATTTCCAAACAGCCGATCAGCTACACAACAGCCCTCGTTTTAAATTGCTGTAAATAATCTACCGATGAGGTATCACCCTCCGAGCCGCTGCACATCACCGCCTAACGTGCAGCGTCACGGAAACACATAGCCAATTGGTTGCATGTCCGCAGGGCCATGTTAATGTCTTCATCTATCATCCAGCATTCTGAATATGAACGCAATGTAACAGGTTTGTTGTTTGTCTTTCCTTTCCTCAGGTTGCCATCCAGATGATTTTGTCTGCGACACTGGCATGTGCATAACAGGTGACTGGGAATGCGATGAATGGATGACTGCGGAGACAATTCCGATGAAGCCCATTGCGGAGCAGGTAAGCGTCGGCCTCATTCAGACCAATAGGATCATTTAACGCCACCCAGAGTCGATTCTCGATGAAGGAGACCGACCACAACTAAAGCATTAATTCAACTTGTCTGTGTGGTTGGCGCGAATCCCTAAAATACATTTTTAGAGAAATTGTACGTGATATTTCCTCACAATTGTTTTCACATTGTTAACTGAGTGTCACGGTAGCACCTTTTTAAACTATCAGTCTGGAGTACTATGACGCGATTGGAACTAATTTGGGATAATTTGATCGTTATATTTTTCAAATTTCTCAAAAGTGTTAGGTGCCGTGTAGCTGAATGTTGCGATATTACAAATTACTCATAAAAACAAGTGTGTAACTTAAAAAGAAAAGCAGATGAGATTACATTTGCAGATTACATCGACATTCCTTCATTATCCAATTATCCCAAATTGGTTCCAATCGTGTTCATGTACTTAGAACATAATTATAATATTATTGTGATGTTTCGTTTTTGCATGAGTCAAACCAGTGCATCGCAATTTAGATTGGCATCGAAAATTGTGATGTTTCGTTTTTGCATGAGTCTGTCGTTATAGAAATAAAGGGAAACGGGCGAGCCTTGACTAGCGCGTTAATTTTAGGCTTTCCTCTCGCCCGCACCTATCAATAAACATTAATGGTCAGGGCGGACTATATTATTGTCCATTATATTATCAATAAACTCAAGAAAACCTTAAAAATTTACGAAAATTTCCCACGCGAAAGACCATGGGGCCCAAAAACTCGTATTACGCATACAAATGTTGTATTCACTTAACAGTGACGTGCTGCGTGTTTCTGTCAGTGAGTAGTGTACTGTCAGCGGGCTGTAAAACGTTTTTTCAAATCCGGAGATTTTTTTGGAAAAAAGTGTCTAAACTTGGCCAACAGGTGCTCCATTTCATTTTGTGATTTTTCATGACCTTTATGAAAGGGCATGTAAACAAACCATTACTGTGTATTTGTGGTCAGTCACGTGGTTAAGCTCGACCAATTGAAGTGCGACGGACAGGTCATAGAATATAGTGCACATTATTCAATCATCAGTCATCGATATGGCTCACCTTCACGCCAGTGTGATCAAAGGTCCAGGAAATCATAATTGTATCCAGCCTGTGTCTTTCAGATACCCCGTACATGATCATCCTGGATTGCAAGGTATTCTGTTAACATGTTTACTAAAAAAAAGTACTCTCCTACAAACGTCCCTTCAGCATTCCCATTCGGAGGTTGATTTGGTTTAATGCTATTTTCGATTTTTCTCATCTTTGTGCCGTAAGCTTACTTCTTTACAGGTATGCTCATCAACCCTAGAAACCATTGAGAATGTACCAAGTTCTAATGGCGAAGGAAATCAGCCAATTTTCCAGCTTGGGCTAATTTCCTTGAAAAAACAAAACCCTGGGTTTCCAGATACTACTGGCCTAGTTCCTTAACTCCCACGCTTTTTTAGTCATTAAAAACAGAAATAGTGAGAAATTATCATCAAACGTTACAGCTACTGATCCTTAAACACTTATAAATATTTTATTATCGGAAACTTGTATTGGCTCACTTTGAATAATGTCAAGAAAATTAAATTTCCTTTGTCCTTTTGAGGAAACGACAATTCTTTTTTTCACCAAAGCGTGATCGGCGACCATATTAATTACAATTACTCATCAATCGGACATGATTTACTTCCTTTATCTAAAACTTTGCATGGTGAATCTTGCATTTAATTCTTGAACTTTAAAGTGGATAATGAAACATTTCGAGGAGAAAAGTATTAGGAAGTGTTCAGAGTTTTTTTGAAGAAGCGTTATATCGATGGAATACGATTAAACCCAAAAGGTTTTTCTTATGTCGACAATGAATCCTTCTTGCGAGTTCTTTAATACTTGCAGGGCGTGCTATTGGTAATGAAAGGTTCAATCATTGGAAAAGGATTTGCAGGTCCTTTGCTCCTCGCAGCCAATAATTTTTGGTACATTTTCTCTTGGTTCTTTTGTCCAGAGTTCCGTATATCGTCTTTTTGTTATTTTTCGGATAATTCTCTGCAGTAAACTGCTTTGCTAGAATTCTCATTTTATCAACTCTAGGTCCCTGCATTAATATTCTTATGTTTTCACATTATTTTGCCAAGAAAATGAACCGCCTCCACCGGCGTGCGGATATGGGTGTTTGAACGGAGGCATTTGCGGCTGGTCAGGATATGGATTGGAGTTCGATTGTTCTTGTCCCGCTGAATACACTGGAAGATTCTGCGAAACAGGTACATTTTGAGGTTGTAACGATTAAGTTATTAACGACAAATGATCACTGATGGCATCGGTGACATGGGGCCTTAGTTAGTGACCACTACCTATCTGACGTACAGATTGATATATGGCGGGTGCCAAATGTGGGGCAGGATGCGCTTACTATTTTCGAAACACCTGACATCACTTCTTGGTCTTCTGGCCAGAGGTCCATATATCTTTCTTTCATGAATATGACTTTGTTTGTGTACCGTCTATTTACTGTATGTTCTGTGCTGTTTTGTGTCTATGTTTACAACTATTGTTTAGGTACTCCCAACAGTAGCCTACACCACCTCTTCTGTACATTCTCTAAAACCTCAAAATATTGAAATCCCCAAATTTCTGCCCCATATGATAAAATTGGTACTATCATTGCATCGAATAATTAAAATGAACATTAATATCCAGAAAATCTAATTTCCGTCTGGATGCGGACAATATATTCAAAGCCTTACTGGCTTGATAAGCTAAAGTGTACACCGCTTTCGACCAAGTATTCCTTGAAGAGAGAAGAAGACCCAAGTATTTGTAATACGAAACTATTCAAGCATTTCACCACGGAAATACCACTTTTCTAAACGGGAGGGATGACCCCCTTTTCGAAAAATCATAACCTTCGTTTTGTCGAGGTTAACCTCCATACGCAATTTTGTACAAAATGTAGAAAGAATATCAATTAGACGCTGGAGATTTCTAATCGAATCGGCAAATATTACCACATCATCTGCATACAGGAGGTCAAAAAGGTCGCACATATCTTGTGTTAGCTGAATACCCATTTGACCAGATGACATGAACATATGATTGAGTTCTTCAATAAAGAAACTAAATAGTATTGGGCTGAGAATGCATCCCTGTCTCACACCAGCTGGGCATTCAAAATACTGAGACGATACATTACCAGCCCGCACACAAGACTTGATACCACTATACATAGAATGCAAAATTTTAATTATTTTGCCTTTCATACCCAGTGACAAAAGTTTATATAACAAAAGAGAGTGGTTAATTCTATCAAAGGCCTTGGAAAAGTCGATAAAGAGACAATAAATTTTACCGCGTCTTATGCTTAAATATTTTTGAATGATAGAGTGCAGAACAAAAATATTGTCAACAGCTTATTATAATAATAATAAGCTTAGAGCATTCCAGTTTAAAGTACTGCATATTATATTTCCAACCAATGTAATGTTATCAAAAATGACACCACACAGAATTGACTCTGAGAAATGTACCTTTTGTGAGGATCAGAGTGAAACACTGGTTCATTTGTTTCATGAATGTGTATTTGTGGTGAAATTTTGGTAGGGAATTTATAGGGTATGGGGAAATAGAAGTCGATTTCAGAGTCACCCAACTGGTAGACAAATTATTCTTGGAGATGGAAGATTTTCTTTATTTTTAAACTTTGTAATCCTTGCTGCTAAATACTACATTTTATAGATCAAAATATGAAAAACAAAAACCAAGTTTGGGTGCTTTCAAAAAATATCTGCAAAATATTCAAAACTTGGAATTTCATATTGCTAACAAAAAGAATAAGTTGAACTCTCATCTTAAGAAATGGGGACAGTTTCTAAGATTATAAGTTTTCTTTTTCTCTTTCTTTCTGTCTCTTGTGTGTGTCAATTTGATATTCCTTTTATTTACAAGCACAAGACCTGTATTATTATTATTATTATTATTATTATTATTATAATCGGCATTACTACATGAAAATTATAAGATATGTAAAATACATTCATGTAACAATTGGAAAACAACTTTTTTGTAAACCTCAAGTAACCCAATAAAATGTTAAATACAAAAAAAAAATATTGTCAACAGTACTATGATTCTTTCTGAGCCCTGATTGGCAATCTGACACTATATTTGAACTGTCCGACCATGTGGTTAAACGAACATTGAGGACTGTGGTAAAGACTTTACCAAGAGCATTTAGGAGGGAAATACCTTGTCAGTTGCGAGTCTATTTATTAGTCTTTTCTGATATATTCTGTGATTCACTCAACTCATATGTTTTGTAGTATTTTTGTTTTTGAAAAAAAATTCCAATGTACCCCCTTTGCATATGGGCCGGAGGCCTTGAAACGCAAATAAAAGATTATTATTATTATTATTATTATTATTATTATTATTATTATTATACAACTATTGTCTTACAAATTTTGACCTAGTGTTATTGGATTATGGATTGGTATGATAGCGATTATTTTATTAAGTTTGTTGTATTGAATTCTATAAGGGTTCTCCACAGGGGGATTTTGTAGGGGTTGGCCACCCCCTGTTTTGGGAACAATCTATTCATATGTTAATGACTTGACAAAAGAATGGACTTGTTTTTATCACAACAAAATATTATGCAAATTATACATTATAGTCGCCCACTGTTTTTCAAGCCATGGAGAACTCCGTGTATTGTATTGTATTGTATTGTATTGTATTGTATTGTATTGTATTGTATTGTATTGTATTGTATGTATTGTATTTATTGTATTGCATTGCATTGCATTGTATTTTATTTATCATATACCTATGCCCTGTATTGTGTCTGTACTGAGTTCAGTGACATGATTTATCATGTTTATTTGCATGTCAATAAAGTGATACGCCTTGTTGATTGCATATGAAAGGAATGATCAGTACGTCTTTCTTTCATTCAATTGAATATTTGCATATAAAAAGTGATACGACCTGTTGATTACATAACAAAGCCTGATACGGCCTGTTGATTTGCATACCGGACTACTTACATGGTGGCGCCCTAATCAAAACAAACTATGGTTCCATCACAGGCTCTTGGCACATTGTTGGGATAATAATCGTATTTAATATGTAGAATATCTATATACAACTTGATTATTCAATAAAAGAATCACTGTACGTGATATTAGTGTAGGCCTAGGCCTATAGGCCTACATGTTGACTGGCATTATACACGAATGGCTATGGCTCGGGCCCGGCGAACGCACTGCATAAACATCAATGTGTAGAATGTCTACAAGACTTGATTATTTAATAAAGAATAACGGTACGTGATATTACTGCATGTGAGCCAGCTTAACCAAGCGGCTGTAGAGCTCTGCAGGGCTTGGGCCCGGCTTGGGCCAGTTGTCCACCGCTGCACAGACAAGATGAAAAGGCCAGAAAGCTTTTCACCGCTCGATTTCATAAATCAGCGAAATTCACGAACTCTGAGCGTTTCCGGTGATAAAAACTGGTCAACGGTCAGATGGTTGCATAAACAATCGATCGACTGACCTCTTTTGCCTAAAATCATACCTTACCCTATGCTACTGGCGAGAAATCGTCCTAAAATCGGCTGGGCACACCAACCCAGCGCCGGCCATTTTGAATGAGCTGCATGCAATGTATGCGCCTGTGCATTACAACCCTTGGCAGATGACGTATTGTCTTTCAATTGCTCTTCTTTCATTGGACGCGTGCGTTGCAGGAAGCTTATTCAAAATGGCCGGCGCTGGGTTGGTGTGCCCAGCCGATTTCAGGACGATTTCTTGCCAGTAGCATAGGGTAAGGTATGATTTTAGGCAAAAGGGCCAGTCGATCGATTGTTTATGCAACCACCTGACCGATGACCAGTTTTTATCACCGAAAACGCTCAGAGATCCTGAATTTCGCTGATTTATGAAATCGGGCGGTGAAAAGCTTTCACGCCTTGAGTTTATGTCTGTGCAGCAGTGGACAACGGGCCCAAGCCGGGCCAAAGCCCCGCAGCTACAGCCACTCCCGACATGTACAGTAATATCACGTACCGTTATTCTTTATTAAATAATCAAGTCATGTAGACATTCTACACATTGATGATTATGCAGTGCGTTCGCCTGGCCTGAGCCAGGCAGCCATAGCCACTCGGTATAATGCCAGTCAATATGTAGGCCTATAGGCCTACACTTATATCTCATGTACGGTGATTCTTTTACTGAATATCAAGTCGTATATAGACATTCTACATATTAAATACGATTATTATCCCAGCAATGTGCCAAGCGCCTGTGGGTGCCAGTCTATGATTTTGACTTTGACTACGATATCATGTCCGATCTCCAAAAGTGGCAGGGTTTTGAAGCATAGGGAAATGCGGGGTAACTAAATAAAACACATGTGTCGATATCGGATTAACCTGCTAGTAGTGCTACCAATTTGAACAAATTAAAGAGCAGAGCATCACACCGTACGGGCACTGACAGATCGATGACAGACCAGCTGTTCCGTCCGTGCATAAGCACAGACGCGCAGACGACAAGCAAATCGGACATGTCGGAGGACCGGCAAATTCAAAAGCACAACTTTCAAAAATATCGTGTATTCATGGTAAATGCGTTCTTGAAAATAATACCAAACCCAGCACTTGCATGTACCGTACCGATTCGGTAGATATCCTACATGTTTGATGACAGAGTTCAAGCATTTCTCTGCTCAACCGTAAAATAATTGGCAATGAGCCAGCTGATAGATTACGTCAGACGCTAGTATATCAATCCGCCTTAGCAAGATGACGCAAACAAATGTAGTCCATCAAGAAAAAAACCACAGTGAAACGTATCATATTTCAGTATACGAGATTTATTCATTTAATAACGTGGGCATAGGTATATGATAAAGAGGTTATTCCTCGATATCACCTCTTGGTAGGGTCGTATTGCTGCTCGTGCGGTTGTGGGCCGCATCACACTCGTCTTCGACTCGTGTGATGCGGCCCACAACCGCACTCGCAGCAATACGACCGCACCAAGAGGTGATATCGAGGGATAACCTCATAGTATTGTATTGTATTGTATTGTATTGTATTGTATTGTATTGTATTGTATTGTATTGTATTGTATTGTATTGTATTGTATTGTATTGTAGCAATAAAGCAAACCAAGCGACGATATACCACGAGACTTTGACTCAGTTCACGACATATGTGTACGAGCGATATAGCGTGATGTGAAGTGGTCACCGAGCGGTATACCGTCGCTGGGTGTGATTTATTGCTATTATATCATAACAGTATATTGAAATTCTGGCATGGAACGTAAAAAAATGGATTTTTGCTCTTGCCGAGAGCTTGCACGTCTGTTACGCGTGCTATATCGCGAATATAGCATGGTTCTTTTCGCGTTTCGACCAATCAGATCGCTGTATTTGCGCCATCAATATACTGGTGTAATATTATTTTATATCATACTATTGTATTGTGCTATATTGTGTCGTGTTGTGGTGTGTTGTGTTTTGGTGCATTCTATTGTATTTTATCGTATTTTATTTTATTTTATTGTATTGGAATGAATTGTATTGTGTTTTGTTGTTTTATTGTATTGTGTACTATTGTATATTGCTCTGCTATGCTGAGCTGTTGTGTTGAATTGTTTTGGTGTGTTGTATTGTATTGTATTGTATTTTAATGCATTATTTGTGCTGTGTCATATTGTGTTAAATTGTATTGTCGTGTATGGATTTTTGTATTTTATTGTATCATATTGTTGTGCGATTTTAGGTACAGGGTAGTGTAGCGTGGTGTAGTGTAGTGTAGTGTAGTGCAGTGTAGTGTAGCATAACATAACATAGTGTAGTGTAGAGTAGTATAGTGTAGTATAGTGTAGTATTGTGTAGAGTGCTTAAGCATTGTATGTAAAATGTAAGCATTAAATAATCTTTTAAATACTCTGCAGAATTTCCGAATTGCGAAGTGGATGGCTGTTTGAATGGAGGTAGCTGTATCATCGATATCGTTGATTCTTGGTGTTCATGTCCCTACCCGTTTACTGGATACCAGTGTGAAACCGGTGTGTATAGTGTAGTCATACGTATATGATCGTGAGCAATATGAAAAACTTTTTGCAAAAAAGTACTCTCCTGTGGTCACTTTGTAGATTCTTTTCACTTTTCACACATCAAAGGGGATAAAATGGGCAAGGGGCAATTTTTTTCGTTGAGGGGCGGGTAAGTTTTAGTCTTTTTCCGGTCGGTAAACTACGTAACAGCACAAATCTTAAATGTGTAAAAAATGGCCAGCCTCCATAACTCTTTGAGGTCAAAACATCATCGTGGCGAAGAGTAATTTTCAAAACTACCTCGATAGCCATAAAATAACCCTGAAAAACTCACGTTGGAATTTGTGGAAAGGCTCTATTAAGTTACAAATAATCAATACTAAATGGATACTTATTTTTAGCGTTCATCTGGTATGACTTGCATCTGCCGATCGCTGATCGATCACTACTATTATGTATTAAACACGTGAGCACATTCAGTTCACATCTGGTTTGTATTTGATTGTATCGTAGTGCTGTGCGATGTTGTGTGATACAGGGTAGAATAGCGTAATGTACAGTAGTGGTGTGGTGTGGTGTAGTGTAACAAGTGTAGTGTGGTGTGGTATAGTGTAGCTAGTGTAGTGTAGTGTAGTGTAGTGTAGTGTAGTGTAGTGTAGTGTAGTGTAGTGTAGTGTAGTGTAGTGTAGTGTAGTGTAGTGTAGTGTAGTGTAGTGTAGTGTAGTGTAGGGTAGTGTAGTGTAGTGTAGTGTAGTGTAGTGTAGGGTAGTGTAGTGTAGTGTAGTGTAGTGTAGTGTAGTGTAGTGTAGTGTAGTGTAGTGTAGTGTAGTGTAGTGTAGTGTAGTGTAGTGTAGTGTAGTGTAGTGTAGGGTAGTGTAGTGTAGTGTAGTGTAGTGTAGTGTAGTGTAGTGTAGTGTAGTGTAGTGTAGTGTAGTGTAGTGTAGGGTTGTGTAGTGTAGTGTAGTGTAGTGTAGTGTAGTGTAGCGTAGTGTAGTGTAGTGTAGTGTAGTGTAGTGTAGTGTAGTGTAGTGTAGTGTAGTGTAGTGTAGTGTAGTGTAGTGTAGTGTAGTGTAGTGTAGTGTAGTGTAGCGTAGCGTAGCGTAGCATAGCGTAGCGTAGCGTAGGGTAGTGTAGTGTAGTGTAGTGTAGTGTAGTGTATGTGTAGTGTAGGGTAGGGAAGTGTGGTGTTGTATGTAAACTGTAAGCATCATGCTTTAATCTTTTAAATACTCTGTAGAATTTCCAAATTGCGAAGTGGATGGCTGTTTGAATGGAGGTAGCTGTCTCGGTGATGGCGCTGATTCTTGGTGTTCCTGTCCCTACCAGTTTACTGGATACCTGTGTGAAATCGGTATGTACAGAGTCGTCACACATATATGATCATAAGAAACAAGAAAGCCTTTTTGATTGTTGAGGGGCGGGTAAGGTTGATTCTTTTGCAAGGCGAGCAACTTTGCCACGAGGGGTGTAGGATCCAGTGGTTTGACGACATAAGAGGCAAACAATATTGTTTTATAGGTGATGGCATAAGAAATGTGATGGAAAAGGTGCCTTGGATGTGAAAAGAAACTTTAAATTTGTTACAGAAGGAACTAACCGACAGCCTCCATTCCTATAAATGTTAATTTCTTCACATACTTCAGAGCAGTACATAAGCATGCATGTCAAGTTGGAAAACTATGTACCGGGTTCAATCTTAATGTGTAAAAATGGCCATCCGACAACACTCCTAGAGATAAAAAACCATCGTCCAAAGTATTTTTCTAACCTACCCGATAACGATGAAATGACCCGAAGAACTCACGTGGGAATTTTTGGAATGGCTCTATTAGTCATAAGTAGATCTGAATGGATACTTATTGAGCAACAATTTGGTAAGAGCTGCATGCGACGATCGCTGATGATTTATTTCTGATATTTTCTAGAGTTTGTCTGTGCTGATAATGTCGCAAGTGAAAGCGGGGGATCATGTTTACTCTGTGACAAATTCGACAATGAAATGACCTGATCCTGTCCACCAGGTGTTACGTGCTACCACTGCAAATCTGGTGGATACAGGCGTCTGTGATATTGCTCACATACAGTCAGGGTGCTTGTGCTCTCTTCGAAGTCTGCAGTGCTGTGTCGCTCGTGACTTCCAAATTCAGTTTCCAATTTTCTAATGTGACAGACACGCCTGGCGCAAAATCAGTGGCGTCAAAGATCTGCATCATTTACATAATATTTACGTACAGGTTTTATCGCCAAAGTTTACTTCCGGTTCACTTTCTCCTTTCAACACAAGAACAAAACACTTACCCTAGGGCCGATAGTTTCATGAAAGCATGTACCGTTATAGATTTTAGCTTATATTTTTGACATGAGTTTTGTATCTGAAAACACGTAACTGCTGCTCTAAGGTAGTACGTGCCTCAAAAATGAAAGACTGGTATTTTTTCTCAAGCTTTCATCGCACAAACTTTAAACCATCTCTTTCAAAATCAAGAGGAAAAACCGGCGTCACCGTGAAAAACCCAATATTTACCAGTCAAATGGAAGCAACCCTTTGGTGTCTTTATGGAAGAAAACAAATTCGCTGTTTTCACAAAACGTAGTCGGTTAAACCTGTTTTTATTCCGTAAGCTTTAAAATGAGCCCCCGCAAGTGGTATGCCAAAAGAGTATTGTAAAAGACTGAGTGTCCGAAGATCTGTTCCCAAAGCATATTCTACCTTAGAACCCCATCCGGCCCAGCAAAATAAAGCCAAACAAAAATATCGTATTTAGTATTATATAGTGATATCGAGGACGAAAAACTACGATTTCCTTTATTAGCTTATCAGTAATTGACCAAATTTATTTTGTAGAAATTCCAAGCTGTCAATCTTGTTCGCCAACTGCATCTTGTAACCAGGCACCATGTGATTGCCAAGGCGACTGTGCAGCGTCAGGAACGCAACCCCCAGGTAAGAAATGCCACACGATATTGTACATGTAAGCTTACATTGTAAAAAAATTTGAAGCCCCGTGTGAGTGAAGTGGTTTAGTTACTGGATAGAAATTACGCGGGGAGGGCCGGTGTTTTGCAAAATGACGCTGCGCGAAAAACTGATCCTTCATCTTTCAGTGTTTGCAAGAAAAAGTGAACTACCCCATTTTTCATGCGTAAAAGACGATGACCCTCCCCCTGTGCGTCATACGCTATATTTGGCATTTGAACTTCCAGCCTTAACTTTTACCCCTTAGAAACTTACTTTCATCCAAGGTTTCAAGTACTTTGATGAAAAAAGATCACATTTACCAAAAAATAATTCTATCAACACCTTGCAGTAAAATAGACATTACTTCATCCAATTATCCCAAATTAGTTCCAATCGTGTTTAAGTCAACATTTTCTTTACACACAAAAATTTAATATAGTTTGCACAACATCTATGAGGGCGCTCTTTCTATTTTACTAACTCTTTTTGTGAGGGTTCAGTCTCAAGTTTCAATGTGCAAACTTCCTTTTGCGCTCCTTACTGTCCCACTTGAACTGTGACCTTTGCAACGCTCGAATTCAAAAACTTGCAACTCGTTTCGATGTGGGCACCAATTTGTACAAGATTTGCGCTCGAACTTTGCGAAAGTCTGAGGGTCCACTCAAAGGTCACGGGTTCAAGCACAGTCAGTCTCCTGGGTGGGGGAGGGATGGGGTTCTTTTTGGAACAGTTTGTTTTATTTTATTTTATTAATTTTGACTGTGAAGTTTCAAATAAAGATTTCGACTCCAATCTGTTTGACTGCTTTCTTTATTACCTACAAGTCCATATCTCCTCTCCACTCTAATTTCTCGGCAAACATTGCCAGCCTGTTAATCGGCTGTGCGTATCAGCGGATTGGATACTGGTCGGTTTGCCATGGCGCGGCCTCAAAATAACCAATCACAGAGTTCCACTTCATTTAGGCCTACAACTTACAGTATTTTCTCGTTTTTTTTTGCTTGAAGGAGGGTCTTTTAAAGACAGGGTGGTTTGTGTGTCAGAAACTCAGAATCCCGCCCATTCTATGCATGGGATACTGTTTTATCGATGACTTTAATAAAAAGACTTGACATCAGTTATCACAGATACTTCCCAATGAGGCAGAAGTCATCCTCACGGACAGACTGTCATTTCATGTCAAATTGAATGGAATTTTACCTGTTAACCCTTTGAGTGCTGCAATTTTTCCGATCAAAATTTTAGTGCAACATTTTGCCAAATTTTATGAAATTTCCAGTAACCTTTTTGATAATTTTGGATCAAAAGGACATCACATTTTATTGGCTAAATTTTTCATCAAAACTTTGGCAAAATCTGTAAAAAAAATTGACTGAGGTATATCTTATAAATGCAACGGAAATTGACTTTGGCGCTAAAAGGGATAATTGAAGTACTGTATATCAATGACACTTGCTATTTCAATAGTCAGTCTGAAAGAGGTTTCGGCCCGGGGGGGGGGGGGAAGGAGGGAAGTAACGGTGTATTGGCTTGATTTGTTATTCGTGTTGAGTCTATGATAGTTGTTATACAACCTGTCTAGGTCACCAACAGTATACATTCTTTTTTCTCTTTATTTCACATACTTAGATCAATTGTTAACACTATGCTGCACTCTGTCTAACAACACTCAAACCTATGTGAGCAAAGTACATGTTTTCAGACAGACCAACTCATCACGCGCATCATAACGCGTCTGATAATCGAAAAGCTCTAAATTTTGAATTTGATCATCTTTATTTGACACAAAGGACCCTCATTATTTTTACTCTATCGTAATGTAAATGCTATACTGTCAGAGCGGTTTTTTTTTAAAAGGACCGCACTTCATGATAAACCTGCTTTTATTGGCCTTTTCGTCATCTTAATAACGCACCTAAACATACTCATTAACCATAGACTGGCTGTGAAACTGACGCGTTATTTATCAACATGCACTGAAGACTTCTCATTTCAAAAGTTAGTTCATGCTATGCATCATCAGTATGCATGTACATATGCATGTGTGTTATATGTATATGTGTTATATGTATGTGTGTTATATGTATATATGTATGTATGTATGTATGTATGTATGTATGTATGTATGTATGTATGTATGTATGTATGTATGTATGTATGTATGTATGTATGTATGTATGTATGTATGTATGTATGTATGTATGTATGTATGTATGTATGTATGTATGTATGTATGTATTATGTAATGTATGTATGTATGTATAGTGTGCATATATGCATGCATGCATGCATGCATGCATGCCTGTCTGCCCTCCTGTCTGCCTGGGTCTGTCTGTCTGTTTGTCTGTTTGTTTGTGTTTGGATGAGGGTATACTTCTGTGCGAATGTGTGTCTTCATCAATCATGCATTTGTTCATTAATTTCTTCAAGGAGTTACTGAAATTGGCACTGAAGAGAATATATATGGCGCCGACTAAAATCGTTATCAACGGTGAGTTTCTGACAGGGCTGTGAGTTCTTTAAAAAAACTTCTGGTTTTACTGATGAATCCGCTTTTTAACCCATTATTTGACCAGAATTCCGAGGACGTGAATCTGAATAAAGACAAGTCACGCATCGAAATAGTGACATTGAATACCGATGATAACTTTCACGTGAGCACTCCTGCCTTCTGAAGGAAAAGCAAATGTATTGATCTCAATGTCTTGTAACACAAATGTGGGAAATCCTTCCATTTGCGAAACGTTGGCAACTGCAGGTAGTGCCGCCGCCTACTTAGAAAAGATGGTATTGCATTTAGCATCAATAACATTTCTCAAAAATTGAGGCATTGCGATGAATGGTAACATCACGTCGACAGTCTTGCAGGGTAGTGGGATGTTATCGTTTTTAGATTTCTTGTAAAATATGCCGCTTTCCCTAAATAACTTCCCTATCGTGAAATTAAAGCGGCACTAAGTTTCAGAGACGGAATGTCCTATTTCGGTTACGATGGTCAATGAGATGAGGACAAATTGTTAATTAGCGGTGTTGTATTCATCTCTATACGTACAGACTTTTTACACTAAAATCACGCTTTGATTTTACGAAAGGGAAAATAAATGAGCGCATTAGGCGAAGTAAAACCTGTCTTTGCGTTCAAATTTACCAGAATAAAATAATGCTACACTCACTCCTTTACAGAGAATGATACAATGCGGTGTTTGCCTCCTGGTATACAGTTGTATAAAGTGATTTGAAGGAATAGAAAAAGAGCAAGGTATCGCTGAAAAGTCACATACCCGTCAATAATTGAGCGCTCTTAGACATGCATTCGGCATGCTGCTATCGTTATCATTATTTTTAACTCATGGAGGATGGATACCTTATGCCATAATTTCCAATCCTTTACAGTAGATCGATTGCAATACCAACGATGGACCGTTTATTTCGCAGGTAATCTCGTTTTGACTCTTTGAATTCCTTCGTCTTTTCTTGTTTCTAGGAAAACCGAGAACGATCTCTGTGATAAAACTTGGAGAAGATTTAGCCTAAAAAGAGGATAGTGAAAAGTCTGACAAACAACTTGGGATAAAGAAAAACGTGACTAACAACTCGATAAAGCCAAATGAATCCAGATGACAACAACAATTTCATCAAGGTCTCTAGAATTCCTTATACCCTGCCTTGAAAAAAGGCACGTGAAGTTTTTATCGTACATCTTTCCTCCCTTTCCAATTCGTTAGTTTTGAAAGTATTCGGTTGGTGGCCTATACCATCAACAGTTGTTTCAATGTACAGTGAAATTTTCTTGCCCGAATTGACACGATTGGAACTAATTTGGGATAATTGTATCTTGATATTTTTCTAATTAAATGTTAGGTGTCCTGTAGCTGAATGTCGCAATATTTCAAATTACATGTACTCATAAAAACATATGTACAACTTAAAAAGAAAAGCCGATAAGCTTACATTTGCAGATTAAACAGATATTACTTCACCATCCAATCATCCCAAATTAGTTCAATCGTATTAATCAAACAAAAATGTTTGACATATATGGCGTATAAGGGCGGGGGCTAAAATATCTTGTCACCCGTTTTTTAACATTTTCCGATCCATTTTGTGGCACTTCATGACTTTAATTCCAAAAAAAAATATAAAAGTCTATCAATCGCATTGAATTTGCTTAAGAAAAAAGCGGTATGCCTTGTAATGGAGCTGTTTTAAATACTGTAATGCAATTTCCTTCAGTCTCCCTACAGCATAATGAAACTCGCAATATTCAGTTTATTGACAAAGCCTAGTGTATATGTCAACACTATTGATGATAATTGAATTAGAGTCAAGACTGAAAGTCATTTATCAATGATACAAATGCACAGTAGGATATGGACACAGCAGGCTTTGCTGACAAGCTAAATAATGACATGACGATCATAAATAGTTTTCATAAGTTTTTCAAATGACTGATTACGTTAATAATATCATTAGTAAAACGAGCAGTTATATCACGGGACACTACTTATATCAGGTATTGTTAGTAGTGATAATACTTTAAGATTTTACCGTGGAAACTTTTTTATTTTCTATTACTGAATTATATATTTTTTCGCAATCACAAAGACATTGACTTTTGTGTGCATTTCAACCTTTGTAATAAATAATCACTGCGTAATCGCTACAAAATAACTGAAAGACTCATCATTTTTTAATCTATAAATAATATTTTGTATGTTTGATGGTGTTCGTATTGGAGCACCCTGTTGTATTTTTAAGTTTTCGATTTATAGCGACAGGTGTGTTTATTAAAATAATCAAAACCATACCAATCCAGAATCTAACAGCAATAGGTCAATATTCGTTATTACTTAGTCAATTGCTACAAAGACAAACACAACAGCACAGAACAGACAGCAAAGTACCGGTACACACAACAAAGTCAAATCCGTGAAAGAAAGATATATGGACCTCTGGCAAAAGCCAAGAAGTGATGTCAGGTGTTTCGAAAATAGTAAGCGCATCCTGCCCATGTGGCACCCCCATTCAATCCGTAAGATCAGTATCACTGACGCCATCAGCGATCATTTGTCGAAGAGAGACATCATACTTGATCTACCAGCTTGTGATGCCTGCCAAAATAAGCGTTTGAATGTAGAGACAAGTCCTTCTCCGGAGTAACCTTGATTTAATAGTTTGTAAGAGAGATGGCTATGTCTCTCTACAAAATCACCATATGAACTGCATGCTCTTGCATTTCCAATAAGCTTAGAAATGTAAAGCCACAGGGTTGTTATATGAGGTGTGGAAAATTTATGATAGTGAAGTTGAAATCATCTCAGTCTCTTGTCATATAGTCTAGTAGAAAGGTGACCATTGGAGTCAAATTCAAGAAAAATATCCAGATATGAAGCAGAAGAGGTCATTTCTGTGTACTTTCTTTAATCTATAATTGTGGAAGATAAATCATAGCGAGATAATCACTGAATGTGGACGTATTCATTGAAGTGACATCGGCTATGTATCTGAATGTAAGTTTGAAAATTCTAGCTACAGAGACCTTTTTTCTGTGTGATCACAGACAAATCTAGAGATAAACTGGCAACGGGTGTTATTCAAGGTATGAAGCGGTTACGTAAGCCCTTCATGTACGCCTCGCCTCAGGTAGCTCTCGACTCTCTTTTCCGAAGGGTGCCAACCATGCACCAGTAAAGTCATTCAGTAGTTTCTGGATTTTCGCCAATTTTTAAGCGAAAGTATGTTCGGCAAAGTTTGTGTTGTTGTTGTTGTTGTCGTGTGGCGCTGAGTGGAATTGACGTGCTGGTGAAAACGGGAAAGTTTTGAACTTCGGGAAAGTGAGTTTTACCATTTTAAAATTTCCTCTCACATTTTTATGAATATAAAATGAGTGTGTTTGAACCAAATTTGAAAGTCTTTTATCGATACTGTCTGGTTTTACTCAATGGTTTACGGTCAGTCATATCGTCTTGTACAAGTTGGTCATGGAAGGACGTGTTTATGAAACTGCTGGCGTGTTATGTTTTGATTGGCGTGAAGCAGTGTTTCTTCCCTGAGAGCTCACAAAGTATGGTTGCTACGCGACTGGCAGCAAGATGCCATCTCGTCGTACTTTTCGCATAATCTCGTGCAATTATCAACCACGAACAAAGTCTCCAAAAAGTCTAACACCTGCGAGGCTCATTTAAATATGAAAAGGCCATGAAACAAGAGGCCGGTCACGTTGCTAGTCTGTTTTTCTGTTTGTATGTGGTGTGATTAAGCTACTGACAAATTCTGCCTCGTTTGAGTATAGAAATAAGTCTGCAAGCAAGGGAGCACAGTTAGTGCCAAAGGAATTCCTATACACTGTTGAAAATGTGTCCTCCAAATTCAACAAATATGTTGTCGATGAGGAAATAAAGCATCCAGTACATCCAGTAGTTTCTTTCTCTGTATAAAAAAACTTTAGAATTCGTCATATTCTTAAGAAAATATGTAGAATAATACCCAATACTACTTGTAACGGCATGAACCATTTTTGTAGAAATATGCTTGATGGTGTTTTTCAATCGTTCTGTCAATTTATCGTGCGGTACTGTGGTATATAAGTGGAAAAATCGAAAGTCGAAATAGATCTTGATTTCAAAGTATCATATAGTTCCTTGGAATTGTTTAATATACAAATTTATACCACTCTGATCGCAAGAAAGAAAAATAACAGCGCAGTATGCCTGAAGTCGAGGTTTAATGGTACTCAGAACAGAAGTCAGTATCTTCCATAACTACAGTTGTTGAACAGTTTGAAGACCCTGATAAACTTTGTGATAAACTTTGTGTATGGTGTTTTGTGGAGTTTTGGTATCCATAGGCCATAATTGACTTATGTTTAGCCAAAATTTCGGGGGTTTTTTGAACATCGATTGTCTGTAAGTGGAGTTGGTGGATGTTTTAGTTGCACGAATGATTATGAGACAAAAAATCTGCGCCATATTTGTACTGTGGTACCCGTTATCTATATCGGCATTGGCAAAATCTATGTCAAGGAGTAATCGTGCAAAATAAAAACTTAAGTTTAAGATGTGAAATGTTCTTGAAAATTACATCGGTACAGTCGAATACTGTGGTTAAGATTGTGATATCAAATTGTACTTCGTGGAAATTTACGATCGCGTCAACAGTAGCTGTTGACTTTTCAGTTTGATCATTTTGTGATCAGGTACCATATTTGAGTCAAATTACAGTGAATACCAGGAACTTTTGCGGAAGAGAGCTGTAGTATGAAGCAAATTGAAGATTAATTGCCAAAAATTAATGAAAATTAAATCAGTAATCGCTGACCCTATACTTAAAATTGTGATTAAAATCTGTATTTGAAAGTAATTCAAGATCGCCGGAGCTACTACTGTTACTATACCCGATTTAAAACTTACCGTATTTCCTATGGGTCGTTAGCTCCGCTGGTGGACAGAATTGTCCCCGAGGCTGTCCTCTCGCCGTGTTTAATATAGACCTTTTACCAGTTATCCCATAATTCATTGCTGTGGCTGCTTCAAACACCGTATACACACTCAAACCAACAACAAAAACATACCGATTTTTGCGTGTGCAACGCACTGTTATAAATAATGACATAAATTTGCAATCCAAAATATGCCTTAAGTATTGTGTATCCATCGGCGATATGTCAGTGTGTAATTTGCCACAGTGTTCTATGAGTAACATACCCTGCGTATATCCTACAGCGAAAAAGTTCAATGAGTAGTGCACGCTTTGTAATACTCATGGAACCGGTAAAAGATCTATTCCCGGACCGGAGACAATGAACGCGAATAGCTTGATAAATTATGAGAGGCAAATATCCGTAAGCCTGCGCCCGGATTTAAAGCAGTGAAGCTTCCGTGCTCATTATAAATTAAACGTAAACTATATTTTCGGAATCCGGATTACCCTGTTGTTTTACAACTTTGGCTTCTTTTATTTGTACAGGTACTTATCGTTGCTGTGCTATACTGAGCTATGGTTGTCGTATACAATGACCAATGGCATTTTAACTTTCCATCAATGATTGTTGGATTACGGATGGGTATATATGCTAATAATTTAGAACAGCATAGTATGTTCATAGGAGTTATCTATACTTATTGTCGACTTATGCGATACCATAGAATTGTCGTATCCAAAGACAACATCTAACATAAGATTACAACCTGGCGGCGAGAGTGCTTCTCTCGTTGGCTATGTCTGCCTCCTTATCAAAATAGAAGACACGAATTCTGCCTTTCCAAGCGTAATCCCCGGGATTTCTCTTTGCCCAGGATTACCAACTTGAACGAGTTGCATGCACTGTCTAGCTATCATTACAATGATTATCGATAGAGAGAAAAGGGAATTCAGTCGACGGGATGTCTGATAAATCAACGTTTTACTCTTTTGTTCTTTTTTATTTCCGTTTTCGTATGACATAAGAACTGGTGACTCAAGAAAATAAACTGTCAACAAGACTTTAATTTAACTATTTCCTTTTCTCGTTTAGAGCTAGTCATGAGATAACCGGTGCTTAACAAACCTTAACGGGTCGACTTTGTTAAAAGCAACGAGCGCCGACATAAAATGGAAAGTTTAAAGTTTAGCTCAAACATTCCTGAAGGAAACTGTGAACCATTATTCTCTTGGTATGAAAGAGTAAAAGTGAGGGGTACCCGAGCAAATTTTGGAATTACAGCAGATAAAAGCTAAAATTTACCGACATATGGAATTCAAATGGTCGCCATGCCTTGTTTACCGTGGTGGGAAAACTAAATTTTCAATTTTCACAAAAATAAGATGATGGAAACTCCATCCTTTGAGCAAGCTTAAACACGAGTCCAAATAGCAAGCAGACTAGAATGTTTTAATTAAAAGTTGAGAGAATAAATATATGTCCTCGAGTCGCTCTGCTTGACGAGAGAATAATATGCTATAAAACCAAGAAACAATTGAAAGTATACATCATCCGTTGCCTCTCTGACAATTCAACATCGATGCAGTTTGACTTCCAATCATGATAGGTTAATGTTTTCGATGGAAATCTAGCAGAACTAAATGGACGGACGCCGTAAACGATCGATGCTGGTATATGATGGGTCAGAATGACCTTGCCGACTGAGATGACACGCACTCTCTTTCCAACATATGGGCACTCGTCGGCGTGTGTTATAACATGAAGATTATTCACTGGGGATTTTGATGAAAGTGTTTGGATTAACGCTTCGATGGATCACATTTACTGATGTTACCCTGGTTGACATGACTTAACAAATTGTGACTTTTGAAAAATATATTAACCGAATTAAATTGTCCATAAATCAATATCTATATATATATATATATATATATATATATATATATATATATATATATATATATATATATATATATATATATATATATAAAATTTAGTTTGTAGAGAAGAACACTGTGTCCTAGAGTTGGTGCTGCTTGACCTATCCTGTCAATATATATATATATATATATATATATATATATATATATATATATATATATATATATATATATATATATATATATATATATATATATATTATAATATATATATATATTATATATATATATATATATATATATATATATATATATAATATATATATATATATATATATATAATATATATATATATTCCGAAATTGTAATGGTTGTTTTTCTTTTATATACTGATTATTTGATTTGTCGGGTTTTCTGTATGTTTCGCTGCCTGCTATGATAAATTACCATATCTCAAAGGGTTTTACATTATGGTCTTTAGATGCCAGTGGACTTGTGTTGTGTCATAAAATATCTGACGATTCTTAAGGTACGGTCATATCGTTTTTCGTTTTGATCTATTTTTGCTATTGAATGTGTGGTTGTGGTGAGATACACATGACGTCTGCATTTTATGGATAGCCAATAACTGTCTAAAGAAACAGTTCTATGCAATGCTGGAACCTTTTTCATATTCAGTGAATTTTTTTTTGAAGTTTTTTCCTCAACCATACGCACAGAACACGTTATAAATCTAACTTGAATTGGTTGTGTACTGTTCACCCCTAACTGTAATGTTAAAATGTCGTCTCATGTTTGAAATTCCGACAAGAATTGATGTCATCTGATTCAATCCATTGCACTGTTTCTATCAACAAGAAGCTCCTCCCCCTTTTTCGTTACAACGCCAAAAACATTTGTCACCATGAACAAGATCGGAAGTCGTACCATGACGTCAAGACTTTCTGTGCCCTCACACATTCAGACGTCATCATGGAATAGGTCTGACGTAGACACCATGGTTGCACGTACATCACAGTCCGAACAGAGTAAACAATTGCTTATTGTCGGTGGTTTTAGTCATGAGACACGAATGGAAATGTTTGTTTCCATACACTTTCATTCACGCTGTTTGACCGAATAAAGTTATCATTCGGCGAAAGTAGTGCATTGCTTTGAGACAAGTGGATCGTGTTGTTTTCCCTTTTACGCGTGTGGTTAACAAATTCTCACCATAAGCTTAATATTCCGACACAGACTCTAACGCTACGACCTGAACGATTCATGATATCAGATGCCCTGAAATGATAGCATATGTGTTATTCTAGTGTCCCGTTTTGACCCGTACAAATTAAAAGGGACAAGAGAGAACTCCATACAGTGAGTTATTAACAAAGTAACATTTGAGGTGATGACTTTCATGTAACGAAGTGCTTGAGGGAAATAACAGAAAAAAATGAAACAGCAATTTAAGGACAAGAAATAAACTCAGAATGTATTTTTCCCAACTTTCAGGCACCTGCTTTGCAGGTTGCAGTGTGCGCTGTCGTAAAAACTCTAGCCGCCTATTGTTCGTATTACAAGCGGTATTATGGCATTGCGAATAGAGAGTATAGCTTAGCGTTGTCTTTAATACATCTTCAATGGCTGTCACGCGTGGGCAGTTGTTAAGTATGCATGTTATTCCTCCCTAAGAATCGTGGAATAAAGTCGGGGAACTGAATGGCGTAAACAAGAGCAAAACGGTGAGCAAGTTCGAAAATTTCTACCGCGGGAAATTAAACGCCTGCGAAAAACAGCTCTTTTTCTACTACAAGAAGATCAGATGACACAAAAGTTCATCAAATCATAGCAAAATTCACTATTTTGATCTAATGCACTTGTAGCTCGCCAATTTGCATGGACACTGACCCCTCGCCTGTCAGAATCGTACAAAGCTAAACGTCATCCGAAACGAGGGTAGTCATTTTGTTAACGAAGAAACTCAGAAACCCCTCCGATAAACAAAAAAGCTACTTATTTCACCCATAGATAATACCCCCTCTTCTGTCTATGTTTCGACATACAAAAGGGTCGAAATTGAAAGGAAACTTGCGTAATCGATGGTGGGAATCCAGGCTCAAGAATGGATGGACCAGATTTATTCATGCCACTGAAGGATTATAAACAAAAGAACTGTAGGTCAACGTCTTGGAGATGAAATGGCAATAGGGAATAGGGCGCGTTGCCCTGAATGTGAGATTGTGTCTACGCCATGGTTACTTAAAAAACGCATCGCTGACGCCAGCCAAAACGTCGACTGATCCGAACAATTGGAATAGTCAATGACAAAGCAGCTCAAAAGTGCCTGGCGAAATGGCAATTAAAATTCTTCCACCAAAATCAATGACTATGCGACTTCTAAAATGTCCACATCTCTCTGACTCTGCCCAGTACGATGCTGTACTTTTGGCTTTCGTCTGGAATCTATAAATTCTGTTCTGACTTCTCAGGCAGTATATTACATAGATACACTGCATTTACAAAGAGGAGTACAAGGTAGATTTTATCAGTAACTTGTGTTCATGACCAGTAAGTTAAGCTTGAATTTGCGTCAACGGCACCCGGACATAGACATGTATATACAATACAGAAAGCCAGAGAGAAAATATTACTGATATAAGCGACTGTCTGTCGGTCAAATGTAGCGCGTTTGATTGGAACTACGTTTCCTGCTGTGGCGATGCAAGTAGTAGTATTACTGATTCTTTGACTGGAAGGGCGGTGGTTGTCTTTTCAAATATTCGATCCATCAATGTGTCCGGTCGGCACTGTGTATAAGTTAAGACGACGCCGACGCGCTGAGAGCAAGTTAAGTCGAGAAGTTGCATGTTTTCCAGTCAAGGTGTGACTTGCAAAATACTACTTTTTCGAAGTAGTTTGTTGAGCACTTCTGCGGTCAGATATGCTTTATGAAAAAGTGAAAAAAGTTGTGCCCATAACTATATTCGCAATCAGTTATTTTTGCTGATTTTCATTACTCTCACACTTTTGCATCATACAATTGGCTAAAAAATGTTTAGAAAGCAAGACCGTGTCCTGCTTCTCACACACAGGGGATTTCCAGTTTACACTTCATCTAAATGACCCATTTAATGAAGGTTACGAACACTGCAGCTGGCGAAGGAAGGGTATGCACCGACGCACCAAGGAGACACTCCACAAACAGCCAGGCATTTTGATAGAGTAGCTCACTGTGCTCTGTTGCATTCCATCGACAAATTCTTTGTTCCTTGATTTGTGAGAGACCATCGGAAACAAATGCTTCCTCCCTGCAAGCAATGGACAGCTGGAGTTGCTAGGGTCTCATCTTAAATGGTCGGTTACGGCAGATCGAAAGTCTTTTTTTTCAGACGCTGGCGTATAGTTCAGGACAAGTGCTGTGTGACTGTGGTGTAACGGGTTTTCATGATTCAGAAAAAATGGGAAATTTGTAAACCAAAATTATATATATAGAAAAACAGACTAGTTCCGTAAACAGATTTGTAACAAGATCAAGAAAGCATGTACTCAGCGCATAATGAACAAGGATTTGACGTGTACTGGAAGTTGGGCGGTTACGCCCACCTGCGCAGTCCACCTGCAATAGATGATATTGCGCTGTGCACTATGGGTAATCCTCTGGCTTTGACACCGGCACTGACGCCTTTTAGAGAAGCACAACCATTCCTGGTTCGGGCGAAGTTCTGATACTCGTTTTGGCTTTTGGGATTTTTGACGGAAGATAAGCAATGCGATTTGCAACGGCCGTCGTTTTGGCGGCTGCCTGTTTGGTAGCCGTGCAGGCTGTCAATCAAGAGAAGAAAGAAGAAATCAAACGCAAGAAGATCA
Source organism: Ptychodera flava (assembly GCF_041260155.1). Lineage (NCBI taxonomy): Eukaryota > Metazoa > Hemichordata > Enteropneusta > Ptychoderidae > Ptychodera > Ptychodera flava. The sequence continues at coordinate 17,307,526 of NC_091931.1, read as the reverse complement.
CGGCTTTGCAGCAGAAGGTAGGAGTATGCATCCACCGCTTTTGCGAAAGCGCGAATGCAGTGCGGTTTTGTTGAACAAAAGGTTTCACTTTAGCATAATTTAAAGGTAAACACACGTGTTACAATCTTGTCTCTTTCTTTGCTCCACTCAGACTGTCTGAATAGCATCTCTCACCTGTTGAACGCCGTTCTGAGCGTCGCGCCAGCTGCAACTTCAGCGATTTGTCGCGAAAGTGAAATTCGTGACACGTGCGAATCCCATCCACACTTTGAACTTTAATGTTATATGTTACAATAACCGTAAAGTTTAATTTTAGCAATTCCGATAACTATATATACAACAACAGCATAACATAAACACATATATAAACAACCACAACATAAGTATCAGGAAATTGTGTTGAAGTAATGCGTATGACACATAGAACGGATAATTTTAGTAGTCTGGTAAGTTATTAACATAGCAATTATGAAGTTTGTCGAACACGTTTCTTAACAGTTTATTTTGTTCAGAAAATAGCAAGGGAACACCTTAAGGTAGTATGCGCCTCGAAAGTGAAAGACTTCAAATTTTGCTCAAACTTTCCTCAAGGACTAATTCAACCATTGCCTTTCAAAATCAAGAATAAAAACCAGGGTCACCGTGCAAATTTTGGTACTAGAGAAACAAATTACCTAAGATTTTCCGATATTTGAAATTCAAAATGGCCGCCATCCCAGTGTAAACTGGGGAGAAGAAAGTAAAATATTAGATTTAAAAAAAAACTAAGACGGTGACGTTTTTCTTTCTCCAAGGGCTTCAAATTAGTTTCTACAAGTGGTAGATCACGAAAGAATATCGGAAAAGTTTGACAGTCCAAATGGCGCGTTCTACTTTAAATCGTCCATTCGCTGTTTTGTGGTTGTTAGGTTCAGGATCATTTGACAAATATGTAGGAAACTTGACAGAAATTTATTGCAAGCCGCCGTCGACACTTTCGCTTGTGTGTATGTGTTTTACAAAAGTGTGGGTTTGCTGTGCAAGCAAACCGACGACAAACAAACAAACCCGCATCGCGGAACAACTTGTTGATTTTAATGGATCGTTATTTGCACGGGGGTCTGTCAACTGCTCTTTGAACCAGCCGGTCGACAAGCGTAGATGCGACGCGTTACCATTCCTCAATACTGCATATCCGATTAAATATTTGTCGTGGTGTTAGATTATCGTAGGCACCTACCAGCAAAACTTGCCGCTTTTTTTCACCTCACTGCATTTTTTAACAAACCGCCCCAATTCATCAGAATAATCGTCGCGCGATCGGCAATGTGGTATGTCATCGACGCAACTCATTGCGGCATTCAACAGAGACTAACTGAAGTGTGACGACTATTGTTTGCCGAAAATAATTTGGATGAAACCACGCAATATATAATCATCTACTATGCTAATTCACAGTTTTGACACGTACATGCTCATTAATATAGGTTGATATGTGATTCTGTATATAATCGAGTGCATCTTTAGTGCTTCAGTATTTGAGGTCAAAGGTTGCATCAATTACGGAGATAAGATGTGGATTCTTGCTTTACAACATCCATCAAACGTACGGTAGTTTTAATGAACTTGATGAGCACAATCCCTTCCTCAAAAGTAAAAAGGCTGCGACCGCGCTGTGTTTTTCAAGCAACCAAACTACACGGCTTGACTTTAAAATACCCACGACCCTCCATTCTCAAGTGTTATGCAATTCTGTCGCCTTTTCCTCTAAAAGTCTCGCTGGTGGGCAAACGTTCGTCTTCTGAAACGTCCCTTGGATAAAATGTTTGAGAAGTGAGACACAAACAAATAGGAACGTCACATACTATACACTCGGTAATTCCAGGGTCACGTTAGTTACACTTTCATTACGCAATGCCACGCAATATGTCTTGGCGATGTCTTTGTATGCCGTCATAGTTGCACACAGTCGAGAGTGTATCTGCATGCCTAGTCCTGTTAGTCAACTGAAAAGCAATCGCGCATGGACATGCAAATCGGTTTCCAATCTCGGCTTGCGTGAATCCCTTTCCCTCATTCAATGAGCGTGTGAAAGCGAATGGCTATTGTATGAGTTCTTAATTGCGATGCTGAGAAAACAATGGTCAGGATACATTCTGCCTGAACCTTGATGCCTGTTTGTCTTTTGGCTGGTCGTTGCTTCAAGATGACATGTCTAAGGGAGGAAGAATGTGTGTGTGAGAGAGAGAGGGAGAGAAAGAGAGAGAGAGAGAGAGAGAGAGAGAGAGAGAGAGAGAGAGAGAGAGAGAGAGAGAGAGAGAGAGAGAGAGAGAGAGAGAGAGCTATCAAAGAAGAATGAGACAGAGAGACGGACAGACAGACAGACAGAGAAAGACTGAGAGATGGAGAGAGAGGCTTCGATTGATGGATGGGCGGATGAACAGACGAACATATCGATTTAGGGACGTAACTGTAATTTCGATGTGTATTTGTGCGTTCACGATTATGCATTTTGTACAGAAAGACAATAAAAACCATCATACAGGAAGCTTTCTTTCAAGGACGCAATGAGACCAACACTCCTGTCTCCACCTTGCTACGTCGCTACCTCTCCCAATGATAGCAACTCTATGTGTCAAATCTTCATTTGCTACGGGTAGTCTCATCCACTGGTACCGAATTCTTGTATTTGTTGAACATCGCCAATGAGTACACTTTATGATTTCAAATGAATGCGATCTGTTTTTTAACCCTTCGATCGTTAAATCTCTCTACCATGCTGAAAAACAGGACAAAAACCTAAAACTTTTGCTAATATTTTCACTCGGTAAATATTGAATTGGACGTGATGACAATTGAGTGTATGAAAAAAGCATTAAGTGACAGTTTGCGTGATAATAAAACAGTATTCAACGAAATGATCCAGTAATGGAAGGCGGGAGCGGGTGCAGATTATGCATAATGTAAAGCGCGTTGTTTTTACGGAATTTCATCAGTTTGGAACCGGCTGGCGTGGCAGGGATAAGAGTCAGATTCCAAACAAATCCCTCTTCTTAACCACTGAATGGGCGGGGACGTCGAGGCCTAAGTCAAAGCCGCATTCCATTGTATAATCTGAAAATCGGTTCCAAGTAATCTGTACTCCCTCGGCAGCTAGTTTTGATGTACTTTCCAGTGTTTTTTTCTGGTGTCCGTTTCTTTTATCTTGTAGCAACAACTAGTGTCAACTTGTCTACATGGATTGTATCTCTGAATCCGTGTCATTTCAATGTATTGTTTACTGACTGGCTTGTACGGACGAGAATCCAAACGTCAACAATAACACACAGTGCAATGCAGTTCGCATCTTTTCTTCCTTGTCGTTCAACATACTAAGCTTTAGTGAGGATAATTAGGCCTATAGAAGAAATTGTGTTTGTTTAAGAAACGTAAATAATTAAAATATAATCAAAGGTCTATAGCTATTCCCCTTGCGTCATCCATGTAAATCTTGTCAAAAGTTGTGTTGTTCATAGAAAACATCTATATCGACAGAGGCGCTTTTAACTTTTAGTGTGTACATAATCAAACGCACAGTTTCCGCGTGTCCTACCGAGACTCTTTTTCTCGAGGCTCTGAGGTTCTTTATAGAAACATAACAAGTAGACGTAAAACCTTATGAGACCATTTGATCGCCTTCGATGGCTTTGCTACCAAGGAGTAACACAGCTCTTCCATGAACGTTTGATCGATTAGATCGACTTTTAAGACAGTATGCGCCTCGAAAGTGAAAGACCAAAACGTTTGCTTAAACTTTCCTCAATGAAACATTCAACCACACTCATACCAAATCAAGAATAAAAATCAGGGGGTCATCGAGCAAAATTTGGTACTAGATATTTTAAATTCAAAATGGCCGCCATTCCTGCATTAACTCTATGCGAAAAAATAAAATTTTAAGTTTTCAAAAAACTAAGACGGTGAAAATTTTTGTTACTTCAAGAGCTTTAAAATGAACCCCCACAAGTAGGTCAGAGAAAAAATCGTAAAAATTTGAGAGTCTGAAAAACTGTCCCTGAGAAGCAGTCAACAAGTTAAGTTATCATTTTCTTCACAGAAAGACCACCTTGTCATGGAGAAAAAGAAGGAAGAGGAGCGCATGCAGAAAAAAATGGCTGCGCTCAGAGAAGTGAAACATCTCGCTGTGAAGACACGAATTGAAACGCCAGTTGAAAAAAGAAGGCCACAGAGATGGTTGCAAAGAACAAGCGCAAGGAGGAAAAGGACGCATGGAAAGGAGGCTGGATGCTCTGAGAGCAGCAAGGCGAAGATGCACTCAACTGGTGAGGCTGACGTCGGGGTGCCCAAAGAAAGAAAAGACGCTGAGACGACTGAAATGAAACGGAAACTGGTTCCTCACGTTGGGTCCCTTCTGCGCAATCTAAAAGACGCGATGTTTGACGATCAGACGGAACACATCACCGACGAGAAGTACCTCAGCCTGAAGGAAAAGATAAGCGCCGAACTGAGGAAGACGGCGGTCGAGATTGAAGGGAAACGCAAAGAGCTGAAGAAAGCCAAGGCAATACTCGACAACGACGAGCAGACAATGACAGAGGGAAAGGCGGCGAAACGAAACAAGCAGACCCGACACAAGAACCCAGAGAAACACGCGAGCACACTCCTCGAAGAGAAACTGCGACAGCTGAAGAGAAAGAAGGCTACAAACGCAAAGGCCGAGAAACTGCTCGCGCAGGCAGCGAAGAAAAAGAAAGCCATGAAAGTGGTTGAGAAGACAAGCGAACAAGGAAGGTGAACTCGAGCATAATCCAGAAACGCAAAGAATTAAAGAATAACGTCGTAAGTTTAAGATTCCAGCCCCGTGAAAATTATCGATGCAAATCGTTGACGCCGCCTTGCCATTGTCACTCGTGATTAAACATTTTGTGTCGCCGCCATTCTCTTCGAAGAATCACTACAAATTATTATTAACTCAATGCGATGCTGTTTTATGTAATGTGGAGCATTAAAACATTTCAACGCAAAAATAAAGATGAGTAAAAGGTTGACAGGAGAGTGGAAAGTATTCTGGTTTTACAGTTTTCTTTTTTTTTTGTTTTGTACTTTTGAAGTTGATTCAAGAATAGCCTCCAAGCAGCTATCTAGTGCAGGTGAGCATAATTATTCTTCCATGAAGTTGAACAATATCTGTGATTGCGTGGAGTGGTAAATGGAACTCTTAATCCAATATTCAGTTGATTGCTGTCCAGTTATCAAGTACCAGCCTTGAGATTTTGCTTTTCAGGATGAGTGTCTACGTCTTCATGCATTTCTTTTCTCTCTCTGAATCCCGCTTGATTTGGGGTGAAAGTTCAAAATTAGACTGGATACCAGTGGTGCAATGACATTTAAACTTAACTGCGGCAAGAGTAAAGTATGCATTTTTAAAGTACAAACCGATGAAATCGTTCTCCTGGAAAATTTTACATGCTAGGACTCACGATTTTTTACTAATGAACTCAAATGTCGGGGTCCAATACATATCACATTTAACCTCACGACCTTCCTTTCACAGCGGATTGTGGCTATGATGACTTTATCTGTGCGAACGGCAATTGCATCCCTTGGTACTGGGAGTGTGATTTCTTAGATGATTGTGGCGATAATTCAGACGAAGTTAGCTGTGGTAAGAGTCAGATAAAACAGATCATTTTTACTAAAAAACGCCCATTATGAATGTGGCCGTTACTTGGCGACGCGCGAATACTTATGACCTTCATTGATCTTATTCAGCGTTTTCGTTTAAGAAAAAGAAACACATTTTTTCTTCTTCCCGCAAAAGTATATTGAATTATTAGCCTTGAAAACTCATAGACCCAAGAGAAAGGGTCTGTGGAAATTTAACTACACGAGTTGAGTAAGTCATGCAATGTTATTGTTGACAGACGCATGGACTCTAAGACGGAATCATATTCAGATCATTTCAAAAATAACTTGATAAGGCGCTTTAAATAAAATTCTTTGTTTGCCGTCCGCGTACTGGTAGGTTTTCAGAGAAAATTAAGAAAACAAAACACAGCGTTAACACTATACAAATAAAATATTATTTTTCCGAAGAAACCAAATAAAAATTGAGCTAATTTTAATAACTTGTTTTTTTGTGTCTGTATTCAAGTTGTTTTCTTCCCTGGCTGGCTGGTAGGTTTTTCAAACTTCCAAGGACGGCAAACATAGAATTTTCTTTAAATTGCTTAATTGGACATTACCCATACACGCTGCGTTGTCTGACAAGTTCAACTTTTTGCATTCCGACGTACTTTTTGGAGAAAACCAAGAAGCCTAATGTCAGAAATAAATAAAAAATGGGGGAAAGAAGTATACAAATGTTAAAGGTAACCTTGACAGTACTTTAAATTAGGAGTTCGTCAGTTGATCATTTGTTCGCATATTTCCTGGTAACGTCGTGCAAAATAAAGGGACCAGCAACTCTTACACTGTGTAGAGTTTTGATATTACAGTTGATGACATTTGCGCTGTGTGTACCTTCAGGCGGGCGTTCATGTTGCCTCATTACACGATAGATTTGCTCAAATTTTCATTTTAATATACGACGTTTGTTTGCACATACCACAACGCGTTTATATATAGAGGTTTATGGAACTTATAATTTACGATCCGTATAAACTTCTTGTTTATCTAAAGCGCTTTGTGTACATGTGCAAGACTGAGACTAACGAATAAAAGCAGGGCGATATCAATTCATGGTGTGCATGTGAATGAAATTTAATTCGAATTTCTCCATCCTTAAGGTGGATGGAGAGAGAGAAAAAGAGAGAGAGAGAGAGAGAGAGAGAGAGAGAGAGAGAGAGAGAGACAGAGAGAGAGAGAGAGAGAGAGAGAGAGAGAGAGAGAGAGAGAGACAGACAGACAGACAGACAGACAGACAGACAGAGATTGAGAGACCAAGTGACAAACAAAGACAGACAAAGACTGAGTCAGATTGCAGACAGACAGAGACAGATAGATAGACAGACAAAGACGACAGAAAGACAAGGAGACTGAGATTGACTCACCAAATCCACACTTGACCACCATCGTGCTATATAGTACCTGTGCAACATTCGCATTGTACAAATTTATTTACTTAGACTGTATTCTTGCCAGTGGTGTCTACTTTGGTTGCTCTTTCCTGAATAGATCTCGAACTTAAGTTAATACCGACACTAGCACTTTATACATGAAGCAATTTCATGCATACCTGTACAGCTCTGTGCTTTTTGCACACCGTGTTTTACTTAACCGACAATATACCCTTTATTTATAAAAAATGGTGCGTATATGCATATATTACAGAATCGTCTTCGGAATATTCATTATGGTCAGAATCAGAAGGTTCGGGTTCGGACGGGTACGGCTGTAATTATGACGAGGTTGCGTGTCCTAACGGCTATTGCATCCCTCACAGTTGGCTGTGTGATAATTGGGATGACTGCGGTGACAACTCCGATGAAGAATATTGCGGTGAGTTGTTCAAACCTGATTTGTCTTAGTGTCTTCTGTGCCTTTCATTTTCTCCCTGTCTTTGTTGATCGTGGTGTTTTTCGTCTTTTGGAGTGTGACACCCTTATAAATTTGTCAGGGTTTATTCCGACGTTACGTCCGGCAGAATAGCAGTACAAAGGTTTCCCTATGGCTGCATAAATATCATTTGCTTTATCCACATATATTATGATCGTGGAATTGGATTTAAATATTCTTAGCAAATCTTTAACTGTGCATTGTAGTGTCATGCACTTCAGTATCTATTTTCAGTTTATCGGGTTTTTTAACACGGTCTTCGAGTGTTTACACTAAAATATGGAAATAATACTGGAATGTTTGGATTTTAGCCTCTGCCGCGCATCAACGAGTAATCCACGCTCTACGTCTACAGTGTTTTGGAAGCCGCTGTCCATGTTTCACCCGATTGGTAAAGAGGAATCTTTGGTATACAAATCTGCAATAACAAACACTTCTCGAATCAATCGAGAAGTGTTGAGAAAGTAATATGCAAGCTTACGGCCGAGCAATTCAGGATAATAAGATTGGAGGTCCAATCTTCGAGTGATCGGCATGATAAATGTGTTTTACGTCTTTCTTTGACAGATTCCTACGTCTCGTCAGAAACAGGTTGCCATGAATTCCAGTGCTATAACGGACACTGCATTCCATTTGCATGGGAATGCGACAACTGGGATGATTGTGGAGACTATTCCGACGAACAACATTGCCGTAAGGGTCAAATCCTTGCTTTCTATTATCTATATGCTTGGGTGGATATCCTGGAGTCATGTAATACCATGGTGGTATTATAGCCTTCATCTAAAGGGGGAAAATTAAGGGAACGAGCATTTTTATGGTTGGGGGCGGGAGAGAAAACATTTCATCGTAGTTTTCTTTTCGAACCCCCCCCCCCCCCACGTACAACATTAGCCAAAAATTTTCAGAACCACCCTCTGCTGGCAGGAGAATTTTGAAGACACCTCCCGCCAACATAGATCTGTACTGCCGACTGGCCCAAACTTATCATACATATACTCGTTCCCCTGCCACCGTGGAGGAAGGGTTTCCCGAGTTCACGACACAGCTCATATGATTTGAAGATATAAAAATATATTATAAAATGGAAAAAAAGGTTAGCGCGTGACAATTTTCTCTACCAGCGAGTCAAACGGTTGGAATTTGGAGAGGAAATTTATGTCGAAAACACTGGCTTTCATGATAAGGTCAGGGTAAGCACCAACTGAATCCCTGTCGCTGAAATGACTCCACAACAGCTGTAATCAGACAGTAACTAGAGCAATATCATACCTTTTGCCAGAAATCTTTTACTTAAACACCTTGTGCTGTAAACGCCATCTATAATTAGCCGCTATCTTTCACTTCAGAATTATCATACGTCTCCAGCTCTGAAGCGGGTTGCGGTGGTGACGAGTTCCAGTGTATGAATGGAATGTGCATTCCTGATCACTGGGAGTGTGACAACATGGACGACTGTGGCGATAACTCGGACGAGCAGGATTGTGGTAAGTGGGCCGACTGTGTCATCATGTGCTAGTAAATTCGATTTTCCGCACCATAATATTGTAGCCGAGAATTTGCAACCAATCAATTTTTTGCTGGTTTTGTATAATATGTGTAGCAAAGTGAGTAATATTGTACGGCATTTCGTGCTTGTGACATTCATCAATCCGGTGAAAAGATAGAACAGATAGGGAAAGCAAACGATTTTTGATTTTTTTTTCCTTGTATCAGCCTGTATTATATATGCCGAGAAAGACATAGCTGCTCTGCAGAACTGCAAACTTCGGCTCAATAGTACTGTCATGTGTGTCTGTCTCCGTTTTCCCTTCCTCTCACTGACACAATACTCTGGCAAAGGCCAAACGATCCACTGTCGTTTTTTATTCGACGGCTGCTGTATACTTTTCTATTAAATGCATATAGTGGCTCTGGCTGTGTGTCGAGCCCGGGCGGCTGTGCACGACCCTTGTCCATTTCAAACGCGAACAAGGAGGCAATGCGATACATGCGCATGCCAACGCGTCGCGATAAGCTTAATTTCCCACTTCCTCAAGTGGTTATACCGTCCCTCCACCCACCGGTCCGGTGGGTGGAGGGACAAGTTGATGTATGACAGTCAGCGGCACTTAAGCTGGATTTGATCTTGCATTGACCGGGCATTGATTCTTGAACTGTACTTGATTCACAAGCGCTTTAAAGGTTGACATTTCTTGTCACGATACTGCTCAAAAGATTAACTCTGTCGATATAAATCATCAATCCAAGGGCGAACTCTACAGATGAAGATAAAATTCAAACGTACTTTTGTCTTTGCATGTCACAGGTTGTAACTCGGACCAATTCACGTGCGCCGATGGGTTATGCATCCCTGACACCTGGCAGTGTGACAAGTGGAATGACTGCGGCGACAACTCCGACGAAGACGGCTGCGGTAGTTCATTTCTTATTACGTCATCTACACTAACACGCAGGCTCAATGCCGGCCTTCCTAGATTCAAAATTTGCACCACTGTCACTAGTGACAGTGTATGACAAAATGCGCATGAGTATGTTTATGTTTGTTTATTTGCCATAGAAATACGACGTACTGTGTACAGAATGTCAAGAGTGGTGTGATATTTAAAAAAATATCTAAAAAAAAATGTAATAGTGACATTTCTGCAGAAAAGGTAATGCTATATAATCATTGGAATGTGATCTATGGCTGGAAAACAGAAAAGCTTACGCCTCGTGTCACGTTGAGACTAACTTTGAACCTTTTGTGTACTTTCTTGTGCGAAATCATCAGCCTACATATGCCGAGCGAGATAAACAGATTTTTTTCTGCAGTATTTTCAAATGAGGCAATGGTATCTGCTCTTAGGGAGCGTTCAGTTATTATGGCCGGGGGTGGGCCGGCAAAATCCAGGGGGGGGGGGTCACCTCAAATTTGAAAACTGCAAAGGGGGGTCATGTATTTTTCAAACAGCTCAGAGGGGGAATCACTTAATTTTCATAAGTATCAGTCCCATCAAAAGGCAGTTTCAGTGTTCAGAAATATTCTGGGAGATAAAAATGATTTGTTGCATGATTTCATTCTCTGAAGTTATTCAACTGTAATCTGAACAAAAGTATAATTATCTGTCACATGAACATCTTGACTTGGCAACTCTGAGGCTTGTCTTATTGTAAATAGAGCTCACTGAGGGCAATGAACAATTCCTATTACTTACATATTAGAGATATAGCAAGTTTTGTCAGGGAAATTATTTAACAGTTACTGTACTGAGACTACTAGTACCATGAAAAGTTAAATAATACTTTTAGGTGAAATTCCAATATCATAATTGTTGTCCACATCTGAACTTTCAAATACCCTATTGGAATCAAGTACATTTGTATCAATTATCAAACACCTACAAAAGCACAAATTAATTTTGTTTAGCATTGTAAAAAGAATATTCTTAGTGTTCTCATTGACTCCAATGTATAGTGAATCAACATTTCGGTGAAATTCCAAAATCCAATTTCTTGCACACATATCAACCTTTAACAATCCCAGGCTAACTAAGTACTTTAAAATGAATTATCAAATGTCTATAAATACACAGATTTTGATAGTTTTTTATTGGAAAAAATTATTCATAGTTTTCTCATAGACTCCCATTTACAGTGAATCTACATTTTGGTATAATTCCAAAATCCAATTTCTGGCAAACACATCCATTTGTTACCACCATAATCTAATCAAGTACATTAATATCAATAATCAAGAGTACATAAATACTCGGGTTTACTTATTTTTGTATTGGAAAAAAATTATTCATACTTTCCTCATAGACTCCCATGTATAGTGGATGAACATTTTCAGTGAAATTCCATAATTAGATTTCTTGTACACATAATATGCACCTTTAACCATCATATTCTAATCAAGTACAGTTATGTTAATTATTGAACGTCTGTATATGCACAAGTATACCAAGTTTTTCATTGGAAAAAAATTATTCACAATTTTATCATTGACTCCCATGTATAGTGGATGAACATTTTTGGTGAAATTCTAAAGTCAAACTTTTTGTCCAAATGCCAGTTGTAGCAACACTATTTCATTTTAAGTACATCTATGTAAATTATCAAATATCCATAAATGCATAGATATAGTTTTGCATTGAAAAAGTATTACATAGTTTTCTCATACATTACCATGTATAGTGAATCAACATTATCAACAGCTGATTTTCAATTAAAAATCCAAATATCAAAATTTTGTACACACACGCTTGCGCAAAAATATTGCGATCCACGTGTAATTTCTGTCCAACCCCTGTGAGGGGTAATTTCAAAATTATAGCACGTCAGAAGGGGAAATCTGTGAGTTTGTAAGGAAGGTCATTTGAAAAAATCTAAGATCTTTTTTGGGGGATTCTATCGCTCCATACCCCGCCCCGAGGTGTTCGTGTGTGCAGCTTTACTCAAGCAATGTGTGTGTGTGTGGGGGGGGGGGGGAGGGGTCATGAAATTTTTGTCATCTTAAAAGGGGGTCATCAATTTTTTGGTACAACGGGTAGGGGGTTCACTTATTTTGACTGATGCGCAGGAAGAATATACCGGCCCACCCCCGACCATAATAACTGAACGCTCCCTTACTAGTACGTAGAGTGCGACAAACATCGTCTCACTCCAAAAGTAACCTGTCTTTGATTGATGTAAAATTCTAAAAGATTGTGTCATAGCTACTCGGGCGTAATTTATTTAATTTTGCCTTTTCCATGTTCTATCTTCCGGTTTTTGTTTCGTTCTCTTGGTCAATGCAATCTGCATCTGCCTGTGATTTTGATCTACTACATAGATTAAAATCTACTCATCACAACAATACTAGAACAACGACAGAAACAGTTGTTCTTGAGACGCGGTACATATATTAAGTTTGAGAGGTTTAGTCTTAGGTTTCAACGGTTTACCACTAACCACCATCCTGCTTTCACCTTGCAAGAAAAACGATCTCGTTACTGAACACTCGATGACCGTATTCAAAATAGTTAAGTCTGACCATCGGAGTAAACTCCTAGATACGTAAAAACGCAGTTTTGCGCTGACACGTCTATGTCACATCTCATCAGGTTGTGCAGACGATGAATTCACCTGCAGCAACGGAGAGTGTGTCCCTGGCTCCTGGGAATGCGACCATTGGGATGACTGTGGAGATAATTCCGATGAAGTGCATTGTGGTATGTCACATGATCAAAACTTCCTCCTTCGATAAATAACAATATGTAAGGATACGACGATCTTTGATCATATGATCATTTTTACAAAATGTTTATGTCATGTTTCACACACACACATATACACATGGTATTACTGTCAAATCGTCCAGTTAACATACCTCCTCATACATAGATGCATACATACATACATACATACATACATACATACATACATACATACATACATACATACATATATATATATATATATATATATATATATATATATATATATATATATATATATATATATATATATATATATATATATATGACCTCGTTACTGAACACTCGATGACCGTATAAAATAGTTAAGTCTGACCATCGGAGTGAACTCCTAGATACGTTATAACGCAGTGCTGTGCTGAACACGTCTATGTCCCATCTCATAAGGTTGTGCAGACGATGAATTTACCTGCAGCAACGGAGACTGTGTCCCTGGCTCCTGGGAATGCGACCATTGGGATGACTGTGGAGATAATTCCGATGAAGTGCATTGTGGTATGTCACATGATCAAAACTTCCTCCTTCGATAAATTACAATATGTGAGGATACGACGATCTTTGATCACATGATCATTTTTTACAAGATGTTTTTGTCATGTTTCACACACACACACATATAAACATGGTATTACTGTCAAATTGTCAATCTTAACATACCCCTCATATATATATATATATATATATATATATATATATATATATATATATATATATATACATATATACATATATATATATATATATATATATATATATATATTTAGTTATTGATTTATGGGCAATAAATTACTTCAAGTACAAAGTAATGAAATCTATTACTTTGTACTTGAAGTAATTTGTTCATATATATATATATATATATATATATATATATATATATATATATACATATTTATATACATATATAAAATTGTAAAATATGAACATTAGCAATATAATTGACACGAAACTGCTAAACATAAATTCCGATGTGTGAACACAAGAGCTGAAGTTAAGACAAGGAAAGGATTCCTTGAAACCAAAAAAAGAATTTGGACGCCTGCGAAAGATTGAGAGAAAAAACGTGTGGTTTGGCCATTACATCAGGCGAAGGTTACAAACTGGCAAAGATTGCAAAAACAATTCAAATCTACATGTTCATCATCATTTCTAAAAGCAGCTTCCAACAGGTGGTCGGACGTTGAGGGCGCAGAATATTTACTCTTTGCGACCGACAAGAACGTTACCTCAATTGTCGCTTGATCTTTGCCTCCGACCTTTTTTCTCAAAAGTAGTTTTCTCTCCCTCCCAAAGGTTGCGCTGATGACGAATTCACGTGCAACTCGGGCGGCTGCATTCCCGGCAGCTGGGAGTGTGACCAAATGGATGATTGTGGTGACTACTCCGACGAATGGAATTGTGGTAAGGATTTAAATTTCCATCCCCGGAATCCAGTCATTGCACTCTGAAAGTCCGATCAGTGTCTAAGTCTAGCTGCGGCCTGATCCTGTTCTTCCGCAAACTTACGATATAAAGTTTTATGCGTATTATTGGCCCTTCTATTTGAATGCGCTCAAAGAGATACCCTAAACGTAGCCCTCGATACATGTATTATACTTCTCCCAGTGTACACTTGCAGAAAACTGATATTATGATCAGGTCATTTTAGGTCGAGAAGAATTTGCCCGATGTGGAAAATAACAGGCGTTTTGCAATGCAAAGACCATGGATACCATTCATGACGTTGACTGCTGTACAAACCGTTACTCCGCGAGATATATCAGGTCGAGCACAAACCCTCGGCAAAGTTAGAAGGGGTGGTCGCAAAGTCCGCGCGTGAATTGTAGAAGTACGCATTGGGCAGCGCAGTGCATGGCCAAGTGAAAGACCAAACTTACGGAAACACATTGAAGCGCTTTTTTAAGTTTATTCAGGATCAAGTCAGAACTTTCTAGTATACCCGGTAGGCGTCACATCATGCGGCTGAGAAACCCCATTTCCAACTGAACAGTGGAAGATGTCAACGTGGTAAATGATGTACATGGGTAATTGCACTGATACCGAACATGTACATGTCCTGAAAAGTATGCAATTTAGTTTGAAGTGACTAATAAGCCTGTTGTGGCTTGGCGTCTTTTTCACTAGTCGCTATAATAAAAACTGCTTATACAACTTTGCATATAGAATACACTCCATGAATGAATTCCATGCTTGTATTCATTTTATGCACACCAAATAAGTATAACGCTTAGCTTTAATGCATTTTTTCACCGTTTAGGATGCGGCGAAGATGAATTTACGTGTGCTTCAGGTGGTTGTATTCCTGGTCACTGGCAATGCGATGAAATGGATGACTGTGCCGACGGTTCCGATGAGCAGGATTGTGGTAAACCTCAAACAATACAGTTAAAACCTCTTGAAGAAGTTGATATATATCTTGTCCGTTATTGCCAACATACATACATACATACATACATACATACATACATACATACATACATACATACATACATACATACATACATACATTGCATTCCTATATGTGTGAATGCATGTGCCTCAATGTGTGAGTGTACTCCTATTTGTTTGAGTTATCTTATACGGTCGAAGTAATCACGTGCCTGACTAGTTGACCTTTGACATATCATTGACTTTGTCAGGTTGTGGAGATGATGAGTACCAGTGTGCAAGTGGAATGTGTATTCCTGGTACATGGGAATGTGACCAGTTTGATGATTGCCATGACAACTCCGATGAAGAACATTGTAGTGGTAGGTAAACTCGACTGTTTATTCTGGAATATAGAATCTTATAATCCCACCAGTCATTTCGATTGGAATTTGAGAGATGCAGCAATTTCATGACAGTCCCTCCTCATCTGAGTGGAGGGACTGTTATTTTATCGATATGTGTCGTAAGATCTGATACACTATGGTCTCGTTCGATAATATCGAATCAGCTGAGGAGTATAGGCTGTCCGTGAAAACTTAAAGTGCTGTTGTTTTATTGAACCATTTTCCCAAAGATTCCGCTGCTAGAAATTCGTCTTTCATTCAGCTTGTAAGTTTGCTAAAAGAACAAAAAATGTTAACTCCACAAGCTTTTCTCGTGAAGATAAATAAGTGCATTTTGCAAGTCCGATTTCTGGTAGACGTATGCGTCTCTTGCAAATCGTTATGCCCAGACACCTTGCAAGCACTTATCGATGTAATGAAAACAGTTGTGATTACGCACTGCTGCTTGAAGTGACCCATAAGCCTTGAGGGCTAGGTGACCTCCTCCACTTTAGAGCACGTCATATATCTGTTATATTGGTAAAATGGTGGTGATGCTACACGCCACGTGAAAGAAATTACTCTGCTAATATTACTAACTCTTTGTTTTTATGAGTAATTTAGGAAGAATTAGCCTAGTCAACTATTAAATAGTCTTATCGTTGCTCCATGACCGTACTAACCTACCACATTTCTTTCCTTTCTGCCTAACTGTTGGTGCACGTGCCAAAACTCGTGGCCGCCGAGTAACAAGTAACGTATAACCGATTAATTTATTCATGGAGATGGGAAATTCGCAGAATTTGTATTTTACCACTAAATTTAGCAAGCCACATGGAAATACCATCAAAATCAGGCTGGAAATTTCACTGCAACAAGGGTTGTGATTACATTACATGTCTGGACTTGACTTTGGAGTTACAAATGTTTTTGAAACACTTGCTGATTGCTGTCTGATATGGCACTGATTGTAACGATATTATGCTACTTTGAATTTTGGAGGGCTGTCCTTTCCTTCTGTTTTTTAAAGTGGTGCGCTTTCTTTTAGTCGAATGTCATAGGAAACGCAAGGTACCTGCATGTGATACAAAATCATGTCGCAATGATAGGGTTCCATCGATATATGAGAGTGATTTCCCACGTGACCTTCGCCATCACACTCGATTAGTTAAAAACTTTTGTCTTCGGTCTGACCGTATACATTCTGCATGCAGGCATGAGTTAGGATTTTGCCCAGACCGTGTGACCTCTTTATCTGCTGTCCAAAATGGCTTTTTCCTGTATTTCGTTCACTGCAGTGTGTGAATGGAACGAGTTTCAGTGCGGCACCGGGCACTGCATTCCCCTCAACTGGCAGTGCGATTCATGGGACGACTGCGGCGATAGCTCAGATGAACAAGACTGCGGTAAATTATTTACTGCAACGTGCATGCCATCATCGGTGAATTGCATTGGTTTAGATACATTCACGCATGCGTACATTCAATGGCTATGAAATTACTAGATGACGTTGAGTTCTTGGGAACCCATCTCACCCTGAAACCCCTTGTCCACTAATGTAGACCCACTCTACCAGGCATGACAACAAGACATTTACTGAACCCATTCTGCAGTGTTGCAGCCAGGAAATTTAAACCAGGAACCAATGTGTCTCTCTACCGTTTATTTTTGAGGACATTTTGCACATTTTGGGACAACATGTGTAGACTGTCAGTCAAATTTTGTAAAAGTAAAGTAAAGTAAGCCTTTATTGAAATCGTATCCCAGTTGGGATCTTGATCGTAAAGTACAATAAAGGTTTTGCAAAAACAACAATGAAGAGTATATATATATATATATATTATATATATTATATATATATATATATATATATATATATATATATATATATATATATATATATATATATACATGAGGTCTATTATTTTATTATAAATTAGTTTCACTAAACAAAATTCAAGCTACCGGAGCTGCGTCGTTACGCTTTAATTTCAAGCAATTGTGACAGTACACCGTATCTGCCTCCGATCAGAGCTCAGTCTGACTACAGCCAAGTGCAGCGTTTTAGTTACTTTAATCACAGCTTCGAAACAACGTAATATAAGCCTCAAAATAATCATGCAAAACAAAGGCCATCGTCCATAATAAATATCACTTACAGACTACACCCATTGAACACAGTCGAGTGAGCCCAAGGTGACCCGTAGTACGCGAGAATGCGGGACAACGGGTTCCGTTTTGGGGATATTGTCGCAAGGGCGCGTCCTGGCTGCAACACTGATCATACTGAACGAAAATCCATCATATAGGCCAATTTGCAGCGCCTCGGAAGATTTTAGCCAATTGGTTAGCCGAAAATCATTGTCATTATTGAACCATTTTCAAACAGCTAGCCAGCTGCACAACAGCCCTAGTTTTAAATTGCTGTAAATAACGGCAATCTACCAGTCAGATATAACCTTCCGAGCCGCTGCACATCACAGGCCAACGTGAAGTGACACTGAAGCATTTAGCCAATTGGTTTGCATGTCTGCGGGACCATGTAAACGCTTTCACCTGTCGACCACCCTCCTGCATATGAACTCCATGTAACAAATCTGTTGTTCGTCGTTCTTTTCCTCAGGTTGCAATCCAGATGATTTTGTCTGCGACAATGGCATGTGCATAACAGGTGACTGGGAATGCGACGGATGGGATGACTGTGGAGACAATTCCGATGAAGCCCACTGCGGAGCAGGTAAGCGTCATTCAGAAAAACAGGGTGCCCCGACGTCACTAAGCAATTCGCAATAAAGGAGACCGACCATAACCAGAGGATTCATTGAACTTATCGGTCTGCCTGGCGCGATTCCTTAAAAAATTAACTTATAGATATTTTTACGTGACATTTACTCACAAGTGTTTTGTTATTATTAACTAGATGTCACGGTAGCACCTCATGTTACTAAGAACTGAATAATTATTTTATTGTGAGTTTTCGTCTGTGTACGAGTCAAATCAGCGCATCGCAATGTTAATTTGCATCGAAAATTTCCGTTTCATTGTCCAATTTCACGATTCCGTGATCCTTGCAAGACCCCTATCAGAGTATTTTCTTTTGCTAAAGCCTGTCATTGTGATTTGTCCCCTGTGTGTAAAAGCAATCTTAGTTCACACAGTATTATGTTCTGAATCACAAATTGGCTTTAAATTCTCAAGCAAAGAAATTCATTTTTCGCATGATAGAAACTCGAACTTTCAATGCTAGGACTATAGAATATTATAAATATGTAGGTCGTGTAAGGGCAACCATGGAAATTGCCTATTACTGCAAATTCATTCGAGGGGGTTACTATAGTGTCATTGATATGAGTAACACCTTCAGGCCAATTGTGGTCAAAGGTCCAGAGGAACATAATAGTTACTAACCAAGGGGTGCCTTAATATTTCTTCCAGACACCCCAGACGGTGATCATCCTGGATTGCCAGGTATTCCATGAACATGTTTACTAAAGTACCCCTCTTCTACAAGCGTCCCTAATGCATCCAGATCCATAGTCTGGTTTAAATTTGGTTTCATGGCATTTTATAGATTCGCCGACTTCTCTTATCTCTGTCCCGTACTTCTCTCTTGGTGCGTGCACAAACCTCTACAAACCAATGAAAATGTACTAAGGGCTAACAGCGAAGGAGTCGACCAATTGTCCTGCTCGGGCTAATTTCCTTGAAAAAGACTTGGTTTCCGGCTACTATTGGCACAGTCCTTGAAATCCCGGGCTCAACTCTTGAAGTAAATTTTGCCTCTGATGCGTATAAGGTCCTTCTTCTTATTCAGCCACTGAACCTCACAACTTTTGGAACTCTTGCATGTTCCCTGGATTCCTAGATGGGAGCGTTCAGCCCGCTTGTTGCATGAGCATAAATTGAGCTTCCGCAGGCAGCAGACGTCTGGAAACGATGTTCAGAATCGCATCCACGTCAAGTCCAGACGATCTAATTGTTGGTCAAGAGGTGACCACTTTTCAATCAACACTTAATTGTCCGTCTTATGTACAGTAATGTGTCCGGAGGGTACATGGTCGTCCGACGGTAGCGAGCCCTGCCAGCCGTGTCCAGAGAATACGTACACACCCGAAGTTGGCAGCACTCTGTGCGTTGCCTGCCCTCCAGGGGCCAATGACATACCACAGTGTTCCGAGACCAGCGAATTCGCCCCAACATCAAATCCCGTGGTTGCAAGCAGCGTTATTCCTGTATCAGGTATAGCACACAACGACATCAAGATCCCAATCAAAGCCCTATCATTCTGCTTCTTCTGTACATTACGTCACAGCTGGGTCACGGCCTGGGTGTATAATTGTTTTTCGGATACAACTTTTTTCGGATGATTTTAAAGGGCCAGTAGCCGTACTTTTGGTGATTTTTTTGCACATTTTTTGTAATCGTAATGTCAACTTACAGTTTCTTGTTCTACTCCACAAAGCATGTTGAGATACAAAGTATTCAGCTTGAAAACTCAGCCTGTAACATGTGTAAACTGCATCGCTATTGTTGACAACTGCATTCTGGTCCGAACTAGAATTCAAACATAAACACAGTGCACATTACACGTATAGACGCTGTGTTGACAAGATAATAGGTCAAACCCGGAATTCGAATGGACCACGGTAAAAACAAACCCACGTGTGTAAACGCGCATAGGCGAACGTGTATTTCCACACGCGTTAGTGCACATGTGGGTTTGTTTGTACCGCGATCACGTGATCTCTTGGGCGTACTGAGTCTGTAGAACGCATCGCGTCCTTTTTATTCCGGAGTAGAACCATTAGTCGATTCTCATCATGCTTTGGAGAGTAGAACAAGAAACTACATTAATAACAGAAATAGTGAAAAAAATAATCAAAGTTACAGATACTGACCTTTTAACGCTTATAACTCTTTTATTGTCTGAAACCTATAAAGGCTCACTTTGAATCATGTCAAGAAAATAAACTTTTCTTTATCCTTTTCGATAAAATCGAAAACTTCAATTTTCGAAAAACGTACGCGTGACCATTTTAATTTCAACTCGGCGACATAATTTGCTTCCTAAATCGAAAACTTTGCATCGTGAATCTTGCGTTTTATTCTTGAATTTTGAAGTGGATATTGCAACGTTTCCACGTGCAAAGATTTAGAAGATTTAAAAGTTGAAAAGTTCTCTTTTTCAAGATGCGTATTGCATCGATGGGACACAATTACACCAAAACAGTTCCTGAAATGTCGACACTGAATTTTTCTGGGGAATTCTTTATGTTAACACATTCGGGGCGTTCTCTTGTTAATGTAGGGCTCATTCCATGGAAAAGCGATTGCCGGGTGGTCCTTTCCTCCTTTCAGCCAATATTTTTGACGGATTTGGTTCTGGGTCTTTTTGACGTCAATAGTTCCGTAGATCATCTGTTTTCTTATTTTCCAGATAACGCATTCCCTGCAGTAATTTGCTTCGTTGCATGTTTCAATTTATTCACTCTGAGTGTGCACTCCCCGGCATTAATTTTCCCATGTTGTATTTTTCTTTTTGCCCCAGTGACGGAACCGCCTCCCCCGGCGTGCGGATATGGATGTTTGAACGGAGGCATTTGCGGCTGGTCAGGATATGGATCGGAGTTCGATTGTTCTTGTCCCGCTGAGTACACTGGAAGATTCTGCGAAACAGGTAAGCTTTGAGGTTGTAACGATTAAGTTATTAAGCTTGTTGTATTGAATTCTATCAGGGTTCTCCACGGGGGGATTTTGTAGAGGTTGGCCACCCCCCTTTTTCGGTAACAATCTATTCATATGTTAATGATTTGACAAAAGAATGTACTTATTTTTTTCACAACAAAATATTATGTAAATTATATATTATAATGTAAATTGATCGCCCACTGTTTTTTCAAGCTGTGGAGAACTCCGTGTATTTTATTGTATTCTATTGCATTGCATTGCATTGCATTGCATTGCATTGCATTGCATTGCATTGCATTGTATTGTATTGTATTGTATTGTATTGTATTGTATTGTAATTTATTGTATTGTGCTTTGCTGTGTTGTTGTTGTGTTGTATTGTATAGAAGTGTTGTACGATGCAATATGGTACAGTGTAGTGTAGTGTAGTGTAGTGTAGTGTAGTGTAGTGTAGTGTAGTGTAGTGTAGTGTAGTGTAGTGTAGTGTAGTGTAGTGAAGTGTAGTGTAGTGTAGTGTGATATGTAAAATGTAAGTATGCTATAATCTTTTAAATACTCTGCAGAATTTCCAAATTGCGACGTGGATGGCTGTTTGAATGGAGGTAGTTGTATCAGCGAAAGTTTTGAATCTTGGTGTTCCTGTCCCTATCCGTTTACTGGATACCAGTGTGAAACCGGTATGTATAGAGTAGTCATACGTATATGATCATGAAGAAGCCAGAAACGCTTTTTGCAAAAAAAAAGTCGCATGCGGTCACCTTTCAGTTTCTGTTCATTTTTCCCGCATCAACGGGCATAGAATGGGCAAGCGGGCAACTTTTTTTAGCGTCGACGGGAGGGGAAATTCAATTCTTTCGTAAGGCAAGCAACTTTAACAGAAGCCTCGAGCAAAATCACATGATTAAGACAAGGTAAAGAAAATTTGTGGTGAAAAGAGGTATGTGGATGAGAGGAGAAACTTTAAAATTGTTACTGGAGGCCACTAATGGACAGCTTCCATTCCTCGAAATGTTAATTTGTTCACAGTCATCAGAGCAACGCAATAGCATGTAAAATCTCCTCTGCTAGTAATAATGTCTTTAAATTATCTCCTGACGAAGCATCTAGAGATTAAACACCATCGTCACAAAGTATTTTTCACGACTACGTCGACAACCATGAAATGACCCAGAAATATTCACACGGAAATTTATTGATTGACTCTATAATTGTGTTTTAAATAATAAATACTGAATGAATACTTATATACTTATACTTATATACTTATTTTGAGCGCAGATTGTCCATCCATCTCGTACGACCTGCATATGCCGATGCAAAAATTGAGAAATAATCGCTGATAATTTATTTTTTTTATATTGTTTAGAGTTTGTGTGTGCTGACGATAGTACATGTCAAAATGGAGGATCATGTTTACTCAGTGACATCGACAATGAAATGACATGTGTCTGTCCTCCTGGTGTGACGGGCTACCACTGCGAAACTGGTGAGTAAAAGTGCAGATGAGATTGCTCAAATGGCGTCAGGGTGCGTGTGCCAGTCTGCAGCGCTCCTTACGTCCAAATTAAATTTCATATTTTCTAATGTGGCAGACACGCGGCCTGGCGCAAAATGAAGCCTCCTTCCAAAGATCTGGATCATTTACACATAATTATCTGCAGGTTTTATCGAGTAATTTTACTTTCCATATATTTTGTTGTTTCAAAGCAAGGTCGGAACTCTTACCTTTGGGCCGATCGTTTGATAAAAACATAAACACTTATTGATTTTAGCTTGTATTTTTTTGACATCAGTTTGTATCTGAAAAAAACATAACCTGCTGGTTATGGCAGTTCGCACCTCGAAAATGAAAGACTAAAACTTTTTCTCAAACTTTCATCATGCAAACTTTCGTCTCTTAAACAAGCAGAAACAATTACCATATACCATTATTTGAAATTCAAAATGGCCGCAATCCCTGTGTTATCCCCAATTTTGAAAATAAAATTCCCGATTTTCACAACACTTTTTTTAACTCGATAAGCTCCAAATGAACCGCCACAAGTGGTTAGCCAAAAGAATGTTGTAAAAGTTTGAGCGTCCGAATATCTGTCCCCCGAGGCGCATTCTACCTTTTAGACCCCAGCAAAGGAAACCGAACAAAAATATTGTATATAATATTGTAATTTCGTGAACAAAAATTATGATTTAATGTGCTTAGCAGTAATTGAACAAATCGACTTTTTCAGTGCTTCCAAGCTGTGAATCTTGTTCGCCCACTGCATCGTGTAACCAGGCACCATGTGATTGCCAAGGCGACTGTGCAGGGCCCGGGACGGAACCCCCAGGTAAGAAATGCCGCACAATATCGTATATGTACACGTTAAAGATTTTTGCTTTTTAATGGAATAAAAGGTCAAGGACGTTCGATTGCCGTAATCGCTTTGCAATTGAAGCATTATGTTGATAGATACATTTTAATGTTAAAGGAACAAGCTAAAAACATTGCAACCTATATGTTGTTTAGGAATAACATGATTTTATTAATGTTGTCGCAGCACAATCTTGAACAAACTATGGATTATGTGTTTTGCAAAGCTAATATTGAACTAATTAACCAACTAAAAAGTAATGTCATCTCTCTGTCCTCTTGTACCATCCCTCCTGGTGTTGTGTTTGTTTGTCTGTTCGGTCGTGTCCTTTGTCAGCACCCCTATGTCCAGCTGGTACGTTCTCTCCAACACGACATGATCCGTGCATACTTTGCCCCGAAGGGACGTACGGTCCGTATGATGGCTTGACAGAGTGTATGAAGTGTCCCTTTGGTCTGTATGCACCAGACATGGGCATGATAGCGTGCATTCCGTGCCCACAAGACACAACGGGCATTCCTGCTTGTACAGGTATCATTCAAAACACGTCGCCGAAATTGTTCGATCCAAAAAAAATATGTAGATCAGAAAAATACACGCAACTAGTTGTTGCGTCTGAACGGTGTACAGCTCCCCGTGTTCGATTGAAATCTGTGAAACGAGGGAAAATTTCTATATGCTTAACTTTTTATCCATGCGACATGATTTTTTCAATGCACTGACGTCATTCACAGACACTGGAGTCTTGCTTCGGTATGTTTGATTCTATCAGACTTGATTCAAGTCAATGAATAAAGACTACTTCATATGGCATCAAGCATAGTTCATCACCGCGCGATCTTAAAGCGCATTTCCTTCTACTGACCATAAGATCGTCTAAAAGCAATATCATTTGAAGATCATGGATGCAATCTCCTCGTTTTCTTGCATGTTTGCACGTTTGAAGGTTTATTTGTATAAAATCGGCGCATGTAGGGTATCTAGTAGGACGCACTTTCTTACAGTTAGATTGCGGTGGCTTTTTCTGCATGGTCTAACAACGTATCCACGTGCACTCACTATAAACCGCTTGCAGTAGGATTTTATCAGTGGTTTATTCATTGAATAACCCCATGAACTCCATGTAGGCAAGTCCTCAATATGGATGCGCTCTTGAAGTATAAGGTTGCGTTCTGTTAGTTATGCATGATGGTCAAATACGCCCCATCCCCATCCCTCGCTAGACCCGAAGTTTAAAAACTGGAAAACGAGTCTTGTCTGGTATGCATGGTAATATGTACTATGGTTCGCTAAGAATTCACATTAATTTGTTGGCTTGACATTCTCTAGAAAGGGAGACATGTTGCAACTCTTAACCAACACTAGTGATCTATCTTATCGATATCACTGAACAAAGGAAAATAACACGAGCTTTGGCCAAAAAGACTATTGATGGCAGGGAGCTTTTTCAAGTATAAAATCAATTCTTTAAAATGTGGGTAAGTTTTGGGAGATGAAATAAGATATAAAAGATACAGTGCAAGTGAAAATTCATATTGATAAATAGCATTATATAACCTTTCGCATTTTTTTATGGTATGAATCGAACCACGAACCGTCGCTGTTTTTAAAACCGGTTACAAGGTTTTACAGGGATTTTGAACGAAAACATCCCGCGTTACTCGGCATAAGAATGGGGAGGATCATCGCTGAAGCGATATTTTTCTTCAGGCATTTGTCAAAATAAGCTTTGCGCACACTGGAGAATGGCGGATAACACCAAGAAGCCTCGTTTTCCTGTTTTGAATCAGGAATCAGGAATGTTGACAACTCTCTCAGTCATTGAGCTACTACTTGTCCAATGGCTGTGTGACGAACGTGGAAATAACGACAAAAATGTATCCCGTTATCTTTCGCAGTTACGGAGTGTACGGCCGACGAATTCCGCTGCTCTGATGGCCAATGTATCCCTTTAGACTGGGTATGTGACGGCTGGCAAGACTGCAACACTGATTCCGATGAGGCAGATTGTCGTAAGTGTGTCTTTCTTACATTATTCACTGGAAAATCTTCACGTACATGGGTTCCTGGCCTCAAGCTCGAGCTCTGTCTGATAAATCCCTGTTCTGCCTGTCATGTGTTCGAAAACGAAGACGTACATCATGCGATGAATGTCAACACTTCACACCTCGTTCTGACCACATTCCCTCCACTGACACGGGATGAGGGGCTGTGTTCTGATCTTGTTTCTGGCAACGGTCCTTACATTTACTGGCCCATCGTGTCAGAAGACAATTATACGGAATTACATGATGAAAGTATTCAAAGGCAACTTTTGAGCGTCATCAGGAGACGTTATTTTCTTGCAATTTTGTCCAATTATTAAACTGTAGTTGGAAAACAGTGTACAGAGCCTAGCAAAAATACTCGCCGGAGAACAAGAATACTTTCCACACTGAAGATTACCATGAGCACGAAGTTAACGCGTTTTTTTCTAATAGCATAATTACCACCATCATCATCATCCGTCGTCGCCGTCGTCATCAGCATCGTCATCAGAGCAACTGCAAAGAAATGAAATAAAGTGTTGACATATCTAAAAAGAAGTTGTGGTATGTTCTGTTTCAGATGATAGGAAGTGCCCAGATGACATGTTCAAGTGTCTAAACAGCGGCGCCTGCATTTATGGCAATTGGGTTTGTGATGGCTTCGACGATTGTGGTGATGGCTCGGATGAGGTTAACTGTGAGTTCTACTTCCTGTAGGGTTGTTGATATGTACTTTTCGGCCTGTTAGCCGGAAAATTGGACTATGCAAAGTGACGGAATAAAACAAGCGTTTCCTAGTTGAAGGTCAATGACCGCAAGATGTTGTAACTGTTGCCACGCTGATTGCCACGGCAGAAAAACAAAATACAAAGACAAGTAAACAAAAGAAGAAAAGAAATATCAAGTGGTTACTCATACCACCTGTTCCCATGGAATACTAGAACTTTTGAGAAGGAAATATTGAAAGTCAAACAGAAAGGAAAAGTTAAAATATTGTCAAGTTTGCCTTTTTGAAAGACAATCACATGCCTAGAAAGTAAAGAAATCTGTGGAGTTCCGGAAACCGTTAAGGTATACAGTCACCTGTAATCTAAATATGCCCATATATGGTCAAAGGGGCATTCCTTGTTATTCAAATGCCATGTGAGGGTGCTGTTTTTAAAAGCTGCCACCCGCTTAAAATCTGTGATTGGTTAGATTTTCTCTTATCATGGTAACTGTGGCAAAATTGGAACAGGTGACAGTATACCTTTAATCCACGTTCGGTTTACGCAGAACAATATGAAAAATATGGGGAACATAAAAAGTTGAATACTCTCAGATTGACATTGAACACCCCATCTCTAACGCTAAACAAGCCTTGAGTTCCGATGGCATTGTCAGTATGCTATAGTTTGCGTGGATGAAGTAGGCGAATACATGTGGGTTCTTTTCACAGGTAACAGTGGCGGTAGTGAAACTGAAAGCGAGTCAAGTGAAGACAGCGGTTTCTCAGATTGGAGTAGCTGGGGAGATTGCAACGTCAATTGTGGTACCGGCGAACAGTCTCGCACGAGGCACTGTGAGGTCTCCACGGCGTGTGAAGGTGAAACGATTGAGTATCGGCTCTGTCATCGTAAACCCTGCTACCCAGAAGCGAGTAAGTCCAGCTTTATCTCTGATCAGTTATGGTGTGAGGGACTGGTCAGTTTTTTTGGGGGGGGGTTCCGTGGGATGTCACCCTGTTTGTGATTTTTGTGATGGGGTCACCATGTATTTGAAATTCTCTACTGAGGGGGTGAGTGTGTTTTTGAATTAAGACATGGGTAAATAAAGGCATCATGCAAACCAATAATTATATCACTCAATTAAAATTTTCGGGCACGTAACTGTAATATATCAACCACAGTATCTTGTACTCTCTTGAACCTTTCCACACCCGTTTTTCACTGTAGAGGTCCATAATGGTGGTTAAAGTGTTAAAGATATGTTGCGTTGCCCAATGCCAAGCTTGATGAAATGGCCGGTACATGTATAAGCAAAAAGTGAATTTTCAGTCCCGACCAAACTTCATGTAGTGGCAATATTACACAACACTGTATACATATATGTCTGCAATGTTGACAAAGTGACGTCTCGGCATTTCTATCATTCATATACTGAATGAAAATCATGAAAAATTGTCAAAAGATACAGCTACTATCCCTGACTAGTAAGCTTTATAAGCAAATTAAAACTAATGAGAAAAACAGACTTTCAGTGAGCTAAGCACGAGTCCAGTATTATTTACTGTGATGGCTGGTAGCAGTCTAATTTTCCACTTAAGTTTTTGATTTACTTCAAAATCTGTTCTTTCTTTTACATAGTGATTGACATCAATCTGTGCACAACAGTTCTGGAAATATGTTTATGCACAGAAAGTATGAAGTACATTCATACCTCATTCAAAATGATATAGTCAAAATTTAGCCCATTTTGAAATTTAGACTAACTCTTCTAAATTGCCCATGCTCTGGAGGTCACCCTGTTTTCAAAACTTGGAATGGGGATCAGACTGTTTTAATTTTCGGGGGGGGGGGGAGTCAGCCACTTTTTGATGTCCGCAAAAATTATCCAAGCCCGGTCAAAGAAACTGATCAGTCCCTAATGCGGACACGTCATGGACACATGCGAGACAGTGATATATTGATAATGACTGACACGTTGGTTAGTCATTGAAACACATGTCTCTGGTTAAGTGTGGTACAAAACACATGAACTCAGTCGCTTTCATCCATCAATACATCCATCCATCCATCACACATACATACATACATACATACGTACATACATACATACATACATACATACATACATACATACATACACACACACACACACATACATACATACATACATACATACATACATACATAGATACATACATGAAAATGCAAGAAACAAGTTTCAAGACATTGACTCATACACTTGGAGACGATAACTTTCATGTGACTTTGCATGGTCAACAGCTTCCGGATGTGGCACCAGAACCGTCCACAGTCAACCACGTGTTGTTGGCGGAGACGAAGCAGATAAAGGCGCGTGGCCGTGGACCGCTCAACTGTACTACAAACCATACTCAGACGCCGTCTGTGGCGGCACCCTGATTGGTCCCAGGCACATTGTATCAGCAGCTCACTGCTTTGAAGGAGACATGTAAGTTCCTGCAAAATACCACAAGTGCTTTTTGACTAGACCCAAGCAGATTATTTGGATACGGTGTAAGAGACGTTACAATCGTCAGAACTCTTCATGTCTCTTTGGAATTCGTGGATCGGGTTCTTTTCATATCGGATGTCAGAATAAACTAGGACTGTCTCGCAATAGTTCACAATAAACACGCAGAATTTAGTGAAAACACTTGGATCCTGGTGACCATGAGGTAAACACTGCAGCGTAGATCTAAAGATTACATCCCCACATTAATACATCGAGTAACGAACTATATAAAGGTCCTTTTTCCCATAACAGCCGGAAAGGCAACGCTGTCGATGATTGGTTTAAAGTAAAGACTAAACATGAATGCGATTGGCTAAAAAGCCTAACATGGGTTCTGTAGAAGCATATTGCACTTTGGATGAGGTTCACACGATGACGTCAGCGCTCAAGTATTAAGCTCTGGAATGCAAATCACATGGAAACTGAAAAATATCCTGAAAAACACAATTTTTTATGGGCATTGTGTATTCTTGAAAGCGATATCATTATGCACAATTTTTCAGTTGACTTTTCGCAACGTACTGACAAACATACCCACTGTAAATTTCCATATCACATAACTAATGAAGTCATTTATCTTCGCGCTTTGAAATTATCATTGCCTGAATGCTGCACCTGCAAGATAAAGCATTTGATGTACAAGTTCCGTTATTTTCAGAAATGCTTCTGCGCCGATTCAACTTACAGTAACCTTTTTCCCATTTGAAAATCAAAAGGTCAAATGTCGATAGATGGGTGATTCGTTTGGGAAGGCACACTCGCCTAGGAACGGAGGACGACTCTATCGAAGTTGAGGTATCTGAAATACATGTACATGAAGATTACGGCTCGCCCACGGAAATGGACAATGACATCGCATTGCTGGTGCTCGCACAGCCAGTAAGGACAAGCGACAAAATCAACTACGCCTGCGTAGATAAGGAGGAGGAGACACGCTTTGATCAACACTCCTACTGCTTCATCAGCGGCTGGGGTAACACTGCAGGTAAGTGCTATGTGCCATTGATGTGTTTCGGCTGGCCTTTTTTTTCTGTATATTATCTTTAGAGCACCATGGGTTATTGAATGGGGCAGGTCATAGAATCATTTGCGTCTGCGTTATTACATCGAAAAGCGTCTTCCAATTTATCTGTCTGTCCGTGTCTTTCTGTCTGTCTGCTTGTATGTATGTATGTATGTATGTATGTATGTATGTATGTATGTATGTATGTGCTCCGATAATTGTAGCGGGTATTATTAGGCGATAAATCTTGGTATGCCAGCAAAATTTCCGCGGACCTCATGGTGGTCGGACGGACCATCGGCCGCCACAGTCGAACAAGAAACTTCTTTGTTTTGCTTCCACTCATAAAAAAATTGAAAGGTAGGAGCATTAGCGGTCCGAAAACGTACTGGAAAGTTTACACACGTAACTTTCATATTAAAGCCCCATATAGCTGTATGTCAAATGTACTGGACTTTGCTTCAATATGCCAATTCATGGCAAAATAATGATACTCCAAGTTGTTTCAATCTCTGTTCGGTGTGAGCAATAGATATTTTGCGAGAGGAAAACCCAATATGTTGCATTTTTGCATTTCCTTGGCATTAAAAATTAATATTCAGCAAATACCATTTTTCACATATATGTCTCATGGGGTTTACATCTCTCTGAAGATTGGCTGGTATTTTTGGTAAGGATAATGCAAAAGACACAGCTTACGGGACTTAACTGATTGTTTCCACGGAAGTCCCCATTCTAGAACGAATGCAGAAACTTCTTTTTCGCCTCCGTAATCTACACTACAAAATAGTTAGTTTCACAGAAACAGAATGTTTTGGATGATTTTAAGGCCCGAAGGAGAAAAACGTGTTCTGTTACACAAATATGGCTAGTCAAAACATTTTATTTTTAGGCACCTATATAATCTTCTTTTCTCAGTCGCCAAAAAATCGAGAAGTACCTCATCTCTGTCACTGACGACACTGTCATCTTCTTTGTGCGTGAAAGTGCGCATGTGTATGTAGAGCCATCTGTGTATTAATTATTTAACTATTTTTGTGTTCAAAATTCTTTATTTGGTCAGTTTAAGCTATTATTAATTTCTTTCAAATTCGAATAATACCTCCGTGTATGAAACACATAATGTTTAGGCCTAAATACATACAAATAAAGAAAAATACAAATTTTTATATATAGACCCAATGAAATTTATATATGAGGAAATGAAATAATGCATAAATTCCATTTGTTGAAAATCAATTGCCTTGTATTATGTGTCAAAAATTCGAGCACTGTATGAGTGGCATAACTTACCAAATAAGCACTTGTTTGCAAATAATTTACGATAATGTGTTTTGTTAACATGCTGGTGTATGGTTGGTAATTCTGTGTGGGCATTCTACAATATAAGGCTCTTGCTCTTCCAGAAAATGGTTTTCAAGCAATTGACCTTCAAGAGGCGATGGTTCCTCTGCTGTCCCGAGACGAGTGTAATGTTCCGAGCTCATACGATGGTGAAATAACTGAGACTATGTTGTGTGCTGGATATTTTGCCGGTGGTATTGATGCCTGCCAGGTAAATAACGAACGCTTTGTCCCTCTGCTGTTAAATGTTTAACGAGTGGCCCAATGATATTTTAAAAATTCCCTCACTACAACACATTCTTCAACTAATAATGGACTCTTATTCGTATGTTGATGAGAATGGTTGCATGTTTGTATGTGTTCTCAGAACGAATACATATCCTACAAAGGAATACAAATACAAAATATGAGTTAGGGACTGGTCAGTTTCTTCGGCCTGGGGGGGGGCGGTGGATTATTTTTTGCCGACGTCAAAAGTGGCTGACCCCCCCTATTCCAAATTTTGAAAACAGGGTGACCCCCCCTATTCCAAATTTCTAAAACAGGGTGACCCCCCCCCCCTGGGCGCGACAAAGGTAAACAAAAGATGGACATAATTTATATATATATATATATATATATATATATATATATATATATTATATTTTACATATATTTATATTTTAAATAGTCATTCTATGTTTTAGTGAAATTGTTGACATGTCAGTTGTAAGATAGGAATTTCAAAGTGTCAATCTTAAAGTTTAAATACAGTACATTTTGAATGAGCTGTATTTTGAATGAGCTGTGAATGTAGATGTCCTGAACTGTTGTACAGAAATGGATGTCAATCATTAATATCAAAGAGGAAAAAGCAGTGAATCAAAAACTTTGATGGGTGTTAAGACTTGCCAACCATCCAATTAAATCTACTGAGGAGCCATAGAGAGCTTTTTTAGCCAAATCTGATGTGTACAGTGTCTGAGAGGACCTTTTCTTGTGTAACATTGAAACCATAAAAGCACAGCTAATATGACAAAAACTTCCTTTTTTAACTGTTATTTTGTTCATTAAAAAGCATCTTTCTACAGAAAACCTATGAAACAAAGGAAAATAATTGCATCAATGAGAAGGAAAGATATCTTGTCATTTTTCTATCTCTAAAATAAGTCACTGTATCAAATATATATTGTGAAATATTTGTGCGTGTTGCTTTCTCATACTGAATTCTCACAGAGAGAACAGAAAAGTATCAGGAATTTGTCATCCTTTTCATATGAAATGCAGATTTCATAATGGTACACTTTCACTTAGCAAACATCAAGATATCTCTGAAAGTATGGCGCCCGAAGGGCGCGCCAAAAAATATGAAACATCCTGATATCTCTGATATATATGCCTTGTATATTAAAGTCATGCACCTGAAGGGCATGCTGAAAGATGTATGATATATTAAAGTAATGAGCTTGAAGAGCACGCTGAAAAATATTGAACATACAGATATCTCTGATGTATGTATGCTTGATATGTTAAAGTTGGGCGTGCTGAAAAATATGACTGATTATTAAAGTTACGCGCCCGAAGGGCGCGCCGAAAAATACAACTGAATGATGAATTTTGTGGCTGACACTAGCATTTTAGGCAATGATGAGCCTGTGTCAAATTCAAAAACACACTGACCCCCCCTATTGGGCATTTCAAAAACATGGTGACCCCCCCTATCACCAAAGTCAAAAACAGGGTGACCCCCCCATGAATCCACCGGCCCCCCCCAGGCTGAAGAAACTGACCAGTCCCTTAACCAGAGACATGTGTTTCAATGACTAACCAACGTGTCAGTCATTATCAATATATCACTGTCTCGCATGTGTCCATGACGTGTCCGCATTAGGGACTGATCAGTTTCTTTGACCGGGGGTGGATAATTTTTGCGGACATCAAAAGGTGGCTGACCCCCCCCCCCCCCGAAAAGTGAAAACAGTCTGATCCCCATTCCAAGTTTTGAAAACAGGGTGACCTCCAGAGCATGGGCAATTTAGAAGAGTTAGTCTAAATTTCAAAATGGGCTAAATTTTGACTATATCATTTTGAATGAGGTATGAATGTACTTCATACTTTCTGTGCATAAACATATTTCCAGAACTGTTGTGCACAGATTGATGTTGTGCTGATTCTGTGCACAGATTGATGAGAAATTAATATCATTGTATTTTCAGGTGCCGCCAACGAAGCTGTTCGTGCAAAAAGGTGTTCGTGCGAAGTTTTTCAGCGGGCGGGCAGATTTCAAAACTACTCAGCGGGCGGGGAGAAAATATCGATATTTACTGTGGGCGGGGAAGAAATTTCAGTACTTTCAGCGGGCGGGGAGAAAATTTTTGACAGTGGGCACCGGAAAATACGTAGAGGGAGGGGAAAGCGGCGTGCTTAATAGAACCTAACTTAGAGGGGAGCAATGTTCCAAGGTATACTGCTAACTGCTTGCATGGTTTTGTGTTGATCTGGGTTGCATAGTGGGCATCTAGTTGGCAATGGGGAATTTCAGTAGTAGGGAGAGGGCAGCAGGGAGCTTGAATTGTTGTGGGGAGTGGGGAGCGGGCAGACTGTAGATACCGGAGGGCAGTGGGCATCAAAATTCAGTGGGAAGGCACATTTTCAGTGTATACCAGTGGGAGGGCAGTTACGAACAGCTCTCACTTTCCCCTCCAAGTTTTAGGTCAGGGTCAAAAATAAGAAAAATCGGTATATCAGCCTTCAAAACAGGTTTTGTGATGATTTTGAGAAATTCATGAAATTTACCAGTTGGCGGCACCTGTATTTTCGGATACCATTTGTAAATAGTAAAGCACTGGGGTAAGAGCTGAGGAAGAACTCTTAACATGGACATAGCACTCTGATATTATATGCTCTGACATATACATTTCTGATATTTGGTCCATTGACATCATCATGGATACTTATGTTTCCCTCAGTGATTTCCCATTTGTTTATTTTTTTTAATTTGTTGTTTCTGTTACAACAGGGTGACTCTGGTGGTCCATTGGTATGCATGCATCAAAACGATGAAACTATGGATGGCCACTGGTACTTGACTGGTGTTGTCAGTTGGGGATATGGATGTGCTGGCGAAGGCCTTCCAGGAATTTACAGCAATTTCAATCTTTACATCGACTGGTTAGAGGAAAAAGGAGCCTTGTGAAAAAACTAATAATCTGCTACCTCAAAGAGAACTACTTAAAATGGTACTTGGTTTACTTGTAACAGTGTAACACTGGTTTTGGGGAGTTTGTCATGTTTTCTCAAGTACTAGGGATGAATGACCGTATATTACTTTATTTCTTGGTTTCAATTATTGGACTAACCACTCGCAGCTCTAAATCCTTGAATGTCATTGTCAGGAGTGCTATTTTGTCTGCCACTGTAGTAAGGTTCATAGTAACCTGCACTAGCATGTGTTTGATTTTTAATGTGCAAGTTTGTATTTCTATACTCATTTCCATAACTTCCACTGATCCTGTCCAGATGGTCCAATATTTTCCACCTCCCTGTTGCAGGGATTAAAAGCTAAGAATAAAGCCATGACAACACATACGGGTACAGTGCTCTTTTTATGACAAATGTCAGTTCTTTTTATGACCAATTATATGTACAATTTCATTCTATTCGCTACAAGGGGCTGACACATTTCTTGTCATAGCAATGTACGCTGTGATTGAATTTGTACATTTTAAATACCTGACATTTGTTGAACAACACTTAAAACCTAACATTCAAATTGTCATACTTAATGATTCAAAACCATAAAATTGGCAAATTAATTTTAAATAAGTTACTGAAATATAAACTTGTTTCTGTTGCTGTTTGAAGAATGATTTTAATTGAAGAAAACTGTTCTTATTAAGAACCATTTTATTCATCAAGATGGCCACTGAAATTTTATTTTTGTTTGAAAAGGACACGGTCCCTTTTTATTTGTTTCACATTTTAATGGTTTCATTGAGTTCATGATGAATAATTGAGTTGGCTTTTAATTAACTGATTTGATTTTGCCTGTTAACGGTGTTGTTTATCTACTGGAAGAACAAAATTTGCCTCCTGTAATGTTTAAGAAAATCTGTATTCATCTTCTATAAAAAGCAATTGAGTTATTATATAAACAATGCAAGAGACATTGCCATGTATTGTACTTATCCACACTCCGGCATTATTTCATGTAACAGCAGTCAAGGCTGTTGATATAAAGTCAAAAATGGTGTCTCATCACTCATCATTCTGATCTGAGGATCTGGCCATCCTTGGTATTGAAAGTTTACCTTGGTGCCCAATTTAAGAGTGCTGTACTCTGCAGAAAATAATTTTGTCCACAAGAAACTCTCTTAACTACTCCAAGATAGCCTGTATCATGCATTCGCGTACTTTATTTTCTGCTGTATGTAATGATAATTTTCACGGTGAATATATCACAAATATATATTATATGTAGTCATGAGTCAATTTTCTAAATAAATTACACACTGCATCACCCAATTTGAAGATATGGTCTTTTATTTTGTTTGTATTGCCTATGGAAGAATTTGGGGTTTACTCCCAGACACGCTTACAATCAAAGTTAAGTGGACATTGTGTGCCACACGGAATGTATCAGATACATGGTTTCAAATGAAAAATAATCAGAATGCAGGTGTTTATACTAGATTGTTATGCTTTACACAAGGTTGATGTTTCATTTTATGCTTATTACGTTTGATTCATGAGTGTTTTGCATCTGTTTATATTCAGTGAATACAACTTTGATATTTGGTCTAATTAGAGAAAACCATTTATGAATATGCAAATGAACTGATTATGATATGTTTCAATAACCAAACTTTAAGCATGGCTAAATCTAAGTATAAACAATGCACAGTATAATTTCAATCAAATTCAGTGCATTTATTTTTTAACATTTATGGCCTAATTACAGAATATCATTAAGTATGCAAATAAGCTATTTATCAGTATGTCATGGTTTGATGTTATCAAACTTTCCACATAATAATGCTAAACAAGACAAGTACGTCTTAAATTTCCAATGAAATTCAGTGCATTGAGAACTAATATATGTCCTCTTTACAGAAATTCACTGAATACGTAAATAAGCTATTGATCAGATTGTCATGATTATCAAAGTTTCAGCAAAAGCAAAACTAAGTATGATGAATATATCTTAAAAGTCCCTATAGCTGCAAATATGTAATAAACCAATTTTGAAATATACTGTTTTCCAAGAATTTTCTTTGAATAAGAATCATTGAAGATTGAAAAAGTGTAAAGCACTGTCATAAGTGTCGAAAGTGGCATGTAAATTCAAAAGTATTAACATCTTTTAGATTTCCTGCCATTTTCAAAAACTAATCATGTGACAAAGAAAGTATAGATTACAACAATAGAATGTGTGTCGTGCATCCAAGAAAATGGCATCATGCTTGTTTCCTTTATGATCACGAGGATGTGTATGTGCGAGAAATACTGCATTTTGTAATTTTTCTGTGGGGTGCCATTTCATGAGTGCGGCACGCGTTTATTATTTTACCTGTTAAAACGTGTAGGCATGGTCCACATCAGCGAGCAGTGATATTTCTATACATGATCCTTCAGTTAGCACATTTACAAGAACCAACTTTGGTTTGAAAATAAAATCATCAAAATAATGCATAAAATTTGCAGCTATTAGGGCTTTAAACAACTGACCAAATTAAGTGCATTCAGTGATGATATATGCCCTACTTACATAAATCTATCAAATATGCACATGAGCAAATATTGAGCACATCACATAAACTTTTGAGAACAGAATAATCTAAGTTTAACCAATGTACCTACGAATTCTGATCAAATTCAGTAAACTCACTTTTGATATGAGGCCTAATTGCTGAATTATTAAATATGAAAATAAACTAATAATGAGCATATAATATACACCAAACTGTCAGCCTTTTAATTAAATCAGAAGTGTCATAAAATTCTGTGTATCAGCTTTGATATATTTATGACCAAATTAAATTATGTGGACTGATTATATAAATTCATGGAAATATGCAAATGAGAAAATAATCAGTTTGTCACACTAGCCAAACTTGCAGCATTGGTAGACCCAAGTATGATTAATAAATAGTGGTGGTTTGGTTAGAAATCAGTGCCTTCAGTATTGACATATGGCCTAATATGATAAATTATAAAATATGCAAATGAGCTGATAAACAATTTTGCAAGTTTTTGTGCGATGTGTGATAGTATGTTGGTGCTAGTGGTTCATGAACGCTATAGCGTGTGGATGGGTTGTAGTCAGAATAATCATAACAACTTAGCTCAGTCATTGAACCACTCTTTTTAAGGGTAGGGTTTTGGCAGAGTGGTTTTGACTGTGATGTCTTCACTAGGTGACTGGGTGCCATATGTTGTGAGTCTGAAAATTCACTGAATTGTCTCATTAATCAAACTTACAGCATTGGTACACCCAAGTACGGTCAATAAAAAGCAGAGCATTGGCATATTCAGTGCATTAAGTATTTATATGTGGCCTAAATAGGGAAAGTCATTCAATATGCAAATGAGCTAATAATAATCATATAATATACACCAAAATGTCAGCATATGAATTTAAGTATATGCTATGTACTTCAAAAATCTCATAAAATTCAGTTTCTTCAGTTTTGACATATGTATGGCCCTATTAGAGAAATTCATTAACATGCAAATGACTAATATGATAAATGAGTTGTGGGGGTTTGGTCAGAAATTCATTAAAATATGTAAATGAGCTAATAATCAGAATATCATGCTCTTGAAACTTACACATTATGTATGACCAATAAACTGTAGAGGGTTGGTTGAAATCAATGTATTCTGAATTGATATATGGCCTAATATGAGAAATTCGTAAAATATGCAAATGAGCAAATAACAGTCTGTCATACTTACACACTTATTAAACTTTCAGCATGACTTAACCTAAATATGACCAACATTCTTCAGAGGTCTAATGAAATTCAATGCATTGAATTTTGATGTGAGGCCTTATGTACAAAAGTACATGAACTATGCAAATGAGCTTATAATCTGTATGCCACACCAGTCCCTCCACCCATGGGACGGTGGCCACACCCACCAAACTTTTAGCATATTGAGACCATAGGCGATTAGGCTGCCAACAAAGTGCACAGTAAAATTTAGTTGGCAATTTTTGAGATATAGTCCATTGTACGAAATAATTAATTATGCAAATGACCATTACTTCTGCAGACCACACCCATTCTATATGAAATAATTCTTTGCGCATATGCATAAGTCACAGTGTATAGTATTTGAGCCAAGTTTGAAAAAATTAGTCACAGCAAGTCTAATGATAGCTTCAGACATGTAAAAATGGATACAAAATGGCCGTCTGGTGGCCATATTGGATCGTATCAAAAAAATCAATTGATGTGCATATGTATGCCATAGTGTCTTACCAAGTTTGAAAGAAATTGACCTGGGCAGATCTGATATATCTGTGTGGACAGACAGACGGATGCACTGACAGAAAAATGCACAGATGGAGCCTAATTATGTCAGTTTCTCCCCCAGATATGTCATGATGTGTTTTCCTTGTGGCAAATTTAAAAGAAAAGAGACACCACAAGTCTGTGAAATGGCTCAAGACATGTAAATCATAACACAATGGTCACCAGGCAACCATATCAGATTGTGCAATGAAATAATTCAGTGTGCATATAAGTCAGTGTACTAGTATTTTCTTTGTGCCAAGTTGTAAAAATTTCCTTGGCATGTCTCAGATATCTGCAAAGATAGACAGACCGACACACACTTGCAAGGGCCCAATCTATAAGTCCTGCTGGTTGAATAACAACAATCAATATAAAAGAAGAAATTCAGAATTTAGTCTTTATCAATTAATCTGTAATAAGGAACTTTGATCTTAAAGTTGTGCTGCCACCTAGTGGTGTTGCTTCTTTATGTTTTGATACACGTTTTCAGATTATTCTTACAAAGGCAGCCAGCTTTGCTGAGCACTTTATTGCCGTTGACATTTGCAGTTTTCCAGAACATATTGACTGTTATAGCCTGATAAGCCATGAATTAACCAAGAAACATTTTAATTCTTCTTGAACTTGACCAAAACTGTTGCATTGTATAATTTGAAATAAAAACACATCAAGTACACAGGATATCCATCACTTGAGTTTCACGCACTCGCAATCACAGGGTGGAAATTTAACCAATTAATCAAAAATTATTGTTCAACTGGGAAACTCCTTGACAAGAAGATTGACGAAATATATATATATATATATATATATATATATATATATATATATATATATATATATATATATATATATATATATATATATATATATATATATATATGCATTGATGAAATATATATATATATATATATATATATATATATATATATATATATATTTATATATAGTATTTTATTATGAAATATATAATATATATATATATATATATTACTATATATATATATATATATATATATATATATATATATATATATATATATATATATATATATATATATATATATATATACGAAGTATGCGGTTCGACTTGTCCGATACAAAGTGCTCAATACGAAAGTAGAGCGAGATATATAAGGGATGCTGGAGAATTGATTTCAATCAATTCTCCAGCATCCCTTATATATATACTATATATATATATATATATATATATATATATATATATATATATATATATATATATATACACACACACACACACACACACACATACAGTGTTGCAGCCAGGATTTTTAAACCTGGAGACACTATGTCCCTCTAACATTTATTTTTGGGGACATTTTGCACATTTTGGGACAACATTCATCAATTGTCGCCTACATCACGAATAAATAACCATGTAAACCTAGGCTTATAGATTGCAACAATTTGGAACTTTTTGGTTAGATTTCACCCTTTACTTTTAGTACTCAGTAGTTTTTAGATGTAAACGTTAGGCACATGGCTCAGTGCGGTTTAGATGGTGACCGATACAAGTGGAAGTACATCCAAATTACTTCTCTGGATGGTTGTCCTGGCAAGGTAGCGCTCCTAGAAATCAGGATTTGACCCTTGTAAATGTACAGTAAGTGACTTGTCACCCACCAATATTGCCTATTTTTGGCTAAATTGTAATTTGACCTTGCCATCTGGTAGTATGCAGAATTTTTCAAGCTTTGCAACGACTGGTCAATTACTTGACGTATCAGGCAATAAATGCTTGTTTATTTGTACAATGATTGACACAGGCAGAAAACACGAAACAAATTTTCTACAAAACACCACAAAATGTAGCCATCATTAATGTACATTATTAGTTTTATTTTAATTCACAGACTGCTCAAACTGGCAATTTCAAATTTACAAAGAAAATCAGAGCAATTCTTATCAGAACAACTGACAGGGTATACTTCAGCAAATAAACCCCACTTGGCAGACCTGGAGATTTTAACCCTTTCACCACCATGGTTTGTCCCAAATCCATTGTTTTCTATGGTAAGTTGGAACTGTATACAGGGAACTGGGGGTGAAAGGGTTAAGGGTCACTGTGAATTGCTCACCATGCCTTCATTGGTAAAAAATATCAACTTGAGATACACCATAGATTTCTTGATGGAGACAGGTCTATAAACTTCATATTGAGAGTCCTACTAACCCTGCGGTATATGCAAATTCTCATGATGCAACCGCCGTATTGGCAGTGACAGAAGTAAAGAATCGAAGTTTCTTTGGCAGTAGTGTGACATGTATTGGCATGGGTTCATATTTTTCATTGTCAATGTAGAATGACGAGTCTTGTGCCTGTTTGAACGAGATGAAAACAAAACGAAATTGCAACCAATTAGTACACATACACACAAGAGTTTTGCAAATTGTCACAGTTTTCATATGTACAGATCTGCACAAAATGCTGCATAATTCAGCGTGTTTTTGGATCGAGATGAACCATTTCTTCATCAGAATGACCAAATCATGAACTACGGTGTCTCTGAAAGCCCTTAATATTATTGACCTGTCTGAACATACATTTTGTTTTTGTGGGAAAAGTTTATGGCACAAACAGCTGCAGCTGTTCCCTATGAATTCAACTTCTGTACAAACCTTGCATATGCATATGTCAAACTAGTGGATGTTGGTATTCACATTAATCATTGTCAAAATTCTAATGCTGTGAACAAAGCTGTCAAGAAATTTCCAATGACTGAACAAGTAACCAGTTGGGAAGGACCTAGTGATAACTACTGCATGAACACACAAAGTAGTGCCTGTGTATAGGCTAGTCACAACCAACCTTTGCAACAGAGCTGTCAATGTTTGTCACTAGTTTGACTTTTCTGTTGTTGAAGAAATAAAGAGAAACCTGTGTATTCAGGACCGCCTCTGAGAATGGCAAGCGTTCATAATAGACAGGTGTCGCCTAAAAATAGTGCCTAATTCAAAACTTTTCTGACAGGTTTACATACAAAAGTCACGCATAAGCAGGTGTTATCTGTATCCTCTCTTCAGTAATGCTTAGTTTTTAGCTAATATCATCTGATAACTACGGTGGCCCCTACACGCCATGGAACTCTACTACTTTTGAATATAAACTCTAATTTTTCTTGACAATATCTTTAATATTTGTAAGAGATTTTATTTCTCCACCTCAAACTTTTAATTTTGTACGGGCAACTTTATCTTAACATTATCTTAACTTTAACTTCTCGAAAGTAGTTTTAGTTTTAACAATAAAGAAAATATGTTTCTCAAAAGTATTTTTTATTTTGTAAAACAAACGTAAAATTTTTTCAAGATAACAGACTCCCCCACACGTCATGGAAATTTATTACTTTTGAACATAAACTCATATTTCTTGGCATATATTTAATATTTGTAAGAAATTTTATTTCTCCACAGCAAACTTTTATTTCTGAACGGGGAAACTTTATTTTTGGGGTAAACTGTTTTTAAAAACTTTTAACAAAAAACAACTTTAACTTTGAACAAAACATTTGTTTCTCAAAAACGTTTTTTATTTTCGAAAAGAAGTAAAAATTATTCACAGCAAGAGTTTTAGACTTTTGCTGAGCGCGAACTGAGTTACTTAAATGACATAACGTTATGTTTTTAGAGCAAAAAACTTAAATTCTTAAAGAAAAGTTTATTTTTCCAAGAGTAAAATTAATTTCTTTATGGAAAAAAGATTTCTCAGAGCAGCAAATTGAAATATAGTGAATAAAACTTTTTTCTCAATGGAGAGAAATTATTTTCTGAAGACAACAAAACTAATTCCTTCAAGATATATTTTCTACATATGAGTGTGGTTAAGAATTTGGTAAAACTGAACTGAGAAAGAACAAAAAAGGATGAAAAAGTCAAACTTACTTTATAATTTATTTCTGAGAGGAGAAATATTTCATGTGAGGGCGCAATTACCTATAATGCATAGCAAACTCTTTCTAGCGAGAGTAAACATATTTTTGGGAAGAGTAAAACATTTTTCCGACGAGCAAAACTATTTTAACGGCGGCGGAAGTTAAAGTATCCCACCATGCAACACCCAAGTTTGATGACCCAGAGTCTCCGAGTTGGTAGCCGGTATCAGACAGTTCGTGTTCGTGTCGGCTACATGGACGATCTGCTCTCCGAGACAACCATGACTGACTTCATCAGCGATACGGGCACGCCAGCCCGGCCCTACCCTGCCTGCGTACGATGCTGTGTGTTGGGGCCGTATAACGCCGGGAACTCACAACATCGTACACAGGGCTACGGGCACGCGGGTCAGTTGCCACTTGTCTGAGTCCCCGAAGAACGGTTTTATGTTTGAGTGATTCGTCCTGACGGCAGACGGTGTGCGACGGGACCGCATTGGGGTTCTTCATTAGCTCTGCATGGCATAGCCCTGCGTACAGGTCTGTGTGTTCCCAGCGTTATACGCCGGGAACACACAGACCTGTACACAGGGCTATGCATGGCAGGGCTGTGTGTTACCGGCGTTACCTACAGTCTCCCACCACATAACACCGGTAACACACAGCCAATGTGTGTGATATTCATCTTTCTAAGAGGAGAAGCCAGATTCGTAATTTATAGAAACTGAACTGAACCGAGCCCGCCAGATTTGACCACAGTCGTGGACTGGTTTTGACTTTCACGTGACTGTGGTTTGCGGGGTCAAAAACGTGAAAGTCAACCAGCCCGTAAAAGGCATATCCCGTCCGAAAACACCACAGCTGTGGACCCACAACTACTGTATTGAACCACGCTCGACTGTGGTCAAATCTGGCGGGCCAGGTTCAGTTTCAGTCGAAGACTCTATCAATTACGAATCTGGCTTATAGAAAAGATGACTATCACACAACATAACATTAACAACACAGCAACTGATGAAGGAATAGCTCTGCATGGCAGGGCTGTGTGTTACCGGCGTTATGTGGTGGGAGGCCGTATAACGCCGGTAACACACAGCCCATGCAGAGCTATTATGAAGGAACCCAATACGGTCCATCCCATCTCACAACGTCTGCAGTCAGGACGAATCACTCAAACACAAAACCGTTCTTCGGGGACTCAGACAAGTGGCAACTGTTGAACCGACTCGTTTGCGTGCCTGTGCCCATAGCCCTACGTACGATGCTGTGTGTTCCCGGCGTTATACGGCCCCAACACACAGCATCGTACGCAGGCAGGGTAGGGCCGGGCTAGCTGCAGTACAGTACCGCAAATCGTCCGACCCAATACCAGGTAAAACCTCGAGGTACTGTACTGCAGCTAGGGCTGGGTCATCAAACTTTGGTGTTGCATAGTGGGATACTTTAACTTCCGCCGCCGTTAAAATAAAGTTTTGCTCGTCGGACAAATGTTTTACTCTTCCCAAAAATATGTTTACTCTCGCTAGAAAGAGTTTGCTATGCATTATAGGTAATTGCGCCCTCACATGAAATATTTCTCCTCTCAGAAATAAATTTCGCTCTGAAGAAAAGTAAGTTTGACTTTTTCATCCTTCCTTTTCGTTCTTTCTCAGTTCAGTTTTACCAAATTCTTAAACCACACTCATATGTAGAAAATATATCTTGAAAGAATTAGTTTTGTTGTCTTCAGAAAATAATTTCTCGCCATTGAGAAAAAAGTTTTATTCTCTGTATTTCAATTTGCTGCTCTGAGAAAATCTTTTTTCCATAAAGAAATTAATTTTACTCTTGGAAAAATAAAACTTTTCTTTAAGAATTTAAGTTTTCTGCTCTAAAGACATAAGGTTATGTCATTTAAGTAACTCAGTTTGCGCTTAGCAAAAATCTTAAACTCTTGCTGTGAACAATTTTTACTTCTTTTCGAATAAAAAACGCTTTTGAGAAACAAATATTTTGTTCAAAGTTAAAGTTATTTTTTAAAAGTTAAAGTTTTTTTTGTTAAAAGTTTTTAAA
Organism: Ptychodera flava; assembly: GCF_041260155.1. Lineage (NCBI taxonomy): Eukaryota > Metazoa > Hemichordata > Enteropneusta > Ptychoderidae > Ptychodera > Ptychodera flava. The sequence continues at coordinate 17,262,897 of NC_091931.1, read as the reverse complement.
AACAGTTTACCCCAAAAATAAAGTTTCCCCGTTCAGAAATAAAAGTTTGCTGTGGAGAAATAAAATTTCTTACAAATATTAAATATATTGTCAAGAAATATGAGTTTATGTTCAAAAGTAATAAATTTCCATGACGTGTAGGGGAGTTTGTTATCTTGAAAAATTTTTACTTTTGTTTTACAAAATAAAAAAATACTTTTGAGAACATATTTTGTTTATGGTTAAAACTAAAACTACTTTCGAGAAGTTAAAGTTAAGATAATGTTAAGATAAAGTTGCCCGTACAAATTAAAAGTTTGCGGTGGAGAAATAAAATCTCTTACAAATATTAAAGATATTGTCAAGAAAAATTAGAGTTTATATTCAAAAGTAGTAGAGTTCCGTGGCATGTAGGGGCCACCGTAGATAACCACTACATGTACTTACTTCCTCTGATGGGGTGAGTTTGAATTCTTTAGAGCTGAGATGATTCTCTTCCGATCTCTCCCGTACATCAAGAATACTCTTTTCTCTAATTCTTGTCCATCTGAAGTAGAAAGGAAAATCATGCTTATCATATTTGAAGTGAATGAAATGACCTTTTCCTTCAGGATTTAAGGTAGAATATTTTGAAAGATATTCTGATTCTCAAACTTTCACAATACTTGCTTGGTCCACCACTTGTGGTGCCTCATTTTGAAGCTCATGGAGTCAAAAAGTTTCTACTGGTTTATTTTGTGAAAATCGAAAAATATATTTTTTCCAATAGAGTCAACAAAGGGATGGCAACCATTTTGAATTCCAAGGCTGTAAATATTGGATTACGTATTTCTCTAGTAACAAATTTTACAAGGGGACTCCGATCTTTTTTCTTGATTTCGAAAAGGGATGGTTAAAATTTCATTTTAGAAAGTTTTAGCAAAAGTTTAAGTCTTTCAATTATGAGGCATGGAGACTACCTTAATGTGTAACCATTAGTACCCAGTCATCTGGGAGAGAATCCAGCATGCAAATACACACTACCATGGACACCCATCTCTAAAAAGGTGGTTCAGCAACCAAGCTAAGTTGTTACAATTTTGAGTGTGCCCACTGCTTTTGCACTGTTGTTGATGGTAAAGTATTGTATTCTCTTCAAGAGATGTTTAGTCTGACATAACAAGAATTATGATTTTAAGCGAGTTACTCTAACTTCCCTGCCCAAAGTCTAACATCTCGTAGAAATCAATGGGGTCTTTATGGATATCTTTATGCAACAAAGCTAAATCCTGCCAATGGTTTAGCGATTGTCACTCACATGCAGCTTTGAAACTGCACTGGCCATTGATACAACAAGGCTTATTGAATATGGGAAATAGCTACAGAAAAACTTATAATATACTTATAATATATACTTATAATATATACTTATTATATACTTATAATATACATGTATAATTTGAAATGCGCTATTACATCATGATGATGATGATAATTATGATAATAATGTGTCATTGTTTGTCCGTAGCTATATGGAATCTTTTGATTTTCAAGAGCAGACACTGATAACTTTTTTAAAACACTGACCTGAAAATGACAGAGCAAACAAACAAATAGAAAAATTCACCAACCCTTCTTTGATAAAATCAGTTTTTGTGATATCCTCGGGACCTGCTTGGATTTGAATGTCTTCAGCATCCTGTCGGTGGGAGAAACAGAACACAAACAACATGATTTACACATCAACTTTCATGCACCTTCAGATGCAAATTTTTTGTGACAGTGCACATGTACACAGGTCTTCCTTATAACAATGAGCTGTTCCAAACAAAGTTCACCTTTGTCATTCTTGCACTTAGCTTTCATCTGCAAATGCAGAAACAACTCAGGAAAGCAACCATCTACAGTAAAAATTACACTGTACTTGAAAGAATTAAGCAACAATAGTCTTGTGTAAAGAAAAGGTACTGAGGAATACAAAACCAGAGGTACAGTGAGTTGAAATTGAGACGTGCTGTTTAGGTTGAACTAACCTGAGATGTCTGGGAGATATTGGATGTACTTGCAGTAAATTCAACTGTTGATATTTTCATGTCATGCCACACTCCACATTCTTCATTGAAAATCCCTGAATAGTCTTTCACTTCTGGAAAACACATTGAAACTTTGGCTTACACAAATGTTAGGATGACTAAGTGACCTTGTGAAGTACAGTCATGTTCATTCTTTATCCATTCTAAAACATGCAGAAGCCTATTACAACATCAAGTACCAACTATACTCCTAAGCAAGGGAGAAAACATTACAAGTATCATGCTTTGCCTTGGAGAAGACCATGTGTCATATCTGGATTTCCAACTCACTACCCTCAAATGGTGAGTGTACAATCATAGACAATGTGATATGAGATCTCCCCTGGAATATTGGGCAAAACTTAATTCTAATTTTGCGTTTCTGACTGACATATTAACATTATGTATGTGACCTTGCAGTGCGCTGTATTCACACATCTGTAGATACAGAAAGTAAGAAATGTAGCTTAAAAGGAAGGGGTTGTCCTGTCTTCAACTGCGCTTATGGAATCGATTCAACGGGTCTGTTGCTATGCACAACATATCCAAACATCCCTTCTGCATATCCACAATCATAAAATGGCACATGTACTGAACCTGATAACCGCGGCAAAAGCAGCTTTGTATCAAAACAAAGGGATGAAACCAAAGTTTATGCGGTAAAGTCTTGCAGTGATTGGAAAGCTACAAAACTGATGGACTATGAACATGCATCAAATGCTGAATTTGCTCCACGTTTGCTCAGCATTCATTGCAAATTAGTGGGAAGAGGCAATGTTTATCGACAAGAAATTTGCACAGTTGCAGGCAAGATGACCCCCTCCCTCTAAGTATTTGAAACCGGAATATGTTTGCGGCGGGTTATTTTCGCGTTTTCTTTCCTGACAAACTATTTGCGGCGGGAAATATTCGCGTTTGTTGAAACCACAAACGGGAGCCGCCTTGTCAGTGTCATTGTGCATCTATTTGGGAGGTCAAGTGTCAAAGTTTGTCAACTTGTCTTCGTACTATGCGCGCTATTAGCACATGTCGACTTGTAGAGTGTCAAACGGTATCTATTGTTTACGTTGAGATCGGGGTTTTGTCGCAACGTTGTCTTTTGATCATGCACTTTTCGCCTCGTACTACTCCTCTTTTTCCTGTGTTTCACAAAATGTTTGCGGCAATATTCAAAGGGGAAAATGTATTAATAGGGTGAGTTTCGTCAACTTCATCTCATTATGACTTTGCTATCTGCCTCGTCAACTACTTCGAGTTACGACATTCCATCTATCGAGAGCGATAAACGTGTGGCGATATCTTAAGACAGTTCAGCCTCCACTCGTCTAACACTGCTGGTGCTGCGAAAGCGAATGAAGAGGTGTCGAAAGTTTTGGATGAAATTTTAGTTTCTCTGGGCGGAAAACGAAAATGCGGCACTTATGTGTGCAGTGCATGAATGAGTAATGGTGTTATCGATTGAAAGTTCAAGTTGTGTGAAATACTAAGGAAAGGAGGGGGCCATGGGATTCGAATTAAAAGTGGGAGAAATCAAATACTTTATTTGACGAATCAAATTAAACTTTCCATCAAAGATATCAATTTTATCTATCGAAGTCTACATGTGCATAGAGCCAAAGTTTCGCCATATTATTAGTACTAGTATTGTCAGCAGCGGCCATCTTGGATGATGTCATGAATATTAATAAGTTGGTAAGGGAGCTTCGCGTGTGGGAAATTTTCGCGTTTTGTTTGTGGTCGCGAAAGTCGCGAAAATATCCCGCACGCAAAAATATTCCGGTTTACAGTATTTGAAATTATAACACACCACAAGCTCATTCCGTGTCGCGATTCGCCAGAATACATCACATGACAATAAAATAGATACGTCTAGTCCCCACCGGACCGACAAAAGTGACGTCAGAGGGTATTTTTTGAAAAGCTATTTCCCTAGGGAAATAGTTTTGACCAAATTTGGAAAAGTGTCCGGTCACGTGACCGTAGTGTCGTCTGCAGCTTTGCAACAATGGCGGATGACTAGAACGTGATGTGCGTCCGGGATAAGCGACGACACTCTCTCTAAAACAGATTTTCCAACATTTTCCAACATTCCAACAACGTAGGAACTTGAACAGCTCATCGACGGAAAAGATTAAAGTGCAACTAAGGATGTCACTAGGTATGGTTAGAATACTTTTTGACAGAAAGTGGTACCACGTACAACTGAAACCGCTGTGGAAGCATCGCCTACTTAACTTGTCACAATGGATTGTTGCTGTGCAAAATATCAAAACACATTAAAAACTATATAACAATACAACATGAGCGTGTGGTGTGTTATAAAACACCTATAACCTGGTCTTTATTCGGGCTATAGCGCCCGTTTATTACCCCTCGTGGCCATGTGTTACCAGAAACACATCGCTATACCCCTCGGCCTACGGCCTCAGGGAATAGCGATGTGTTTCTAATAACACACAGCCCCTTCGGGGTAATAGACAGGCGCTATAGCCCTCATGACCAGGCAATAGGTGTTTACTACATGACAGTACAGTTAGTGTAACCATTGGAGCAGTAGACCAAAGTGTTGTATCAGTAAAAGCCTTTATTAGATTTCTATTGAAATCACTCTCTTTCAGAAAAGAACTTGCAAATAACCTATCGCAAAATTCAAGCTAAATAAAACCTCTGTCAGAAAAATTGTTGAATAATGAACAGCACACATGACATCTCACAGTTATATAAGGACAGCTACCTTTATAAAAATAAGTTTTTTTGGCACACCTGTCGAATGCAGAAATTTGAAGATACAACCCTTGCACTGTAAACGATGAAATGATGTTTCGCACTGCATTGTACAGGGTTGAAATCTTTCAACAATGTTAGACCTGCATTGCAGTCACTCACCTTCTTTGACAGGTGTGACGAACCACGACGCTAACCATGTCCAGAAGGATTCCTTGGGTGGAATCACTGGTTCTACACACTTGTTGCATCCATCGCATGCTGCTGTGTAGGACATCTCGGCTGTGGTCAATGGAGGCCAGCTCTGAAACCAACCAGAATTGTCCAGATGATTGAATGAGAATCACTGACATGCAATATTTTGTGTTTTTGAATTGTCTGGTTGATTTACTTTGTGGCATTTTGTACATAAAAACAGACTCCGTAACTATTGCATTACAGAATTCATTGTGCACATGAAAATTTTCACACAAGCTTTATTCTTGATATAGTGTTATACTACGACAAGCCCTGTAATCTTCATTTTTGAATTGTGAATGACATGCCTGTATAGAGCGCCCTCTTTCTTTGCTATTCTCACTCTCATAAGAATCTCGTAATTTAATTTTCATCCATCTCATACGCGTTGTCTCTTCTCCGAGATTCATAAAATGTTATGTGTAAAAACAAATAAAAAAATTAAAAAAACAAACTAACAAAAGCTCACAGTGGATGCATAAGTTGTAGATGGACATAATACAAGTGACTGTTTCTTGAACTGATTGGAACTGACATCCTACCATGTTTATTCAATATCAATCTACCAAACAGTTATTACTGGACAGAAACTGAACCATGTCAAACTCACCTTCAGTGATCTGAAGAGATATGCCATTCTGTGTTTCAAGGGACCAAAGTACCAGTACCTGCAAAGGTATTCAAAATTTCATGGTATCTTGAATTTGCAATTATGTTGCCATTCAAACTGACTTGAGAATACTTTGAGCAAGTATCTTCCTGAGAGAAAAAGACTTCAGAATGAGAGCACAGGAACTAAGTCTCACAATAAGAAGACTAGAACTGAGTCTTGCAACACTAGGAAGGCCCAAAGAAGGTCACAAGTGTTCATTGGTCACTTCCTGTCCCCAAGCCCTTTCTGTGCAAATTGTACTGATGCTAGGATATTATGTTGTATGAAAACTGGTACTACAGCATGGTCAGATGATGCAAAAGGATTTGAATGAATAGAATTACATGTATACATGTACAGTGTTGCCGCCAGGACGCGCCCTTGCGACAATGTCCCCAAAACGGACCCCGTTGTCCCGCACTCTTGCGTACTGCGGGTCACCTCGGGCGCACTCGTGAGTCGACTGTGTTGGGTGTAGTCTACAAGTAATATCTGTTACTGACAATGATCTTTATTTAAACATTTGCATAATTATTTTGAGGCTTACACAACGTACTTTCGGAGCTAGCTATGATTAAAAGTAATTAAAACGTTGCACTTGATATCATAATTTGCTTGACTGTAGTCCGTCTGAGCTCTGATTTGCGGCAGATATGGTATACTGCTTAAATTGCCTGAAATTCAAGCATACCGACGCGGTCCCGGTATCTTGAATTTTATTCAGTGAAACTGATGTGTTACGACATAATGCAAAATTGATTGACAACTGCTTGTTGTCCCTAAAATGTACAAAATGTCCCCAAAAATAAATGGTGGTGGGACACAGTGTCCCCTGATCTAAAATTCCTGGCTGCAACACTGTGTATATAATTCAACGGGGAATGTTGTAAACCAAATAAAAATCATATAAAAAGCCCCTGTAGCTGTAACTCTTGAAATTTGTTGACCAGAAAAAGGCTTTCTATTTTCTCTGGTTTTCTTTAAATTCTACAGATTTAAAGGATATAGTCTTTTACCACTGAAAAATTGGACAAGTAAATTTAAATTTTAACCGTTATTTTGATTTCCCGCCATTTTTAAAAACTGGTAATATTACAAAGAAAACAAAGCATATGATGTCCCAGTGGAAAACATTCAGCACTATGCATTATATTGGACTACTCTGTTGTTTCTTTGAAGATTCCAATGCATATATGCACTGCGTACTGTGTTTTTGCTTTATTTGCATGAGGGCGCCATTTTATGTTTGGGCAAACATTTATTATTTATCTTGCTCAAAATTGCACATGTAGTCCCAGTGGACAGTTTATTCTACCTATATAAACACCCCTAAATGAGTACATTCCCATGAATTTCTTTTAGTTTGGAAGTAAAATCACAAAAATAATGCAAAAAAGATAAAGCTATCGGGCCTTTACCGCCAATTATATTTCCTATGATAAAATACAGTATTTAACAGTAATTTTTCAAGTATTGGTCGTAACAGAGGAAAAAATCCCATACTGATTGGAATGTCTTACACTTGTCAAGGAATTTCTCTCTCACACAAGTGGCAGAATTTCCGCAACTTGTTTGACACATTGTGTTTTGTGCATTGCTTTGAATAATATTGAGAAACTCATTTCAAGTCACACTTACTTGGGAGTCCTCTCCTTGGTGTCTGTATACTGACCCCATTGTATGCCATTCATTGCAAAAACCACCTTACCACCTTCTCCCTGCGATAGTTATGAAGACATTCTTAAGGTTTGTCTGGTATTAGCTCATATACAGAAAGTGTACACATTGTTGTGATCTCAAGTGAGTTAATCCTTTCATGACTGATAATTATTTATTTGCATTCATTTGTTAAAAGATAGGTGCAATGGACAATGGTCTGCTGGCCTAGAGATCACTGAAAAAACCCAGAACAATTAACAGTGCAGACTAGCTTAATTTGATACAGATCTGAAGATCTCTTGATTCTGAAGTAGTCTAATTGTCCCTGCATATTGAACTCACTGAACAATTTTATTACCTCAATTTTCATGACATGCATTGGTTTCACCCATCCTTTGATGATTGACAGAGCTGCTCCTCCCATCCACCTGGCAAACGATATGATAACTTTGAATGAGTCACTAAAATAACATCCAAACCAGCAAAGCAAACTGATGACAAGTAATGAAATCATCCCTTGAATACTGCGATAGTCAACAGTAGCGGGTTGCCAACTTTTGATAACCTGGAGAGATGCACAAATCACGGGTCATATCCTATTTTTTGCACAGACAGCAAAAATCCACTCAGAATGTGAGCTACACAGTGTCTGAATTGCTTTCAAATTAACACAACTTCCCTCATAGTAATGTGACTTTCTTCAAAGTGCTGGGTACAGAGCTAGTCACCGATGCCATCTCTGCTGAGCATGGAATTGTAGAACTGGCTGTGCTGGTCTGGATATACATGTATGGATGTTCTGCACCTTTGCTATATTTGACATAATTTGAGTCGCATTGGATGGACTTTTAGAACATCATCACCTTCTACAATGTGCAACTTTTTAAATCTTCTGAGGAACATGTTTTAATCTTCTGAGGAAAAGAGCTAAAGCATATGTAAATAATAACACACAAAGTGCTGCTTAGATACAGTATTTCTTATGTTATATTTAAAAGTCTGTCTGCAGACATTGAAAGGTAATTTATATATCACCGAGAAATTGTGGACAGACTCATCCGTATGTTAAAGGGAGGCAGTTGTCGAACTCAGCTCAAAGGTTGCCAGGGACCCCTACGACCGATGTAAAAACTGTATCTAGAGTACATTGGCGATTGATGAAAGTTAAAACATGTTTGTTCACAATGAATATCGTAAAATTTAAATGTTGCAGCTATGTTGACTTCATGCATCTAGATATCATGCATGAAATACATTGTTCGTAAGCAAGAAAGTCGCACACGCACAGTTCCGACGACTGCCTCCCTTTAAACTCCTCTCCCTACCCATTTCATCATGATTTTCAGTAAAGTTTACCTGACATCAGATTCTGAGTCTGGATACAAAACCCTGGCTAGCGTATTGGTATGTCCGACGGGGATAACACCTATCGGCCACTTGCAGACTATGTCATGGTCGTCCCTCCGAAGCAGCCCTGTCACTACCTCCGACAAAGTGCCATCTCCCCCTGCCACTATGATGCCATCAACCTCATCCAGATACTGCATTTTTTCCTTCGCATCGCCCTCATTGTCAGTCTAAAATAAAAGCACAGATTGTTTCTGTTGAAAAATTAGTTGGAACCTTTGAATATGCTGAAAGAGCACATAAACAGAATGTAGTCAAAATGAAATTCCACTAATGAAAGACTGAAACAGAAATGACATAATTAGAAGTCTATTATTACTTATTTTAATATTTGACCTAATAGCATATTCATATTTATTGCTGTTGTGTGTTGTTATTTTTACCACTGTAAAAGTGTTACCTTTGTTTGCTTTTTTTTATTTTACCTAGGAATTTTGGTATTTTGTTGTATCATTGTGTATATTTTTCATTGCATGACAACCAATTTGTGATTATTCAAATTCAATCAGGTGAGATAAATGCTCCACTTTGGGCAGAACAGTTACAGCTTTTCAGTCTACAGGCAATGAGAAGCATAAAGATCAAATGACATTGAATTAAAAGTGGAAAAAGACTGGTCAATCAACTTTTACTTGCAATAACTGGTATTGTAATCTGTCTTTTTTTAGACGGATACTCAATGACAGGTTTGAGCACAATGCACATTGCCAAAATGCAGCAGACAGATGAATGCATAAGTGTACAATAAGTATTAGGGAGGCCAGCAGGTCGCCCAGGACGTGCTGAATTGACACTCAATCACCAGTGACTTAGTCATGTTCAAAATTGAAAAACATCGATAACGGGAAAGAAAATTGTGGAAAAAAATACATGAGGCTAAAAATTAAAAATGCAGCTATTCTCTCATATGTTTTTTATTTCTTTATATGAACTACTTACTTTTTGAATAAACTGCAAAATTGAGCTAGAAACGGTACCGGGAACGGCGATCTGAAACATGGCAGCACCTAATATTTACATCGCCGATTTTGAAACGCATGTTTGAAGGTGAGCCAATCAAAACATCCCTTACATCGAATACTCATTTGAAAGCCCAGATCTCGCTCTTTCTCGTGATATAAGGTTCTTCACCAACTTAGGGCAGTGTATATGACCAAATCCGAGACAAAAAATTGAGAGCGATTTTTCCGAGACCTAACCCGACCAACTCTCAGTGAAACGTCCTCTAGTACGCAGTTTATCATTATTTCTTTTGAATTTTTGCTAGAAAAATGAGAAATTTTGAACAGCTCACGTATTTATTGACGGAGATATTGACCACGCTTCACAGTGAGGCTACCCACATTCTCCATGATCTGTACACACGGAGATCACTCATTGAACTGGAGCAAATTTCTTCTGTACACAGAACAGCTCGGTCCATATATCAAATTCTGGGACCATAGTTTTGATAATCATAATTCTCTAATTTCTCACGGTGAATAATGAGAAGATCAATCCCTTTTGCGCAGAGGAGATAGCAATTTTGTGATTTTGTCGACATAGATTTTTGACAGCCATACACAATATTTTCAAGGAAACTAAGGGAATAAGTTGCATCTGTGTTGGCAAAAGAAAGGGTATTGATTTTTTTAAATGTTTGTAACAAAGGAAATTTGCATGTCTGACAGGTGGTATGATGAGACCATCTTAGTTGCTGATAACTTTACCATGACAAGTATGCAATTTTTAGCACCTCCAAACATCGACTTCTCATTCAATTTACTCCAGAATTTTAAACATGATCAATAATTTTGGAACATAGTTTTAACCAATAATCCTTAAATTAAATTCTAAGTTTCAAATTGTTCAGAAACTGATAAAATTGAAGAAGCCTTTACCAAATAATGTCAAAACTCCACATGGCCCCAGTGGTGATGTTTTGAAAGCCTTTATTTGGATAAAACACTTTTTGTAGGTAGTTTTAATGCAGTAGAGCTATTCAAAAGTGTCATCAGCTCAAAAAGACCTTCATTTGATATATCACTTATGCCATTTGAGCTTAATATTTTCATTTTGTCATTTCTCGTTAAGTGTCGTTCATCCGTTGCCATGGATAAATCCAATATGGCCACCATCGTAATAGCGTGATTTTAGGATACATTGTGTGTGCCATTGAAATCTATCTCCATGCCAAATTTGGTACAAAAAGATGTTTTATTAACAAAGTTACAGCAAATTTACTGTAAATTTCAGCTAAAACTCCTTCATTTTTGTCCCATTGTTTCCATTGTTATTATATGTATTGTCTTTCTACAGAAAGAGTAAAAGTGAATTTTTTAAAAAGCTATAAAATTGTAACCGTTCATCCAATTTCGAAAATTAAAAAAAAATAGCGTCAATGACACTGTAGCTCCCATCCTGGACTATTTAGTGTTTGTTCTCTGGTCAGATATTTGAACATGTGTGAAAGGGATAAAGTGCATGAAGTGAAAATACTTAAATGAAATGTACTGGAGACAGTGAAATATGTTTAATGTAATTATTCAGAATATAAAATGGAAAAAATACAGAATTAGATATATCGAATACTGTGATACAACCATTAACTCAACAAGTCATTTACAATGACATAGTCCCAACTTGTAATAGGAGTATTAGTCTTGATGGGGCAGGAAAATGTGGTCATTAAGAAGTATCGCTGGAGTGTATATGTTGAGATCTATGGGCACATAGGTCTATGTCGTTGTTCCCAATTTGAAACACATGAGGCATGTCTAAGTTATGGTTCTAAATCGGGAAAAAAGATCAGACCTCTAGCAGTATTGGCCAGCCAAGAAATACATATGCGCATTATAAATGAGGTACAAGATGTGACATCTTAAGGTCTAATATCCTATCAAAATTGTAGGGTATAGAACTTGTGGTTACTGAAATATGCATATATATGTATAATCAAGGTCAAAGGTCATCGAGGTCACATGACATTTTGAAAAAAAAAATATATTGCTAATTAATCCCTATATGCCAAAAAATCAGATCTCTAGCTCTATTCCCTTGCCCAGAATTAGATGTGTACATAATTAATGAGCTAAAGCGTGTGTTGTCATAAGGTCTCCAATCCTACTAAATACAAAGGACATAGCACTTGTGGTTACTTATTTATTGACATAAACATATATTTTAGGTAAAAAGGTCATCAAGGTTACATGACATTTGGTCAAAAAATTTCTCTCCTACAGTTTTCCCTATATACCAAAAATCAGACATCCAGCTCTATTGGCTCGCTCAGAATGAGATATGCGCATAATTAATGAGGTACAGTATGTGGCGTCATAAGGTGTCCAATCATACCAAACATGAAGGGTGTAGCACTTGTGGTTACCGAGTTATGGAAAAATATGTATATTTGAGGTCAAAGGTCACCGAGGTCACGTGACATTTTGTCAAAAAATTGTTTTGCTAAGTTATCCCTATATACCAAAAATCAGACCTCTAGCTCTATTGGCTCGCTCAAAATTAGATATGTGCATAATTAATGAGGTACAATATGTGGCGTCATAAGGTGTCCCATCATACCATACATGAAGGCTGTAGCACTTGTGGTTACTGAGTTATGGACAAATATGTATATTTGATGTCAAAGGTCACCGAGGTCACGTGACATTTTGTCAAAAAAATTGTATTGCTAAGTTATCCCTATATACCAAAAATCAGACCTCTAGCTCTATTGGCTCGCTCAAAATTAGATATGTGCATAATTAATGAGGTACAATATGTGGCGTCATAAGGTGTCCCATCATACCATACATGAAGGCTGTAGCACTTGTGGTTACTGAGTTATGGACAAATATGTATATTTGAGGTCAAAGGTCATCGAGGTCACGTGACATTTTGTCAAAAAATTGTATTGCTAAGTTATCCCTATATACCAAAAATCAGACCTCTAGCTCTATTGGCTCACTCAAAATTAGATATGTGCATAATTAATGAGGTACAATATGTGGCGTCATAAGGTGTCCCATCATACCATACATGAAGGCTGTAGCACTTGTGGTTACTGAGTTATGAACAAATATGTATATTTGAGGTCAAAGGTCACCGAGGTCACGTGACATTTTGTCAAAAAAATTGTTTTGCTAAGTTATCCCTATATACCAAAAATCAGACCTCTAGCTCTATTGGCTCGCTCAAAATTAGATATGCGCATAATTAATGAGGTACAATATGTGGCGTCATAAGGTGTCCCATCATACCATACATGAAGGCTGTAGCACTTGTGGTTACTGAGTTATGGACAAATATGTATATTTGAGGTCAAAGGTCACCGAGGTCACGTGACATTTTGTCAAAAAATTGTTATGCCAAGTTATCCCTATATACCAAAAATCAGACCTCTAGCTCTATTGGCTCGCTCAAAATTAGATATGCGCATAATTAATGAGGTACAATATGTGGCGTCATAAGGTGTCCCATCATACCATACATGAAGGCTGTAGCACTTGTGGTTACTGAGTTATGGACAAATATGTATATTTGAGGTCAAAGGTCACCGAGGTCACGTGACATTTTGTCAAAAAAATTGTTTTGCTAAGTTATCCCTATATACCAAAAATCAGACCTCTACAGCAAAAAACAGGATGGTTGAACAGTCTCGTATACATTACGTTTACTTTTTGTACGTGGCACACAAGTTTTGTAGATAACATCGTAGATAAAAAGAACTGACTCATTTGAGTGTCTGGACAGAACACACAAGGGAATTGCTAAATTAGTTACCGAGTTGATAGTAGAGACCGAAGTTAATTAGGACAGCACTCTGGCTAAACAAACCATAATACAATGTATGCGTACTGATGCCAATCTGTCTAGACACACAAAGATAAACAGTGGAGTGGAGTGTTACATGATTAGTATTTCACTCAAATGAGTCGGTTCTTTTTATCTACAATGTATCTACAAACTTGTGTGAGACATACAAAAAAGTAAACGTAATGTATATGAGACTGTCCAACCATCCTGTTTTTTGCTGTAGCTCTATTGGCTCGCTCAAAATTAGATATGTGCATAATTAATGAGGTACAATATGTGGCGTCATAAGGTGTCCCATCATACCATACATGAAGGCTGTAGCACTTGTGGTTACTGAGTTATGGATGATTATGGACAAATATGTATATTTGAGGTCAAAGGTCATCGAGGTCACGTGACATTTTGTCAAAAAAAATTGTTTTGCTAAGTTATCCCTATATACCAAAAATCAGACCTCTAGCTCTATTGGCTCGCTCAAAATTAGATATGCACATAATTAATGAGGTACAATATGTTGCGTCATAAGGTGTCCCATCATACCATACATGAAGGGTGGTAGCACTTGTGGTTACTGAGTTATGGACAAATATGTATATTTGAGATCAAAGGTCATCAAGGTCACATGACATTTTGTCAAAATATCCGAGATATATGCGTGAACGGATGGACTCACGGATGGACGAACAGACGGACATGACCCAATCTATAAGCTCACTGGACTTCATCCGTGGGGACTAAAAATTGTGTCACTGCATCCTTTTTGCAATATGAATACGATGAGAAACTAAATTTTTATTTTTTGTGGCCTTATACATGGGAGTCTATGGAGATCTGCCTTATACATGGGAGTCTATGGACGTGTAAACTAAAAATATGCAAATTTCACCAAGATTTGCCCAAATTTGGGAAAGGTCACTCCTATGCACTTCCATACCAAGTTTCAAATCAATCTGACTTGTGGTTTCAGAGCAGGAGATTTTTTGACCAAAAATGGGAGAAAATTACAAAAAAATTCATGAAAAATAGCAAGTCCAAGATACTGACCCAAGATGTGCACGATCATTTCATGTCAGCCCAAAGTACTTACATGCTAATTTTTCATGTAATCTGCTCAGTGGTTATTGAGTTTTTTCAATTTTGACTGTTTTTACATTTTTCACTTAATTTGCATATTTTTGGCAATGACAACTTCATTTGAACAAAATCTCATCTACAGCCCATCATCCATGTACACACCAAATAACAAGATGAAATGTACAGCGGTTTTGGAGTTTTTGATGTTGACGGACGACATACAGACATACAGACATACAGACATACAGACATTTACAGAATTCCCTAGCCTATAAGAATAGCTTCCATTGCCATATATACATATGGCTATGGGAGCTAAAAAATGTTTAGCTTCTCTCATTGAAATCTAAAAAACTACATTAATTAAAATGCAGATTGAACATTTCAAAATTTCAGTTGGCCTCCCTATAAGTATACATAAACTTTTGTGCTCTTGAAGTTGTGCTGTTAAATGCACACATCTTGAGACCAAGTAACTTTAACGTCATGTACAGCTTCACAACAGATTTTCCTCTCACAGTTCTGGGCAATAATTTAAAACTTATAGATACTCTGGTGCGATTTAATCTACCGACATGAGATGACAGGATATTTCTAAAAATAAAAAAAGTTTGCATGCTGCTGGTATGGTGCATTAGATAAAAATATCTGTCTGAATATCGATTGCGGCAGATCCACACTGACTGACCACCTGGGCCTGCTAAAAGTGGTCACATACTTAGGCGCATATTCATCAAATACAGATCTGCACAAGGACACAATTTGACTGATCTACAGGTAATATATCCCATGAATCTAATTTTGAAAAGAGATTGACGACACGAAGCGATAACGTGATGAGCTGAAGAGTACTCGATCTCACTCATATGTTACATATACCTGTAATGAATAATTCATGTTATTTGGTCAGATCAACGACACGATCTTCTTGCGGTTTGGAACAACCCTGCATGACAAGATCTACAAAAGGATACGTTGGTGACTTGAATAAAAACAAATAAACACAAATAATATCCTCTTAACAGGGTCAGTTTGTGTTTAAATGGTATCTGTGTAACATGACCAAGTTCAACAGAAACACAAATGTTATATATATTAACACTAAATTAAAATCCTATCAACATTAGTTTTGCTCGACACAAGTCCCCTTCAAAATCTGGTGACGCCATTTTTGAAATAATGTTTGTAAAGGATGGATTCTCTCTGGCTTCTAAAGAAATTGAATCATTCTCTTATGTCGGAGAAATAAATAAGATGGGTTGGATTATACGAAACAACAAAATAAAGTCAACCTTATGATATAAACTGCAAATTTATGAGATTTTGCAGATGATTAATGACCTGATAAGTCAACTGATGATGACATCACCAATCACAACTCTAAAGACATTTCAAATTCAAGTTCAAAACTACAGACAATATTGTCTAATTTTGTTATTTCACAGATAGTATCTGTATTTAGACTACTCGTAGTTTCAAAAGTGTTCAAAAACTACATACAGCTATAGAAAAGATCATTAAATGATCATTAAATGATGTGGGCTGATGTGCTGCAGGAAGATGTAAGCCAGTTCACACATTTGCATATTAACTTGTTCCTCACCTGGTAGATCTCTACACTGATTCCTGCTAGATGTAAGAGAGGTTCAGCATTCTGCTGGAAGAGTTTTTTACTTTTCCTGGGTCAAGAAATCATAAAAAAACATCAAAATAGCTTACCAGCTATTAGGGTGGTGCATTAATTTTATATTGTATGCATATCTAGAATATATTGGTACCGTGTCTGAGAATGAATGGATGCATGTATGGTTGCCAAAATCACAGACTCATTTTCTACTTCTAGGGTCGATATGTTCAATTCATAAGGCAAAATATGTGGTCCATACACCAGCAGTATCGAGACATGTGTTCAATAATCACTGGAACTGAGATTACAGAATAGAGCAAAAATGTGGGACTGGATAAATTATCACCTAGAACATTCATAACATGATAATGACTTTGTGAAACGTACGTACCCTTTCTTTGCTGCTGGGTTCAACACAACAAGAACTTTCCTTGGTTTCTGGATTGGCGATATTGTTACATTTCCATATTGCTGCATCAGGAGGAAAAATACAATGCAAGATCCGAGGTACATGAATATTCCACATTGATTAAGGGTCATTAGCATAGAATTTTAATACCGAAACAATGCTCTTAATGTAATCTGCATATTTGAATATCATTATACCTCGCATCTTGCACTAATAGGGAGAAAACGTGAAAAAAATATTGAAACAGATTCCAAAATTAAAACATTGCAAAAACATTTCTTTCATGAATCAAATCCTGTTATGAATGGCTGAGAAGTTAGTTAGTCTTGCTCTTCTGACCAGGGAACAACAGCCTACTGATATATCACATATACTTGCAGGTACATTCTGTTTCCTCTGTTTATGAAAAAATTGTCACTGATGAACATGCTTCAAAAGGTTTACAGAGCACTTAATTTCAAGCCCTCCATGCACTTGGGCACATGCTTCATATTTCTAAGTAGACTTGCAAAGTTGACACGAGTTGTGTGTGCATGGCAGAATATGTAAACATGTACCAGTAATTATACTCTTGCATGTAGGGTTGGTTGTCCTGAAGTTGAAACTAATGGCAACATTTTTGGTTGTACAGTTGTACAGCAACAATCCTGCAACAATTTGATCGAATACATCCTCACTGATAAGAAACTTTCCACCGTAATTTAATTGTCTGTTATATTTATGCATGGCCTGTAAATGATGTACAAATACACAGCAAGTCGCACTTTAAAAGACTATGCAACTGGTTCATGTAAAATTCATTGATGTCATCAACTGCACAAGAGGACAATTTAAGATTCAAACTGAAGATGTTTTACTGATAGGAACTGAAAATTGACATTTTTCTGTCATGTCAGTTTGCAAGATGGTAAAGTAAAGCCCAAAATAGATCTGCCATGTTAATTAGTAATGTATATCTTAGCAAGAGATAACTCCTGTATGTTTGATCTTGCATTAATAGAAAAAAGACAAAGTGCTGTTCACACACAGGCCATTAAAATGCCTCTGAAATGGCTCTGGTCCAACACTGGCATAAAAAGTTAGGTGTTGATGCTCCAAAGTGGTTCTGAAACATTTCAAATTTGAGACAGTTTAGTCGGCAAGATCTTAGCCGGTGTAGGGATTAAAACTACCCGCAACTTGATGTGTGGTTGGACTGAGCCACTTCACAGCCGTCTTAAACGCCCTCATGCGACCGGTATTTGTAACATAACAAACAACCAAAATTCAATTTCCTTTGGTCATGCCTGCCGAATAGAGCACTACATCTCTTGGCAATAATTGATCTGACGATGAGATCAGTCTGCTTTAATCTCAGTCTGGGCAGGTGAAAGTATACAGAGAATGCTGAATGGAACCTATTAGAGACAGCCTCATTCACAAAAAAAATTGCCGAAAGGGTTCTACAAAAGGGTTTAAATAGGATAGTTAACAATTGATCAGTGTTACCACGAGATAAAGTCACTGAAACTGATGTACAAAGATATTGTTGACAGCAACAGGCAGTACGACATCATTCTCGTCAGCATCTTGTTACAATGCTGTATGCTTGGCCATATAAACCTTTTGAACTTGAGAGGGTGGTTAAGCCAGCTTAAACACCAAAACAAAGACTTAATTTTGTGTTTATGGACACAAGTAAACCCACACTGAAACTATGAATCCCTGTGTTTGCAAAGCACAAATAGTGTCACAGAAACATTTCCAATTTTTTCCTGTCTGAACGTAGTCCTAGTTACAAGGATGCTACAGGGCCGTGGGAGCACAATAAGTTGAAAAACACTGTGACAGAGTGTGGATAACAACCTTTGCTTTGAACATGACATTCATGGATAGTAGTGATACTCACCAGTGCTTCTTCACAAAGTGCCCTTCTTATCAAATTTGATCTGGTTAGAGAAATAAAGTAAATAAATGAATGGTAAACAAAAATCTTGGATGAAAACAGAAGAGTTAAATATGTTTCAATTTTTACCATCTGTGGCATAGATAAGTGTTCCCTGAATAAGCATTCCCAGTGTTGTAATAACAGTAGACTGACCCATGGTGTTGGATGACACAATTTCACTTTTCGACATTCATTAAAGGGCCAGTAATGCTAACTTTTGATTTTTTCATTATTTCTATTTTGTATATCAATTACAAGTTCTTATTCTACTCCCTACATAATGATAAAACACACACTATTTATGTTGTCAACATAGTGTGTATATGTGTAAAATGCACTGTTATTGTTTACATTTCAAATTTATAGTCCGGACCAGAATTCATTTGTCAACAATAACAGTACAACTTACACATGAACAGGCTCAGTTGACAAGCTAAATACAGTGTATATCAACATGCTTTGGGAGTTGAATAAGAAATTATGGCTGACATTAAAAACAAACAGTGCAAAAAAATCATCAAACTGAAAGGTTAGCGTTACTGGCCCTTTAATAAAATTTATTTCTCAAACGTACAAAAAAGAATCGAAATTTTGTAAAAGTGTGATTTAATTTTCGTAATATCGTTTCTATGAAGTCATGGTGAGGGACAATATCTACTTAACTTGTACTGTGGCAAGGCCAAAGGTCAATCATCGAATCCCCATTCAATGCTATTTTCAGTGCATTGCTCACTGGAGTGACTCACTGGCACTTCAGGTGTAATCCTCATCATCATCACGCGCACATGTGGTACAGATTCAGAATGATTTCAGTGCATGTGCAGGGTGTTCGATTCCAAAACTACGACTCACTAATTAAATTAGTTACCTATATCTATCGTGGAAATAGTAGGTCCCATATGAAATGACAATAGTAAAGAACGTAGACTTCTTCCAGTGTGTCCGAATGGTCTTGAACAAATTCAAGACGGCCGCCATGTTCCAAAGTGCACAGAGGTTGAAGGTCAAATGGAAGCACCAGTACGTGTACTATAAAATTGGTGTTCGATTTTAAATGCACTCGATGGCAATTCACGGTTATTAAAGCCAGGTCTGCTTATATTTAAACGATTCTCTTGCAAAATTGAATTTTTTTCAGTACCAAGTCTTTAATTAGAGGACAGAAGTATTGGCTATGTATTTATAGTTTGTGGTACTAATACGCATGTGTAAATCCCTTTCCTTTCCTTAGAGATCACTTCCGGTTCGTGATGAGAGCACCGCAACATGACAAGTAAATAACTTTAAAACAGCTGATATCGGCCACGTTGCAGGTTTCTTCGGTAGCCGCCAGATCCACATTTCTGTCACAAACCAGATAACCATTTACTTAGTTCCAAGAGCAATTATCTTCCAGCTAGCATATTTTAAAACCGTTTTGAAATGCATGACGGCGGAGGGGCGAAAAGCCCGGTGAAGATTTTCGCCAACATTTTCATATCTTTCATTGGTGCTGGCGTATTAGGACTTCCGTATGCGTTTAGAGAGGTAAGCAGGATATGTTTTCTCTTTTTGACTGTACTGTAATTAGACAATGACATCAGACCATTTAGCGAAGAACGGCAACTCTCTTTGCCCCAAACGGCGTTCGCGAACCCTTTATGAATAAAAAAAGCCGATGCGAGTCGCTCAACAACTGGCACAATAACCACTCCAGTGACAGTGTGATCGCCATTGAAATTGACCAAGCCTCCAAGATGGAAGTGAAGCGGTCAAAATCGCGGCGAAGGCAAAATAAGTGCGTTCTAGGAAAAGAAAAAGAGTTGATCTTTCTATGTCCACCACCACAGTAGTACGTAGAGAAGCAGTACGCTGCGCTGCCCAAATTGTAAAACAAACACATAGTTTGTTTTGCTGATTGTGTATGTAATCGTTATTACCCATGGGCGTAGTTTACGATACTGATAGAGAGAGCGATATCATTCGTCTCATCATACACAGACAAATATTTGGTCCGCAAGCTATTAATTTCGCATTTTGTGTCCTCTCATATTTCCGTATCGAAATAATTTACTGAAACATATCAAGTATTGAATTCCCTCACAGTTCTAGCCCCGCAAAAGTCCTTTACACCGCACCGGACTACCATCGATATCAAGCATTACCTGATTGCCGGTACACATTTTAAAATGTGTCGAATTCCCCATTCTTTCGGGCCATATGCCGGGGGAAGTCATTTATCTAAAAATAAAGATGTAGGCTGACAACTATTATTATGGGGAAAACTTCACTGCTTTAATTTCATGTTGTACAGTGTATTCATACTTGAATAATATGTTTGATCTGGGCAGTGGACTTTCCCAAAGTGGGCGATATGTAGGAAGTTGGCTTATACTCTAAATCCTCTATACCTCTACATTGGTTGGTACATGTTTCTTTAACATCCTCACGTGATAACATCATGAAAATAAGTATATTTTATCCTAGAGGTACCATTCCACTCACAAAACCAGAAATTAAATACCAACGCAAAGAAATAAGTAAGGAATGAATAAACTGTTTCTACCTTTTACAAAGCAATAGAGAAAATCACACTACCAGTCCTGGGGCTCTGTTTATGTGTACAATTGTATGTTACAATATAGGAAGCTATGTGCAACCATGGATGCTGTTACAAAAGTTGGAAAGTCTTCTCCTACTGCTTTTCTGTTGAGTTAGAATGTCAGAATCTCAAACCTTTACCATACTTTTAGTCTACTGCTTGAGGGGCCTCGTTTTGAAGCTTATGGAGTAAATGAACGTTTTAACTATCTTTTTTTGTGGGTGTGAAAATTGAAGTTTTACTTTTCTCCCATAGATTGAGTTAACATAGTGGTAGCAGCAACTTTGAATTTCAATACAGCGTCTCGGAAGCTGTTTGCTGAATCTTACTGTTATAATTGAATAATACAAATACACTCACTAAGTTGCTGTGAATAGTGACAATCGCCCAATCAGATATAACCTGGTGAGCAGGCTGCACATCAGCCGTACATTTCAGCTAATTTGCTTCTCTGGGACCAAAATTTGCATGGTGACCACTGATTTGTTTCTTGACTATGAAAGACGATGGTTCATAGTTTCCGTGTGAAAAATTTGAGAAAAAGTCTAAATCTTTCAGTTTCAAGGTGCATACTGCCATAGGAAATTAGCCATAATGATCATTCCTTGACACATTTTAATACTGTTATGGATTTCATCAAAACAACTGGTCAAGAAAAGTCCTCATCTACCGGTACATCTTGTTCTTCGTACCTATTTATTCTGAAAGTCTTATCTGAAATGAGTGAAACTTTGTATTTGCACGTGAATTATAGAACTGTGTGGTTGTTTGAAATCCACCCTGACCAATGTTTTACTAAGTTATAAGTTCAGCTTTGGCATGAAAAAGGTGAAATATGAAATCAGCCTACTTGTAGCCTTTAATTGTAATGGTTGTAATTTGAACCACAGTTGAAAGTGAATGAAATAGCATTAAATTACTTGAGAAGAAATGCAATATCTTGGTTCAACTCTCTTTCTGTTAATGACATGAAAAAGTAATTCACTCTTAATTTCATTGTCAAACCCTTCTCAAGAAAAATATTTTCCTTTTCCCAAATGGGCAATCAAACATGTTTGACGTTATTAAAACTCTGTTGTGCTCATAATAGAGATGAAAAATTTCTGTCATACACTAAGGTTTTCTGTTACATAACTATGTTTTTAATCCATTATTAATAGAAAACACTGTGTGAAATATCAAGTTCAGTGAAATTTATGTAGTGCAATCTGCAATGTCATTAAAATTTGATATCCCAGAAATGTTGTACCTGTGTCAAAGCCATTCTGTGAACCTTATCATTCCATTACTTTGTAATCTTTACATGAATGACAATATTGCCTATTGGAAGATGTACAAGAATATTTATTATACCCTTATTATGATACCAGGACATGGTATTGTATTCTAAGCTAGGTCAACGTCTGTTAAATTGAATGCTGATATGTTATAATGGGGCAAGTGTTCAGGAAAGAAGCATAGAAATCCCATTCAGACATAAAGGGTAATGGGATATAATTATCGGCAATGTTCAACATTTGTGAGACATAAGACAGAAATCATGACATACAGTATACATGTACAATCTAAGAGTGTGGACAATCTGGGATAGGAAACATTATTCCATCATTTTCAGAGCTGAAACTCCTACACATGTACGTCAGTGGTATCTCACTACCAGCAGCCATTTTAACTTTATTTTAATTGTATGTAAAACATGCTGGTCCCATAAATCATCTGAAACATTTTGTTACAGTGTTGCAACCTTTCATTATAAAAACATGATTTTGGAGTGTAAAAATTGGAGAGTCCCAGGTAATGATGGTAGGGAAATCAAAGAAAGTACAAATTTATTCTTGGAAATGTCTCCATAAAAGAACCCACAAATTTCCTGTTAAAACTTACTGTACCTTTGATGAACTTACCAAAATTATTTATATTATGTATTTGTCTTTTGCAGGCTGGCGTGATAGAGGGAGTGTTTATAATGACAGTTGTTGGAGCTCTGAGGTCAGTGACATGCTCGTTACATGTTGTATCAAAAGGATGGGCTTTTGAACATTTTCAAGTACAATCATGCAGATACATGTATCTTGTATTTTCATCAACTGACAGTATTGATAAACTCAAAGTGACAGTCTTTCAGAATTGTACATGTTAACCCTTTGAGTGCCAAAGTCAATTTTTGTTGCCCCTGTAAAATATAACGCCAACAACTTTTCAAAGATCACGACAATTTTTATTCAATTTTTCTCGAAATTTTGTTAAAAAATTGTAGCTGTGCCCATTTGATCCAAAACTATACAAAAAAATGCAGAAAAATTCATAAAAATTGGTAAAATGTTTCAGCGAAATTTAGGAGGGAAAAACATTATGGCACTCAAAGGGTTAAGTGAAAGTGTACTTCCAGTCACACTTGCCTTAGTCATAACCCTGACTTTGAGCTAGGGCACCTCTTCACAGCGGTCACTTTTGAAAGTCCCATTAGATTTTACATGTTAAACTCACAGACCACCCCTCTTATATGGTCAGTGGCCACCTATAAATGCTCTAATGTCTTAGCAGTACCTGTGTGTAGCGGTTGATTGAATGATATGGTAGATTCAGTTTTTTTTAATTTGACTGGTTTGCTCATTTTGGTATAAATGTATAGTGGTCAGAACCTGGCAATATTGATGATGAATATTGACAAAACGTGTAATTGACACAACACATGTTGTCGACTGTACAGACAGAGGTGACAGATAAGGTAACCTCAACATCTGATACAACGTTTGGTAGCTACCATAAATATAGCAGCCAGCTGCTGTAACAAAGGGAAACCTGCAAACCTCATTGTTACAGGGTGGTTGAGTTGGCGTACATATCATGAGCACTCAATATTATTTTATGGTGTTTTGAATTTGTGGTTGATTTTGAGAAGAGGGTTATTTATAATAATTGAGATACAAAAATGTCAATACACAGCATTTTTGTTCATTTACAAAGGGAGAAAGTCTCCATTTTTCAGCATTTTGTAGGTTTTGTTTCAGTGGTACATGTGAGATATTGATCAGTATCTTGAAACATGCAATGAAATAATTTCCTTGACTGTCAAATGCACATGCACCAGCTATCAGATATAGACTTGTCAGCCAAAATGCCATTCTGGCTAAAATATGATTGAGAGACAGTGACGGCCATCTTGCTAAGTATGTGTAGCTGGTATTGCCTCTCGAGATGAGACCATTGGTGGGAACAGCTCAGAACAACCAGAGGTCAAAATGTTGTCATCTGTACATCTAATTTGGTCAGGCATGTAGATGTCCATACAGCAGAGTATTGACATGATGATGTGCCTTTCTCTTGGGGGTAGAGACACTGTCAAGCAGATTGATTGTTAAAGTTTACTTCACAATGGACATGTCCATGCATGTGGACATAATGTCTGGTTTTTGGCTGGCTCAGATCATAGGCGAGATACATTCCAAATATACAATATTAGAGACATGTCTATCAAAGCTGGTGCTATTTTGTTTTGGCATTTAAGCTTTGTAAGCACCTGGCACCAAAGGTGATGCTAATGTAATACAATACATCTATGTACCTACATACATGTATTTGTTTATCAAGGACATGATAATTTCTTTTTGCTAATTTTAGTCACGGTCCCTCCCTTTTGTGGAGGAACCTTGTTTTAGTTCATGAAAAAGGCCACACTCAAAATGATGTTTTCCCTTCAACAATGCAAACACAAAATTATTGTAGTTGTATTTGCTGATTGGCTACATGTTCATACGCATTTATTGCAGTATAACATTGTACTACCTGGTCCCCATAGGAAACAATACGGTATTCATAGTTACGTAATGTAGCACAGCAGTCTGTGACATCTGTTATGTTATGACTCCTCGACACAATAGAAAGTGGTTGTCAGGCTACTTTGCCTGAAGTGCAAGCAAAACGTGGTCTCTCGGTTTTCAGTCCACACTATCAAGTATAAATTTTACAGGGGTGATAAAGGTTGAAATGTCTTTTGCTAGAACTTGTTACAATGCTACTTCAGAATTCATCGCAAATGTTACCACATTGCATGAATATTTCTTTAATACTGCACAGACAAATATGCTTTTTATTATCGATACAATTTGCAGTCATGTGAAAAAACAAAGAAGGACATGCCATTTGCCACAATTTAACTCCTCTTGTGCTGAGACATGTCGTAATTATATTATAGCCTTGATTACAGGTAGCTCATAGTAAAATATCAAAGTGCAATTCTTGACAAAACCAAATATCAGCTCCAAAATCCAGGGATTACCCTGGCTCAAGAACTGCATGAGATAAAATCCCACATGAAAAAAAACAGTGGGAGAATTTCAAAGTCTGTGGGAACCTAACTTTCCCTGATTTTCTGCATATTGGTTAATTTGCATAACAATACACTCAGTGTGACAGTTTTTGGACATTTAATGACATGCTGTTCGTTGTACTCACTTCGCTCGGTATTGATAGCGTTTTACAAGTCATGCTACCGCATATTAAGTCAGGTGACGCTGCCGTCCCGTTTTTGATAGTTTTTTTTTTTCGGTAGAAGCTATTTCGGGCTACGAACTTGGCGCAGTTAGCCACACCATACGATACAAGGTGTCGAACGCAACACACAGAGACAGCCCGTGTCTGATATCTAACCGCTATACACGTCGAAATATAGTTGCGTTGTCTTTGGATTAAACGTAACTAATTATCATGAAATATTTCCGTATAGTTTTCTAAACACATCTAAATTGAAAATCGAGGTTCGGAGTTTCAAAATATCAGTATTTAGCCCCTATAATAATATTCCAAATACGACGTCTGATTAGATTACTGTGATAGCAGTCCAATTACTACGCACTCAACATTGGTAAAAAATTTTGCAACTTTTACCCCCCTAAATGCCACGTCTGTCGGTGTTAACAGTTTGAGGATAAACACAATAAAGTTTCGAAAGGTATGATAATAAGATTTCGTAGTGCTCGTCATTTATGAAACGGCTTTGGGCGAAATTCACTACCCTGTCCGAAAACTGTCACACTGTGGTTGTAATCGGAGGCGATCAAATCCATACTTTCTAGTGCGGGAGTAACGGAAGTACAGTAGTCCAGAACACAGTCACTCGTGAGCTATTCAGCTCTGGGACTATTCGCCCCATAGACGTATGTACACACGTCTATGGGGCGAATAGTCCCAGAGCTGAATAGCTCACGAGTGACTGTGGTCCAGAATAGTGCATCTTCGTTTTTTCTTCGCACTACCACTCGTACTGGACATGAATTCCTTCGAAAGCGCCATTTTGAGCGATGACAACACGCTGTACATCAGCAATAAATGCTGTATCGACTCCAATGATTTGTCAATGAACACACAACTTCCTGTTGGCAACCAATCACAAACGCATTTGAAACGGGTAACTCTGCAACAGGTTCTTGGTACAGCGCTCTCTTTAGCGACACAATGAGTGGTTCTGTACTGAAAACCTGCAAAATATTACTGATGAATTTAGATCGCGTAAATGTATCACGCACGCGCCATTTGCATTATCGGCGCGACTTTTTTGCCCAAGTGATTTTTCTGAATGCAATTTTTTGATTTTTGAGCATAAATATCGCGTTATTGTGCCCCAAAGTGATCCCTGAAAATCTTGTGAAAAAAGTTAGCGTTTGCATTTGGATGTGAAATTTTTGAAATGAGTGTAGGTTTCTGTAATTTCTTTTTCGTTTTATACTAGAAATTGATATCATATCACCTTTTAGGTATACCTCTATCTAATCATATTCACTTTTCAAATGAACAGTATCAATGATGTTCATGTTGATTTTAACGTTTGAAATGTTGTTTTGCCAAAACTTCAAATTGAAATATGGTAAGCATAACAGGGCAGTACATACTCAAATTCCTCCATGTGCAGATTTACAATATACAGGTAGCTTCTCAAAGTAGCGATGATGAAAAAATATTGTCATAAACCACAGGCCTCGTTTTGGCAACAGCTACTCGCATAACCATTGCTTAGGTTCATGGAGCAGGAAAAAAGACTTCTCCTGTTATATATTTTCGCAATGTGATTGTACCAGTAGAGTTATTCAACCATCAGTTTTCTGTATTGTGACAGGAAATGCACAGAAAATTATGTGATTTTATGTATATTACAATTGTAATTATTGACACGTAGAAACTATGGGTACTTCAGCCTCATTAAAAGAAGATAAGGGATGTGCTCAGGTCCTCTGCTACAGTATGTCCTTTGTGTTTATCAGTAATCTGACCAACTGCAAGAGAGAAGCCTGTGCAAATCTCACATTTCAGTTTTACTGAATGATGTCAAACATTGCACTGACAATAAAGCTGAAAACCAAACACTCATCCGCATCTGATGCGGATCAAATCTCAGGTAGTGTAATAGCCAATGCAAATAAATGTATGCTAATGGTTAATATGACATCATTATGATAGCAAGAAAATACGATATTTCCATGTTGCATTGATTTATAGAGTCGTATCGCATGTTGTTTTGTAATACAGTACAATAGAGCTGCATGGTTGTACAGGACAGAAATGAATAGATTATTATAATAATATTGATGAAGCATTACCAGTGAAGAAGCTGATTAGTTTGCAAAACACTCCAATTTTTTCAGTATATACCATATTGTCTGATATACATTAATCTTTTTAGACAGTAAATTTTGGTTTCACAACTTGAGAGGGTACAGCCAACATTATCTTTCAGAGTCTTTTCAGAACTTGTGATGTAGTACAGTACTTAAACCTTCTTGCTGAAGATTGATGTTTAATGTTTTGTGTTGTAGTCAGTCAGTGCACAGGCTAATCATTGCTTTGTCAAAATACAATGACTATCCACTGGACAATTTCAACATTCAACTCCAGAGCACATATTACATTCATACAGGCGTGTACGTGTAACAAGGTATTAAACATTATGGTGTACGTGTTACAAATTTCATTGTGGTGTATGTAACAATAGAGCAACCAGTGGCATTAAACTAAAATGATGAAAATAAATTGAAAAGATATTGCAGTTGTACTTTATGATACTCTGAGTTCATGGCTGTGTATGGTACAGTACATGTACAGTACATGTACATGTATTGTGTGGTAATGTAGTAGGGAAAGAGTGCTCTATCAGTGTACATGTATTTGTTGCTGGTCTAGCACCCCAGGAATTTCTACCAGGGTTTCCTGTCATATTACTAGGGTTCCAATTGAATCTGTATCATGTAGCAATTACAATCATATCAGGAGACAAGAGAAATATATCAGAAATTGCAAATTCTTGACATGCCTTAGTCCTTTAGTCATAGATAGGAAAAATCCTGTCTATGATGCCAGAATATTTTTTACTTCCAGCACTCAGGGTATCAGCTGCATAGCACTTGAATGTTCCCCAAATACGCAGATTGATGAAGTTGTCAGATCTCTCAACTCATTGAGTCAATTGTTTGAATCGAAATTCCTAAAAACCTGTGATATTAAACATTTTCTGGAATCAAAGAGAACTCTCTTGAATCAGCTGTGTGGCACATCAAAACTGTCTTTCATTAGCTCCGCTGTCAGCGACGCGGAGCTTATCAAATAGGCTGATTCTCCGTCGTCGTCCGTCGTCGTCGTCCGTCGTCTGTCAACAATTGCCTTCTTCTCTGAAACCGCAAGTCCGATTGCTTTGAAATTTCATATGCAGTTCACTTGGGGTGACCTCACTTAAGTTTGTTCAAATCGCGGTGAAATTTGCATATTTGTATTTTTGGGGCATTTTTTGGTGTTTTTGGTAAAAAAATCTTCTTCTCTCAAACCGCTTGTCCGATTGCTTTGAAATTCGATATGCAGTTTACTTAGGGTGACTTGAGTCAGATTTGATCAAATCATGGTTAAATTTGCATATTTGTATTTTTAAGGCAATTTTTGTCATTTTTGGTAAAAAAATCTTTAAAAATCTTCTTCTTTAAAACTACCGGTCAGATAGCTTTGATATTTGGTACATATGTCCCTAGGGATAATCTATTTCAGATTTGTTCAAATTTTGCAGAAATATGCAAATTTGCATTTTTAAGTCAATTTTTGCCATTTTTGGTCAAAAATGTATTTCTCAAAAAGTACTGGTCTGATAGTTTTGAAATTTGGTATACAGGTTTCTATAGATGAACTAAGTAATATATATTGAATTTCTGATGAAATCTGTAATTTTTTACTTTTTGGGCAATTTTTACCTTCTCGTGTCTATTTATAGACAGAGAAGGTATTAGAGTTGAAAACCAGTATGCTGGTGTCAACTACTTCCGTCTGTCAATACTTCCGTCTGTCAAGATCCGTTGACGTTATGCCATTGTGATGGGTCAAATCATAAACTGGTGGGGTGTTCATGGTTCAGGTTGAGGTATAGGAGAACGATTTTGAGCTGTGACAAAAATCAAAAGGACTTAGTGGCATAGCCACAGTGTTACATGTAAGCCTTTCTCCAAGGTTCTTAGTTGACTACGATCTATTACAGACTACTGAGCTGACGTTAGGGTACTCACTTTGTGTTTGCTCACCCTGTGTGCGCTAGTGTTTGGTACTGAGTTGCGTGGATATCCCCTCATGGCCTCACGTGATATGGGCCTTTTGCATAATCTGCAGATGATTATATGCCTCTGAGTCTGAAACCGGTCGTTGTGTAAGCCTGTCGGCATTTTCCTTGCATTTTTTCTCACTTAATTTTGCAAAATATCGGCGAGTACCTCAATATTTCAAGATAACTCTTTCTTCCCAATCGTTTCCTTGAGTTTCAGAGTCATATGAACGAAAATAAGTGAAAGTTTTAGACAAGAAAATCGGACGTCGGCCATGTTCATTGTTTACAGTACAAGCAGAAGTTTATGTGGAGGAAATAACTAACAAACACTATTCATGATGCCCGCCCTCTAGAGGAGACCTTCCTATATGAAGTACAACATTTGATGCTTGTGGAAAGCTTGACCACACAAAGGAGCATTTTAACTTTTAGAAAATGACAAATTGAATAAGAAGCTATTCTGAAAATGTCAAATACTGAGAAAAAATGCGCAAATATTCAAATAAACAGGTTAACTGACTGGTCAGCTATAAAAAACAATGAAAATGTTTATGATCAAAAGTTTTGAGATGCGCACATTTTAACAAATACAGAAATTATTAACATTATAAATAAAAGACCGAACTATTTTTTCAGGGATGGGACAGGTTGGAAATGAGGGTGAGAGACAAAGGCACTCCTATTGCTGCATGTGGATGCAGCCACACCATTTCATTTACAGCATACTTATTCACTGTGTTGTGTTCAAGTTCCATATTGTACTGACTGTCATACAAGGAAAACATAAGCAAATCAAATGAACTTAGAAAAGGATCAATGCTGTGGTGTGGATTTTGCTGAACACGGCTGATTTTAATATTTCGCCCTACATATTTGGTATCCAGCAAAGGCATATTTTGATGTAAAGTCAAAATTAACACTACATTGCTGACAATATATGTTACCGTTTCTGCATGAACTTTCTTTTTTAAATTATAGAAAATACTTCGAACAGATTAACAATTATTGTGATGTCAACCCATGATTTCACATCACAAAGACTGTAATTCTGCTAATTTTTTTTATTTTTCAGTCACTTTATAAATTTTGCGCTGCGCAAGATGATTGAACAAATTGCAATGTTTGAATTTGTAAACTCAAAGAATAAAAATCCTTTGGTCACAGATTAAATTATTTTTTTAAAGGAATTTACTCTTAAACACTTTTAGCATATATTCTTTACACGGTCATGTATTTCAAGGAAAATATGCCTATTAAAAACAGTAATTTCTTCACTTTCAATTTCTTTTGAATACTATGACAATTATCAGCCATGAGGTTTTACAAACACAAGACCAGATAAGCGTTTTTCATCATTTCCACAGGACTCTGTGGAATATCCCTTAAAAACAGTTAAAAGTGACTTAAAATGATCACTTGGTATACATTTAATTTACAGATGCCAGGTTGTGTATTTCACATGCACTCAGGTCAGTAGGGAAGTGCGTCATTACTATTTTGGACAGTTAATTCTTATTTCTGAATTATTTAACCTTTTTTCCACACTGAACTATCTTTAGGCAGTTTATACTGTAGCTTAGAATTTTTTCTGATTGATGTATTTAATCATCTTTTGGGTTCTTTGGGTCCATATCTCACCTCATGCCCCTACATCATCAACTATTTACGAATAACTCCATGCCAACAACCAATTACCTGACCTGGCCACACATTAGAGAAGGTACAGCGTCATTGATGGTATTTTTGCCATTTTTGGTCAAAAAATGTGTATTTCCAAAATTACTCATCTGATAGCTTTGAAATTTGGTATACAGGTTCCTACAGATGAACTAAATGATATTTATTGAAAGTATGATGAAATCTGCAATTTTATATTTTCGGGGCAATTTTTGCCATTTTGGTCAAAAAATGTGTATTCCAAAACTAATCATCTGATAGCTTTGCAAGGTAGTATACAGGTTCCCACAGATCACCTCAATGATATTTATTGAAATTATGATGAAATCTGCAATTTGTAATTTTGGGGCAATTTTTGCCATTTTTGGTCAAAAAATGTGTTTATCAAAAAGTACTGGTCTGATAGCTTTGCAATTTGGTATACAGGTTTCTACAGATGAGCTAAGTAATATATATTGAATTTCTGATGAAATCTGTAATTTTGTATTTTGGGCAATTTTTGGGGCAATTTTTGCCATTTTTGGTCAAAAAATGTGTATTTCCAAAACTACTCATCTGATAGCTTTGAAATTTGGTATACAGGTTTCTATAGATGAACTAAATGATATTTATTGAAATAATGATGAAATCTGCAATTTTGAATTTTTGGGGTAATTTTTCCCATTTTTGGTCAAAAAATGTGTTTCTCAAAAGTACTGGTGTAACAGCTTTGAAATTTGGTATACAGGTTTCTATAGATGAACTAAATTTGATCTTTAAAATTATGATGAAATCTGCATTTTTATTTTTGGGGGCAATTGTTGCCATTTTTGGTCAGAAAATTTTATTCTCACAAATCTACTCATCAGATAGCTTTGGTTGACATGTTCTTAGGAATGATCCAATGTGATATATTCAAAGTATGATGAAATCTTCAATGTGTATTTTTGCAGCTTATTTTAGCCACTTTTCTCCGGCCACTGCATTGAGCTATCAAAGATTTCCACCTTCTTCATCAACATGTGTCAAAAATAGTTATTCTCTACATAAACACAGCGGAGCTATATCGGCCGCTAGGTCGCTTGTGTTAGATGTAGATGGCACACCAATAAATGAATAAAGTTAAGAAATCTAGTGTTTTGGAGGGTCACCCTGTTGTTTACCTGTACAAATCTGTTTATTTCCTTTTCAATATTATGTTTAACACAATGTTGATTTGGTTGCTCAAAGGTCTCAGATGATCTAAATTTGAAAGTTGTCATAGAAAACAGTTGCAACCTTCACAATAGGTGACTTTTCTGTTTCATCATCATGTATATGTACACTGACGGTGTGGAACATTGTTTACAATTTAGAAATTTCACATTTTTCCTGTAGCAAAGATAGAGCGTGTTTGATAGATCATGTTTGTATGCTTTGCTTTTACTGCTGATATTGACGTTTAAATGTTTGTTTGCTGGTGTCTTTTGTGTCCAAGTCTGAACTCTGTTCTGATCTAGATGCATATAAAATTGTACAAAAGTATTAATGCTGATAGAAAATGGCCTGATCTCATTGGTCAATTGCATCCTGATATTTCACATCATATCATACAGTCCATAGAGATATGAAAGCTCAAAAAGATATCTTGAATAATTTTTAAACCAGTTCCACAGATGATATTTCGTATTTGCTCTAAAATATTGGACTGAAACACAATCATGCGTGCTGTATGATAATCGACTTTGTATTTGGCAAATTTTCAAATTGTCTAATTGTCATATTCACGTCGTGCAGAAAAAGCAAATTTACCAGAATACTTGGCAGACTTACTGGTACCCCTTCTGGGTGACCTTTGACCCGAGACACCTGTGAATTGTTGGTATGGTGACACCTGCCTTGCCTGCAGATTCACATGATGTTACATGGTGCACCGATAGTAGAATTGTTCTTGTCTATGCAGGAAAGTGCAACCATACACAGTGATCCCTTTGAGAACGCAACCATTGTGAATACCGTAAAACATAGTGCTAACATTTTCTCCATCACTCATGTTTCTTTCAACTGGAGAAACATTAATGTTATTTTGCCCAACACTACTTATGAAGTTGATCTTTCATATTTACGTAACCATCCATGAATTGCTCCAGTAAATTGATAAAACTGAAAGTGTGCATAACCCATGCTGCAAACGTACTGTTCCATGGCTCAAAAATATAGACAGTTGAGAAAAAAATTTTGACTCTGGGTGATAACTGCAGACATACATTGTCATGCTGAATATTTTGTTGACAATGATATCATGAAACCCCTCTTATCACCCAGCCTACAGCCTGTATGTGAAGTATCTCAAAGATAAATCTACAGATAAGAAATACACCATTAGAGAAGTGTTGCAAAATTGTCCTTATGTACGCATTTAGTTATCGCAGACAAAAATGTTTTTCTTTTACTTCTAGTTTGTTGTCATTGGTATATCAAACTGAAATTGTAATGTTACCTTGACAACATAGATTTGTGTAGTGGGTATTCATAATTTTGGACATATTACAGTAATTTGTTTGTCAACAGTGTGTCATGCATGTAACGTCACGCATGATAAGTGTTTCCAAAAGCTTACTAGTACATGCTAGAGAGACAAACTGTGAACTTTGAAACTACTGTTGTTATACATGAAAAAATTAAATACCTGTACATTGTACTTTGCATAATGCACTTATGATAATGGCCTCATTATCGTAATAGTGATCCCTTTTTAAAAAAAAACCCAAGTATGTACGACCAATAGACTTTAATGTGGGGTTTTCACTACAAATACTTTTTGTTATTGACCAGTATTTGTATTCCATACCATAGATACAAGCTAAAATAATTTACTGAAAAGGTATCAATCTTGTAGTGTTGTGTGCTCCATTTTACATACCGGTATGTACATGTACATGTACATTTAGGATTTATTCTGCCAAATGGAAGATGTTGTAGAACCAATGTCACAGATGGATGTGTTTGGGGGTACAAAGTGCTCAATAAAGATGCTAAAGGTGGAAATGTCACTTAAATCAACCAAACATAATTGACCAAAATGAAGAACATGTGTGTACCATGTGTCCTGGTTAATTCATCAGAGTGTCATCACTTTTAACCTGTCCATCCCCAATTCCCTGTGAACAGGTCCACAATCACCACTTCTAACAATGGGTTTGGGCCTAACCATGGTGGTTAGAGGGTAATACATGTACATGTAAGTTAATACAATATCTATTTGTTTCATTTCCTGCAGTGTCAAAGCTATGCTGTTGATCATCGACAGCAAGTACAAGATTCTAGGAGAGATACCCCCTGGTACGTCAGAGAGACAAGATAGCTCTAAGAAAGAACCCCCAAAGAAAGAGGCGTACGAGGGCACCGCAGTTGAGCAAGAGAAGCTTATGAACGGATCCGACAGGAAAGAAGACATCGAGATGAATGGCTTTGTTCCGAGCGATGAGCAAGCCAAGAAAGACACCAAGGTACGGTCAAAGCTCATCTTTGATGTCAATTCGTGGCTTGTTGTTCAATGAGACATTTGTAATGAATACATATCAATAGTAATGAAGGGCTTTGTATGAATACAGGCAAACCTGCACTGAAAGAATACCAAGGTTATCAGAATACCTCTACCTGCCTGACAAACAAAAATCTCAAAGCAGACTTTGAATTTAATGGTTAATGTTTGTATGCTTTCTAACCAAGGAATGGCATCACATCTTACACTTCTGTCTGCCATCATCTTTAGACTCTCATCCATTGTAGCTATCTTTTTCATGAGCACATTTAACTCTGATATCTATTGTCTTATTTCCAGCCAGCAATTGGTGATATAGACTATGGTGATGTTGGTGAGTAAACCAAGTATTTTCAATAACTTTTGAAATGGTTTTTTATGTCAAAATACTCTCACAAGCATGCAGTACCTGTGAGTATGCTTTGCTTTGTGAGCCATCACTAAGTAATGGATGTTGAATCATAAAATTTTGTGCAAATAATTTAAAAAATGGATAAAACCGGTAATTGTATAATAATGATACTCAGTTACAGTTGCTGCTGATATTTTCATTATCGTGCAAAACTGACTGAAAAAGAAAAATAGCTACATACAAATATAGCAATTAAAAGTTGAATACAGAAAACTAGATACAACAAAACTAAAATGATATGTGGATATTTTTGACCTATGGAATACCCTCCATCAACTGTCTATATTAAGGGGAACAATATTGTGTGGACAGTGTGTTGGGGTTTTGTATTTTTGTGCCGTGGTTTTGCATGGAGTTCATCTGTCAGACTTAAGGTCTGTCTTTTGATGACCATTTATCTGAATCGATCGGTGGCAATAGTTGGAAGTAAATGGTGAAGTTTTACAGCCCAGGTAGCAATTTTATGAATCAATATTCACTATATGTTGAATCTTTTATATCCTGTAAACATGTACACTGACATAAGTTAATGTACACTGTATAGTGAATTTTCATGGTTTACATTATATTTATGATTTTCCCGCCAAGAGATATTTTCTTCCATGAAAAACACCAGCGTCAAATCTGTTTAAATTTGATTTACATCAATGAAGAATAAAAAATCTGCATATCCTCTCAGCAGCCTACACCAAAAGAGTGAAAAATCTGTGCCTCAAATAGTACTTTAATCAAACACTCGGTGGGTGGTGATTCCAAATAAATATTTATTGCAATGATAATGTAAAGTTGAATTGGTTGAATCTGGTAACATTTGGAGGATATATGAATATAAAGAATATGCATATGCTGTACATGTATGTATGCCCTGCACATCTGTTACAGTTTCCTTTTTTCCATTTTTAATTAGCTGTCAGATTCTTATCCCCGGTGACCTGAGGTCAGCAACAGCTGTAGTCTTTCAGTTCAACATCTCATTGTATCAGCTAGTGTGTCTGCGTCTGTGTATGAATGAGTGTGTTGGGGATTTATACTGAAGAACAGAAGCCACTGAGCATGCAGACAAATTCTTGCTATGAAATATTATGTTCCTGAAATTGTTTCTGGTTGGAAACTACTAGTACCATCAGTCATGAACTGCGTCACTTTTGGACATTTTGACTTCATCATCAATTTTCATCTTCTTTAGAATATCATTCCTATTGAATTTGTAGATTGCTTTGTGTGTTAATTGTATATGTGAATGAATGAATGAAGACATAAATAAATAAATAAATAACTTAATGTTAAAGTGAACGAATCTTACATGTATAGTACTATACCAACTTTCCAAATCTGCGTATATTTATAATTAGTATTCACTGAACATGTTAAATCATATGATATCAGTGATGTATATAGATGTGTTGGCAGTGCTGTCTTGAGGTAACCACTAGAGATCAATGCCATCTGCCATAAATATTTGAGCCTGTTGTCATCCTATTCTATTTATGTGTTTTATGTCTGTTACACCAACGCAAACTAAGCCAACAGTAATTTAAAAAAAATTGACTATTTAGTTCATTGTATGAGTGTGCATATTCAAAGTCTGCGTTTCCCTCATTTTAATAAACTGTACCAATGAACTGATATTGTACATTTTGATTTCCGTCAAAACACAACAGCAACTGTTTGAACCGTTCTTAGTGTGAATACGGTGGTGAATGTTGTCATATATGCTAACAAAATAAAAGCTGTATGAACTGATATTGTACATTTTGATTTCCGTCAAAACACAACAGCAACTGTTTGAACCGTTCTTAGTGTGAATACAGTGGTGAATGTTGTCATAGATGCTAACAAAATAAAAGCTGTATATATTTCAATGACCGGTTGGATGATGATGACATGCAGGATCAAGAACTAGTTTACTAGTATCTTGAAATCTAGATTTTAAATACCCTTAGTGGCAAGCTTACACCAGTGAAACAACTCTGAAGTTTGGTGCTAATGAAAAATTCAGCTGAAAGTGACATTTCTTCTCTCCCTGTGTAGGCTATCATGCTATGGGTAGTAAAGGACAAATCTTGGTTGATGTCACAATCATCGTGTCCCAAACAGGTAGGTGGATTTCTCATATACCATTTTATAGTTTTTTGTGTTTGAATA
This sequence comes from Ptychodera flava, assembly GCF_041260155.1. NCBI lineage: Eukaryota > Metazoa > Hemichordata > Enteropneusta > Ptychoderidae > Ptychodera > Ptychodera flava. The sequence continues at coordinate 17,225,474 of NC_091931.1, read as the reverse complement.
GATTATTTGTTAATCAGCAAGCATCATGCCGCAAAACATCTTTCATGCAGCAGTGTATGTGTGACACTAATCTGCTTATACTTATGATATCACCAACTGTTATGGTGAGCTGTTATAGGTCATTTACAAAGTGTGTATCATTTTGTAATTCACAGAAGACCCGACATATGTACTGTTTTACATCAATTTTGATCATTTTTGAGAACAAATAATTCAAGGCGTCTGATTGTCTCCATATCAAATTGGGTGGCTTGTTCATCAATAGTATAGACAAGCTACATTATGTGCATGTTTGGTTTGAACCACTGAATGGTGAGTCTCACTGACGTCAGGATTAGTTTCGCACATATGGTTTTCTACGTCAAAAATAAATTTAAATGCAAATTCGTTATTTCCTGTGCATACGTGGTGCTGGCCAAATAGAACTTTACTGTCGATAAGCACAACAGCTTTGGTGTGTTTTACCATCCCATATTTGTATCCTGATGACGTCACTTTCAGAAATAAAGTAATGAAAATATTTTGATGAGGCTAACCAGTGTTGTCACCAGAAATTCTAATAGCATATCAGCTAATTTGCATAACAATATGATTCATTGTTATGTTTATGGATGTATTGTGTTACCAAAATTAAAGAGTACAGGCCACCATGCTTTAATTGCTCGGGGAGAACACTGCCGCTTGTAATATTGTGAGGATTTGGCATGCCGAAGATCCATGCGGGTAGAGTGGGTGGGCATTGCAATTGTGGATTGACAGACTCGTCATGAATTCAATGTTGGGAATAGTTCTGGATACAATGCCTTTGGTGTTTGGAATGTCTGTAACAATCGGACAAAACCGCATGAAATGAAACTCTACAACATACTAAATGTTCTGGGTATGTGCATGTACTCACTTGTACATGAATGTACAGATAAGTAAAATAAATAAAAATAAATAAATGGCATATCATTAATCTGATTTAGTTAAGTTCCTTCCAGGAGACTTCAACTATCATGTCTGAACTCAAATGATTCATCTTGTCAGTGGTTATGTCAAAGGCAAATAGTCACAGTGAGGTCTTTAGTTTAAAATTGTTCACGAGGTACTTGTGCTTTAAATATCTGCAACTTCTAAAGAAAATCACTTCCCTTCCAGAAATTTTTACACCATGTACATGTAAAAGGTGGGACTTGGCTTGGGATGGATTGACAGAAATGAACTAGTCCATTTACATATAGTGTTTGATGATCATAGCACCTGTATCAGGGTGAAGCCAGTGATCCAGTAATTTACTTCTGTGGTCCCCGTGCATCTGTCATAATGCAGTGCAATCAGTATTCACAGGTTTTCTGGCCCCGTAGAGTGTCATTTTGTGAGTCCAGGAACAACGATGTTTGGCCTGAACCTTGAAACAATTCATTTGGTAACCCTTTTTGATGGGAAATGATCGCTGGAAATGAACCAGAGATGCCATTGTATCGATACCATAGCATCACTTTGGTCATGATAAACAAACAAACAAACAAACAACAACAACAGAGTAAATTTTAAAAACTAAAATTTGACTCATCAGACCCAGCCTCTGCTCTCATTATTGATGTTCCTTCTTATAATCAAACTTTTCAGATTCATATTATCAAACTTTTTAGATTGATTGACATCTCTGTAATTTTCTGCCTTTTTCAACTGAGATAATTCCCACAAAGATATCAGTTTTTCTTTCTTTTATCACAACACGTCAGCTGTTCCTACAATCTGCTGAATACGTACACATGAAGCCCAAAATAATTAGGGTTCCGAAGCTATTAAAAAATTCAATGACAGAGATAGCCAATAGCAACACAGGGAGGGAAATTATAGGTAGTCATGGAAACATTCAGATGATACATTTTATTTAGATTTTCTGAAACTCTTTCCCAGTGTTGCTTGGTTAGACGCATCCTGCATAATGAGAATCACCGTCATCTTGCTCATTGTTATAGAGAGAATAATCTACCTCACAGATTTTCATATACAGTTGTATAAGTTTCCTGGTGGCACAGCTATCAACCTATATAATTTACATGTTCTTTGATTTCTGATGATCAAGTATCACTAATAAAGACAAATTTCAATCATTTAAGCAAGTTATGTGATGTGCAATGCTTTTTTTCTGTAAAATAGCAGCTTTATTTACTAATGACGAATCTTGTTCAATCTTTCCATGAATCTTGCAGGGTTTTGCTGTGCGTACCTCATCTTCATCACAGAAAATCTTTCCAACTTTGTCTATGAGATGCACATGTACCAGTGGCTGCTTATCCTGCTTCCTCCAATGTCACTCCTCACCATGGTCAGAAAGTTACACAAACTGGCGATTTTTAGGTAAACTACTTACGAAAGTCGTGTCGGCACATTCAACACCAAAGCTTCAATGAAGTTACATCATTTTCAGTGTAATGTAATAGACATATTATTCAGGAAATTCGAAAGGTACATTTAATTGAAGGGGACTCAATCCCAGGGATTGAGTTTGGTCTTGTCTGTAAGAATTTTATGGAGGTGTCATAGCCTTTTGTTTTCCATTGAAATCGTAATCTAGGAAGTAAATTTCCTGGCAAGACAATCTGATGCCGGACCCATGCCTTTAAGGTAGAATGCGCCTCAGGGACAGATATATGGACTCTCATATCGTAACAATTCCTTTCTGATCTACCTCTTGTAGGGGCTTATGTTAAAGCTCTTGGAGTAAGAAAAATTTTCACCATCGTAGATTTTCGAAAATCAAAGCTTATTTTTCCATACAGTTAACTCATGGATGGAGCCCATTTTGAGTTTCAAATATCGGTAATGTCAGGTAATTTGTTTCTCTAAAACTTTGCACTATGACCCCTGACTTTTGGTCTTGATTTGATAAGACAATGGTTGAAAGTTTCTTGATTTGATAAGACAGTGGTTGAAAGTTAAGTTTGAGCAAAAATCTAAGTCTTTCATTTGCTAGGCACATTGCTACCTTAAAGCTTGAGTGTAAAAGAAGAATATTTCTATGAATAAAATTTCTATGTTCCAGCACTGATGAGATTTCCCCTATCTGTCTATTACCTAAGTACATGTACAGAATTTAATTTCTACCAGTGAATCATACTATTCAAGTAATGGGCATTACGTCCCTGTTGTCTGTGTTGCATAATTCTTCAAGAGATGTTGATTCAAAAAATATTCAGCACATAATGTGTGATTACTTGTTAGCTCCGCTGTCAGCGACGCGGAGCTTATCAAATAGATTGATTATCCGTCGTCGTCCGTCGTCGTCCGTCAATAATTGCCTTCTCCTCTGAAACCACAAGTCCAATTGCTTTGAAATTTTATATGCAGTTCACTTGGGGTGACTTCACTTCAGTTTGTTCAAATCATGGTGAAATTTGCATATTTGTATTTTTGGGGCATTTTTTGGTGTTTTTGGTAAAAAAATCTTCTTCTCTGAAACCGCTTGTCCGATTGCTTTGAAATTTGATATGCAGTTTGCTTAGGGTGACTTAAATCAGATTTGTTCAAATGGTGGTGAAATTTGCATATTTGTATTTTTAAGGCAATTTTTGTCATTTTTGGTAAAAAATCTTTAAAAATCTTCTTCTTCAAACTACTGGTCAGATAGCTTTTATATTTGGTACATATGTCCCTAGGGATGATCTATTTGAGATTTGTCCAAATTGTGCAGAAGTATGCAAATTTGCATTTTTAAGGCAATTTTTGCCCTTTTTTGGTCAAAAATGTATTTCTCAAAAGTACTGGTCTGATAGTTTTGAAATTTGGTGTACAGGTTTCTATAGATGAACTAAGTAATATATATTGAATTTCTGATGAAATCTGTAATTTTGTATTTTTGGGGCAATTTTTTGCCATTTTTGGTCAAAAATGTGTATTTCCAAAACTACTTATCTGATAGCTTTGAAATTCGGTATACAGGTTTCCATAGATGAACTGAATTATATTTATTGAAATAATGATGACATCTGCAATTTTGAATTTTTGGGTCAATTTTTCCCATTTTTTGTCAAAAAATGCATTTCTCAAAAGTACTGGTCTAATAGCTTTGAAATTTGGTATACAGGTTTCTATTTATGAACTAAGTGTGTTATTTTGAAATTATGATGAAATCTGCAATTTTATTTTTCGGGGCAATTGTTGCCATTTTTGGTCAGAATATTTTATTCTGAAAAAACTACTCATCAGATAGCTTTGGTTGACATGTTCTTAGGGATGATCCGATGTGATATATTCAAAGTATGATGAAATGTTCAATTGTGTATTTTTGCAGCTTATTTTAGCCACTTTTTTTCTGGCCACTGCATTGCGTTATCAAAGATTTCCACCTTCTTCATCAACATGTGTCAAAATAGTTATTCTGTACATAAACACAGCGGAGCTATATCGGCCGCTAGGTCGCTTGTCTTATTTGCATGATGTTGGTAAAATGCAAATGGATAGAATTTTGATATTTTACAGACAGACAGTTAGGGACAGGACTACAAAGCAGGTCTTCTAGACCTAGTCCACATGAAAATAACCAGATGCAAAATCAACATGAAAAATTCTCAGGCTTTCTCTGGTATGAATATCATAGCGCAAGTTACTCTTTATTTGAAAATTTAGATCATCTAAATGAACTCATTATGTTAAAAACATTTGCCTTCAGAAATACGTCTCCCACGATTTGTTCAGAATGATCTTTTACATGATATTTAATACCAGCTGCCACAAGATGGCTGTAATCTCTTCTTTATCATCCAATAAATGAACAGTTAGGAGCAAGTATTTGTTAAACCAGCCATCAACCACTTTGCTATGTATATCCAAAAGTGCTGTTCTTTTTATTAGTAACATTTCACGCAAAATCCTCTCATGATAGATGTCAACAGATGTGAACTCATGAGTATAAATATTTGTTTATAATCCCCTGTATCAGCAGTACAAGTGATCACCAGTGTATTTTATTTGACCTTTGACCCGTTGTTGGTCAAAGGTCATTTTACTTTGAAAGGGAGAGTACCAGTGTCAATGTAATAACTGTCAATTTGATCCATTTTTTGCACCTGAACGTTCAACAAATCTAAGCTATGCATAATGCATGTATCTTTTAGTGAATCAGTGTATTTCTACATGTGTTAAATACTGGTAGATATTATTTGTGGGAGTGCTTATTTTCCGAAGTTTTCTGGTAGTTTTACCGCCTTTTCGAGAGAGTGTGCTGTTCATGTGACATGAAGGTGTTGCAGGATAAAAATTATCATGCCCATATAGATCAATAAAAAAACTTGAATTTCCCAATGAAACTGATGTAAATGATCATGAGTTACTAGCTGTACATAATGGTGGCACAGCCTAGAGAATCTCAAACAGTATTTACAACAGCTGAATGCAAGCCAACAGTGGCCAACGTGGCCAGTATAAAATTCAAAATGGTTGCATAGGCTTGAAAACTTTGTAAAGCCAGCCAAAGCCTTTTTCATGAAAAAATAATTGAACCTAGTTGAACATAGAATGTGATATTCATGACTTATATTTTTTACAGCAATATTGATTTCATATATAATCACAAAATTTCAAAGTTTTAATCATATGAATTCATGTCACTTTTCTATTCAAAAAACATTGAATAATATCCACATATGATAGCAAATACTTTCTTTTCTCTTTGCATTGTATAACATGGATCTGGTAAAACAGAACACATGGCGTCTGTTCAACTTAGGGACATATGTCACATAAGGCGGTTTAAATAAAAATCTTTGTCTGCTTTCCGCGTGCAGGCAGGTTTTCAGAGAAAATTAAGAAAAACACAATGTTACTATTACAAATAAAAATATTATTTTTCCAAGAGAAACCAAATAAAAATTGAGCTTACATTTGTACGGTATGTTAATACACTTGTGTTTTTTGTCTGTGTTGTTTTTTCCTTGACTGGCTGGTAGGTTTTTCGAAAATCCAAGGACGGCAAACAAAGAATTTTCTCTTAATGGCCTAATAATGATATACAGGCATTTAGCAAATTTTACAGTGAGGTGAAAACTTGCTTCCCAAAGGTGGAAATGGATTTGTAGCTTGCTATATAATGCACAGAATTATACATCACAAAACTCCTAAACATTTATTTTTTCCGCATTTACATCTGGAAATTTGTCAATCTCACCTTGTTATTTTGCCTTCTGCCTATTATCTACATCCAAGCTGATATGTATACTGCACTGTTTCAAACTTTGTTGTCGCTGTACTTCAGATATGTTTAGTACTCTTCAAGTGATTTTCTCGATGTTTGAATTTCACTTAGAAATTTCTGTTTTGCCAAAAATTGACTTAGAAACCCCAAAACAAAATACAGTGTAAAAGTTCCAGTGTATCGGTTTTTCTGTCCAAAAAAACAGGAAATTGTAGATTTCATTAGAATAGATATCCTTGCATTAATGTACTGGCACTAGTACAAGTTGTAGGGTAATGTATGGGTTACTGTGTTGATGATGTATTTGAATGAATTTTTCAAAGCAGAATATCAAGGAATGTTTGGTAAGGAAGAGAGCGATCAGCTTCAGAAAATACAAGTTCATGACTGATTCCCAGTCACACATGTATATGCACACTTTCCCAAAATGAGAAACCTTCATCAACCAGTTAAATTGTCGTTCCCACCACTATGATAATTTAACTCAACATGTACATTTAAATCAGTCAGCCTGTCAGTGGCCTTTACTATCCCAAAATGTTTTTAATCAGTCACATTACTCGACACCAATTTTGTCAGAGAAGTTCTGTGCCAATCTTCCTCACTTAACTGATATGTGTCTGCCAGTATCTTAGCATTCAGAAACATTTGATAAATGAGTTATGAGACAGAGCCCAAAGAGAAAATGGCAATAATTTCTGTTCTCTCATTATCTACTGCCCCTTTTTAGCTCCGCTGTCAGCGACTCAGAGCTTATCAAATAGGTTGATTTTCCGTCGTTGTCCTGCGTCCGTTGTCTGTCGTCCGTCAACAATTGCCTTCTTCTCTGAAATCGCAAGTCCGATTGCTTTGAAATTTTATATGCAGTTCACGTGGGGTAACCTCACTTAAGTTTGTTCAAATCATGGTGAAATTTGCATATTTGTATTTTTGGGGCATTTTTTACTGTTTTTGGTAAAAAATCTTCTCTGAAATCGCTTGTCCGATTGCTTTGAAATTTGATATGCAGTTTACTTAGGGTGACCTTAGTTAGATTTGTTCAAATCCTGGTGAAATTCTCATATTTGTATTTTTAAGGCAATTTTTGTCATTTTTGGTAAAAAAATCTTTAAAAATCTTCTTCAAAACTACTAGTCAGATAGCTTTGATATTTGGTACATATGTCCCTAGGGATGATCTATTTCAGATTTGTTCAAATTGTGCAGAAATATGCAAATTTGCATTTTTAAGGCAATTTTTGCCATTTTTGGTCAGAAAATGTGTTTCTCAAAAAGTACTGGTCTGATAGCTTTGAAATTTGGTATACAGGTAGACGAACTAAGTAATATATATTTAATTTCTGATGAAATCTGTAATTTTGTATTTTTGGGGCAATTTTTGCCATTTTTGGTCAAAAATGTGTATTTCCAAAACTACTCATCTGATGGCTAAATTATATTTATCGAAAATTATGATGAAATTTTCAATTGTTGTATTTTTGGGTGAATTTGTGCCATTTTTGGTCAAAATCTTTGTTTCTCAAAAGTTACTTATCTGATAGCTTTGAAATTTGGTATACAGGTTTCTACAGATGAACTAAGTAATATATATTCAATTTCTGATGAAATCTGTAATTTTGTATTTTGGGGGCAATTCTTGCCATTTTTGGTCAAAAAATGTGTTTCTCAAAAACTGCAAGTCGATAGCTTTGATATTTGGTATACAGGTTCCAAGGGATTATTTTAATATATGATATATTGAAATTATGGCGAAATCTGGAATTTTTATTTTTTGGGCAATTTTTGCCATTTTTGGTCAGAAAATTTCATTCTCAAAAAACTACTCGTCAAATAGCTTTGGTTGACATGTTCTTAGGGATGATCCAATGTGATATATTCAAATTATGATGAAATCTTCAATTGTGTATTTTTGCAGCTATTTTAGCCACTTTTTTCTGGCCATTGAAATGAGCTATTAAAGATTTCCACCTTCTTCATCAAAATGTGTCAAAAATAGTTATTCTCCATAAACACAGCGGAGCTATAGCAGCCGTTAGGTCGCTTGTTTAAAAAATCTGATACGTAAATAGCAATATGCAAGTGTCAAAACCAGATGTGCCCAGCTTTGCAAGTCACAAGCCAGATTCAAAATTTTGCCAAACCAAGCATAGATTTATCAACAGACCTTCTTTGTATGGTGTAGTTCTTGATGTTTCGGTGACATTCAAAACTTGTCTACTCTAGCAAAATACTGAAAATGTTGCCCATGTTTAGCGCTGATAGGAATGGTACTCTAGGGAGAACAAAATGTTGGGTTAAAAATGAGTTTATTCATACACTGAGCACCATACTTTGTCTATATGGAGTACACGTTTTTATCACCGAGTGAAAAGCCTATTTTTACACTCCTTTTAAGCATCGTCTATCTTGTATTCAGTTCATAAAGATTTCCGGCATGAAAGTCATAAATTTTACATGGAATCAGTGAATAAATCCGCCTTTCAAAAATCTGTGGAATGTCAGTGCATATGTGTCTACTTCCTTCCATAAAAGTGTATTGTTCCATATTTGATACAAATATATCACAGTGGCATTGAGTGGTTAGTGCATATCTTATGAACCCCCAAACTGTCATGTCCATTAGTTAATAGATTGCACTATAGAGTGTCATACGTTATATCTGCTTTGTGAGTCTAAACTGATAATAATGAGCAAGCTGTCTGAAAATTCAATTTGCGTCATTCATCCTAGCCAGACTATGTAGACGGGCTCTTTGTAGATGGAAAAGTATTGATCCTGGTTTGTGGGATAAAAAGACATGTGATTGTCGATACGTAGCCAATGTTTCCTGTTTGTAGCTCTGTTACATGCCCTCTATATTTTGCTCAAAATACACAAGATACAAGAGCTGTCAATCATATGAATAAACCCTTTCACCCATAAATTTTGATATATTCCATAGTAACCCATGGTGAAGTGGACCGTTGTATAGGATCATGGGGATGAATGGGGTCTGTGTTAGATGTTGAAACTCTTGTATTCTATAAGCAAATGTTACCTTTTTATTTGAAAGGAATCATAAATCAATACGACACAGCAAGAAACCGCAGACCAGACCCTCATTAAATCATTCTAACCAATATAAAAAAGAGAGCATCTTTTAATTTTTTTTCTCTCTCTCTCTGAACAGTTTATTTGCAGACTTTGCCAATGTAACTGCCTATGCTGTGGTGTTCTGGTTCGACTTTGAACACGTCAGCAAAATATCGTAAGTATCAAGCAGATCCTGAAATATACGAGGAGATTATCTGAATGATGAATATATATTTCCCACGTCATAGTAGTCCGTCATGAGACACATGTCAGTATTGTATGCCTAATAGGATGGTGTTGTGTGCCAAAGAATGTTATGGAAATCATTTCCCCGTATTACCTCCCTGTGTTTTCAGGGTGAATATCACGTCACAATCTTTAGCTATCATTTATAAAATGTTTACTCTTTTTAGCTCGCGTGTTCTTGAGATTTGGTGAAATGTTTTGTGCATTTTATAGCTTTGCAGAATAAATCCAATTTCGAATGATCATACATTCTCACAGATCATTCGATTGAAGTACACAACCTTTACAAAGTATCTTAAAGTTGTGACAGAAGATTTTGGCCATCTTCAAGCACCGTGTGTGGGCAGTCAGTTTTCAGAAATAGTACTATTGCTGGCTTTTCAGAATGACATACACAAACACATCTATGTCATAATCACTGAAACAACCATTTTCTATATCTTTTCTCCACAGATTACATCCCAAAACCATGTCATTTTCAGGCCTGCCTTTTTTTCTAGGCATTGCCATCTACTGTTATGAGGTATGTACACATATATGAGAAAACTCGTACAGTGAAAATTGTGCATCTGTGTGGGCGAGTGCTTGCATTATAATCTTATGGACACTACTAACACATGCACAGATGGTCCTGTACTGATCCTGTTTCTATGGAAACAAATACAGAATACTGGTACAACCAGTGTTGCATTGTGTCGTTATCTGCACACAGAAAGAAAATTTTATCCATGTTAGGTCAGTAAGTCCATCAGGGAAAAAATTATCAAACTGTCAAAACAGTACCTTCCCATCAGAAAAAGAACTACCGGTATAACCAAATCTTCACTTTGTTCTAAGCAGAGTGTGTCTCACGAACTAACAGCCAGATTGTCAAAATCTTACTATTTCCATTCCAATGTCGAACGACTGTGAACTTATTGATTTTTCACCCTTTAAAAGGGAAAGTTAACCTTGGCCATCTTGTTTTAAAAATTTGTGAAATTGAAAATCTAGTTAGTACCAAGATAGTTAACATAAGGGAAACCATTGAGTTCCAAATGATTATAAAGTGTATTAAATTTGCTTCTCTAGTGCTAGAAATTTGCCAGATGAACTCCTGGTGTGTATTCTTGGTCGTGAATGAGACTACTTATACGGTAGTATGCGCCTCGAAAGTAAAAGACTTAAGCTCCTTTGACCTCAATTGAACAAGTACGCCTACAAATCAGTAACTACAAGTGCTATACCCTTCAGTGGGATGAGGCATCTGGTGGAGCCACTTACTGTACCTCATTAATTATGTACATATTTAATTTTAGGCTAGCCAATAGAGTTAGAGGACTGATTTTTAATGGGCAGGGATAATTATGGTAGCAAAGTTTTCTACAAAACTGCCAGGTAACCATAGGCTATATGGGTTGTTCTTTTGAATATTGGTGGATATAGGACAATAAATTTTGCCAAACTTTTTTGATGACCTAAGGTTACCTTTGACCTACTTTTAAGAATTTCAGAACATAGAGGCTGCAAGCTTTGTTCCTTTCGAATATTAGCAAGTATAGGATCATCAAGATTTCCCAACTTTTTAGATGACCTTGAATGACCTATGAATCATTTAAACCCGTGGGTAATGGTATGCATCAGACCAATTTTTTTCAAACTCTTTTTATGACCTTGACCTGTATCTCAGGAACTACAGGGTAAGAATTGTCATTCTGGTTGTTTTTTTAGCCACTGTACACAAGTGCTAAGGCCCCGTGAGCTGCTGGCACCTTTAATGTAAGGTTATATTCACCTTGAAAGTAAAAAACTGAAACTATTACTCAAACTTTCCTCTACAAAACTCAACCATTCTGAAATAAAAATCAGGGGTCACGATGCAAATTTTGACAAATTAACTTAAAATTACAAATATTTGACATCCAAACTGGCTGTCATCCCTGTGTTAACTCTACTGGTAAATAATGAAATTTTAGATTTTCGCAAAAATAAGATGGTGAAAATTCTATTTACTGCAAGAGCTTCAAAATTAGCCCCAACAAGTGGTAGATCATAAAGCTATTGTATTGAGAGTCCAAATAACCATCGCCAAGGCCCCATTCTACCTCAGTGTATAACAGATGGGAGCACATTATCATTTGATCCCACAGCTACCTATTTGGAACAACAGTTCTTTGAACATATGGCAATGTTGAGTTTGTTCTTTTAAAGATATTATTTTGATGGATGGTCAGAGATTGAGTTAATTTTACACGGAAGCTTTGTATGAATATATTGCTTCCAAAATGACTGAGCATGTATTGATAATAATAACAGCAAGTTTGACCCTTTAATCCCTAGTGCATGTATGCAGGTACAGTCTCCCCATTGAAACAATAGGAATGTACCACTACCTTGTTGTGAAAGACATCACCTCTTCACCACAATGGTTTAGCCCAATCAGTATGAATTACTATGTGGTAGTGTTGGACTTTGACAGGTGAATACGAGTGGGGTGGTTAGACTTGACCCTTCATGGACAGAATGAAATATATGTGGTGGTATAATATGCTTGGAATACAGCTTGTCTTATGAGACATATTCACCAAGGGGAAATGCACAGAGAAAATTTTTGCTCGCTATTAAAGGTCGCATGATCAGAAAAGCAGCTTGGAAAAGTTCAACAGATTGAAGAGTATTGACTCTTGGGGGCGCTGTTGACTGACACAATCAGTAGGTTGACATCAATAATTTGACAACTGTTTTTCTCTCTTCCAGGGTGCCGGAATGATTTTATCTCTTGAAGCGTCAGTTCTCAAAGAAAAAAGGCATAGATTTAGAAGGTAAAGGTCCATTATTATTTTTAAATACCAGTTGCAGCCTTGCCTTTTGGTGTCAAATCATTTCACTGATATGGTAGGACGGTGTGATCAATGATGATGAAGTTATCCGAAAGAAGTATCAGAATCGTTTTAAATAAAACTATCATTTGCTGGTATCGTATCATACTGAAGGGTCAAACTGAGCAAAATGGGGTTGAAAAGAAATAGTTCAGCCATGAGAATTATTTTAGCTTTGATTGTTAACATGGTTATCTCGTAAATTAAAATTGTCCACCATTGAGAACATGCGTAGCTTTACATGTTTTAGCAGCACTGTGGAGTACAGTGATCATGATTTGAAGATACAGTGTGAACAACCATTCAGTTTGCAATATGCCAGAGTACCGGTAGTGCTTGAGAATTTCAGTACAGAGGAAATGACAAAATTTGCCTCTTGTTTTAGCGTTTTCATTCTGATTTACTAAATCATGGCAAGATGCCCTCCTTTCACCGGTAGTAAATGGACAATTATGGTTTCAATGACTATCATATACAGTAGAATATGAATATGGTATTTTTGTTATTGATGTACCTTTTTCTGTCTCTCTTTTCACAGCATATTTATATTTGCAATGTTTATAGTAACTACACTTTATATAGTTTTTGGTGTGTGTGGATATTTGGTAAGTGTAAGCCCCTCATGTCAATCAAGTCACTATATATATATATATATATATATATATATATATATATATATATATATATATATATATATTATAGTTTTCCATAGCCTGTAATACAAACATGAAATTCTTTCTCATCTGTTGCCATAGACTATCCTTGACAGCAAACCATGCAGGATGCAAAATTTCTTTCTAAAATATCTCATTCACCCACAAGGTGATGAATATTTCCAAATATGCAAAGCAACAGAAAGTATTTTCCAAATGTGTAAACTGACTGATAATTTTATTATAAGTGTAAGAATGTTACCAAGTGTTCCATGTTGGGGTTGCAATATTAATCAGCATTTCAAATAACAATGTTTACACATGATATAATTTTTCAAGCACATACTTGATTTTGTCACTTACTGTTTTTTCGCTGATGTGACTTTGAAAACGTATGTGAAAATCACACTTTTTATTTTTTTTTCATTACAGTCATTTGGGCCGGAAACAGAGAATATTATAACACTGAATTTACCAATTGGTAAGTGATTCTTTATCCCTCCCAGTTATGATTATTGATTCATGATATTTGAAATTTACCTTCCCAAAATATTCCATGCTGAGTTACAGAAGTTTGATGCAAGCAGTGAACCAAAGTTGAACTGTGTAATGACAACAAATATTTCTGTGAAGGTAGTGATGAGTTTTTCAAAGATGGTTGCCATAAATTATGATAATTTTTTCTCAATTATAATTGAGTATGTGAAAGAAAAGTCCTACGCCATATGGGCAGGTATTGTTGGAACTTCCTGATCCATTGATGAAAAATACCCACTCTCCAGAATAAATTATAAAGTGATATGATCATTGCAAATACATATGAACATGTGGGGACCTGAATTTTATGAAATTGTCATCCGTGTAAATGAGATTAAATTACAAAATACTTTGTGTGTCATTTCATTATCTTGAGTAGAATTATAGGCCTTGATACATGCAAAAAGATACATAACAACAACGTCCACACTTCTTGTTGTCATAACATACTAGCAATAACAATTGTACCAGGTTCAATTCTTTGCACAGGCCTTCATACAGATCTTCTATAGTTTCTATTCATTCCATCTTAATTTTTGCCGAAACATTGATCATGAAAGTTAAAATATTTTCCCTGTATGTGTTCCTTTCATAGGTTTGTTTCCTGCCATTGTGAAATCCTGTCTGTGTTTTTCATTGTACTTTACATTCCCCGTGATGATGTTTCCCGTAGTGCGACTCTTGAGAAGAGAGTATTGCCAGATAAAGATCTTAGTTTCATACAGGGGGTAAGCTTAGTATCCTGTAGTGTTTCCTCTTGTGTTGTACCACAGGGCCAGAAGGTGCTATTAGTCATAACAAATATGTGAAATTGTTCATGTAATTTATAATTTTTATAATAATGGATGTTGTTTATAAAAACATATGATTTTACTGTCTTTATTGTATATTTACTTGCTATGACAGTAAAACTTTGGTGTAAATTCTGAACATCATTTTTGATTTCAGTGCAGTTGGGTACTCATGAAAGTTTACAAACATGACTGAAATATCACATTTCTATTTACAACGTTGATAATTATAAACTGATTAATTACATAATCAATTTTTACACATTTGTTATGATTAATAGCACCTTCTGGCCCTGTGGTGGTATATCTCTTGTTACTCCATGTACATGAAATCTGTATACATAGTGATTGTTAAAATGGAAGAGCAGAGTTTGTATTGTGAACTATTTTACAGAAAAAAGAAAAATGAACAAAACTGAAAGTTCTTGTCCCCCGGTCAAGCCATTGACTGATGCTAGAGCAACGAAACAATGGTCAAATTCTAATACAGTATCAGTGTTTTGATCACTATTGGATAAATTGCATTGTTTTTGCCATTTTGACCAGCACAGTCACAAAAATCTTTCCTACAAAATTGTAACTCCTGCATTTGCTTGATGCATGGAAATGTCAAGAGGGACGCTGTAGATGAAATGTCAAAAATGAAATATCCAGTCTTTGACCTTCAATTTGCAAATCTCAAACTTCAAACTAATCAACATGCCAGCATTCTTCTGAGGCACTGAATACTTTAGTACATGTATGTCCATAGTTATATGGCATACCAGCACTTTGCAATCAGTTCCAACAAGTGCACAATCAAGATGTATCAGCAAGAATCTCAGTTGCCAAGCAACGAGTAAAAATACAGGTAATATCAAGAGTTGTTGTGTGGTATCCCTAAAAATGGGTGATTTGATGATTCCGGCCAACATAAACAATCATCATACAAGAAATGCTATTTATCTTTTATCTCTCCACAGAATATCGTGCGGATTGTCATGGTGTCGGTGACAGGGTTAGTGGTCCTTGCCATTCCAAATTTTGGCACTCTGATGTTACTGGTTGGTGCCACCTGCTGTACTCTACTTGCATTTATTCTCCCAGCTTCATTTCACCTCAAACTCTTCAAAGGGTGAGTTCTGGATAACCATTATCTATGCGTTATGCCATCCAATATAAATGTGGGGATGTGTTACACATCGTGAGGTATGGCGCCATCATGTTAACCCCCTTGAGTGGTAAAGTCAATTTTTGTTGCCTTTATAAAATATAGTGCAAACAATCTATTCAGATGAAGGCAATTTGTTTTCAGCTTTTCCCAAAATTTTGGTAAAAAACTGTAGCCAATGGAAAGTTACGTCCCTTTGGTCAAAAAATATCATAACAATTGCAGAAAAATGCACAAAAATTGGTAAAATGTTGCACTAAAATTCAGGTGGGAAAAATTACAGCACTGAAAGAGCCTGCCCTGTGAGGATGCCACACTGACTTCAAGAAGCAATGCAAAGCTATTATATCGGCATTTGTTAATATTTGTCATGTCAAACGTTTGCCTTTTTGTTTTTTTCTGCAGAACATTGTCCAAGAAAGAAATAGCGTTAGATTACTTTTTAATAGTATTAGGTGTCATTGGGTAAGTGATCTTTTCCCCTTTTTCAGTACTGGTGAATCAAATGGAAAGAGGCTGTTAAAAAAAATTGACAGCAGTAATATTTTATGCAACCCAATTATACCATTCTTTTCTGTGTAGATCAGGCACTCTTTGTTGGCATGACGTGAAGGTGTTTTTACAGAATAAGCCTTGTTTAGTCACCTTTTCAATTAGATGAATGTTGCTAATATTTTCTATCGTTTGTCTCATTTGATAATTTTCTTTCAATATCCTATTCCTTTGAATAGATGCTGTATGTGCATTTTCATACTGACCACATTTTTTGTACAGCCATTGCAACTCATTTCCTGAATACTTTAATCAGAAACTTTTTGTGAGGAACATAACAAGTTCTACCCTCTATAGTCATACTAGCATGGATAGACTTAGTACTATCAATCGAACAGTTTCCAGTAGCTTTTTTCCCTAGATTTCAAGCTTTAATCTCAAAAGATTCAGGCAAAAATGCCACTGTTTAACTGGTACTGTGAATCACCATCAATACCAATAGTTTTGGCCCAAGCACAGCTGTGAAAGGGTAAAACCATCGGGCAAGACTGAAAAACAGTGGGCCCACTATAAGTTACAGAACAATGCAACACCATCCTGGAGGGAATGTAATACATTTTTTTTCCCATATATTCCATAGAGCCGTCATTGGTACCCATGATGCCATCAAGAGGTTATTTCCGGGAATTGCAAACAAAATTGATGTAACGGCAACAGCCGGCACCATCACTGATGCCGTGAAGAGGAGCCTGTCATCAACAACAGTGCCAACCAACGTCACATCATGATAATAACTAATGTATTTTCCTATTGCACAGAAATCTTTCTATTTTTCTGCCATCACGATCATTATATATAAAGCCCCCATCAAATGAACGATGCCAATTGAAATATTTTGTCACATATTTACCAAAGGTGTTTGCTGAAACTTGTGTTCTCTTCTGGTGATAGCATCATGATATATGTACCTCATTACAGATGTAAATTTGTTTTCGTTGTAATTTTGCTCTTTTTGACGTAACATAAGCACAATCTCTCCTACCCTTAAAAAGCTTTGTGAAAGAAAAGTGTCACCTTGCATGCTGTGGATAAATTTGTCGGTTTATGTACGTAGTGTGTGTACTTGCCGATCGCAAATTCAGTTATTACTTTTGATGGCATTGACATCAGTATTAATCAGTAGCACCTAATTCTTGCATGCATTTCTGAAATCAGCTTGTCTGATATCGGGAACTGTTCAATGTGGTTCAGTGATTTAATATGCAAAGGAATGATTCATTCGTGGTTGGAGAGGCAATATTCAATGCGTTTACCACCCATCCAAGAGTTACAAAAGTAGCTCTCTTTGCTTTGATACAGGAGAGCTGATTGGCTGTTAATACCAGCTTCACTTCTTTTGCATCAGCTGCACCCAATGCAATGATTTCTTCTATGGCAGCTGTTAAAGGAGAAGTGTTGCCTTATCTTTTTACCTGAATTTTGATCTCAAATTTCTGATTTACTCCCAAGAGGTCAATACTCAAAAATTTACACCGGTGCCAGGTTTAGAATGGAAAGACATTTTCTTGTAAATACCTGCATAACCCTAAGTGCAACATAATGAAATGCATTTATTTGTGAAATAGTTTTGTGCAAGCTCTTGACGCTTTCAGTCAAATTATCGGTGCAGTATCGAACAAATGTAGAAAATGCAGATCTGTCCTAAGTACTTGTCGGGATTTTATTAGCAGGAAGTAGACTAGCTTTTTGTCTGTGACCATGTTTGAAAGATTCTCATGTATTTAAAATTTTAGTCCTAATACTAGCCCTGCAAGAAAATAACCTTGTCTTCTCATTGAAAAGTATAGACAGTGGACAGCCATGTGTGTCATTTTAGCCTTTTAATTTTGCTTTATAGAAGCCTGACATTCAGGGTATATGCTAGAGGCAAGTCATCTCTAGAAAACGACAGACGGCACTTTTAAAGCTATTCAGCCCTGGAGCCTGTGGCACTGGGCTATGGGTAAAAGCGTTGAATTCGTACACTAGCCATGTTAATATTGTAGACAGGGAAGACATAGGGCGACTGTTGACATTCTGTGAATAATAGTACAACTCACTTGCCTGGGATCGATATAAGTCCAGCATAACTATTTGAAGCAGTGTCTCAAAACCAGGCGTGCATGTGATGGTAAATGGGTTTCCCAAAAATAATAAATTTCCGCAAACATTATTGTTCAAATATAATTTTCTTTATCTTACCAAGCACTAATTTTTTTCCTCTGTGCTACCTCACTTCTGTGTCACTCTTTGCTCAATATCAATGTTATTTATAACTTCAATATAACGGTACTCAATATTTAAACTATCTTGAAATATTTAACTTCTTGTACAGTTTAACAGATATTTTTTTTTCATGTTCTAAGTTTCAAAAGAGTCAATGCAAAGGTAATCGGTTTGATTTTGGAACTACTGACATGTGTTTAAGACTAATCCTTTGTGCTTGTGGCCAGATACTTCTCTTCACTACGAACCTCAAGGTGACATTGTCTTCTACAGTAACATTTGCATACATCTCATATTTATACCAACAGTCAATACATGTATGTGACTCTGAAAGAGTGGCTGGATCATGTGAAATTTAGAAAAGTACGGTTTCAGGGCGTGACCACGAGAATCAAACTCTTTAGGACTGTTTCCAGTCTTGAGCAAACTCATTCTGAAAATGTATCATGGTTCAAATTGATACTTTTCAAGAAAGTTTTAAAAGAAGACAGCTCAGTGCCACTACATACCATGATGTACGCTCACTCTGTTCCATTTGCACTCACAATACAATAGCGATGAACATTCCATCTTCAGAAGTTACAGTTCTGTTGGCCATTGAAATGCAAACTTCTCAGACTAAAAATGTCAGCTTTCTATCAATTCACGTGATTTTGACATCATTTCAAGGTCAAATATTGACCCTTGGTATTAAAATTGCCAGTTTAAAAGATATCGTGAAAGACAGTGCCACCTTAATGTTCAGTTTTGTTGAAATTGTGCAAACAGACAAACATGTACAGCTCTTCCCTTGTCTGGTTCAAATGCTTGGAGTGTTCAGTGTAGTACACACAGGAGAAAAGGGAAGGTATGACAATTTTGCCTTCCGGACGGTGAACCGCATACAATATGATGTTTACATTTGAATAAAGGGTCTCCATCGATAGCGAAATACCTCGTAATTCCCACGTCGGAAATATGCAAGCTAGGATTTAGTCACGATTTTTGCTCAAACACCCTAACATCTGTTTCCATGCCTGTTGCATACGCACATAAGTAAGAGCGGTGGTCGGTGTGTAACCAGGAATTTTTTAGTCGAAAATGGACTAAATTACAATTGGCATTTGTCAAACGTGGACACTAAACATTAAAAGTATTTATCTGTCCATTGATGGGGATTGTTCAACCAAATGCACGGATATACTTTGATATTTACAGGCTCTACAGTCCCAGGGAGCAAAAGCGTATCATACCTTCCCCTTTTTAACGTTGCTGAACATTCGGAGCAGCTGTGTTTGATTAACGACGACACTTGAGGATGCCAAGTTTAGGGCCGTCTAGTGTTATTTTTCCAGCTGAATCTGAAGGGAACAACTGAAAGATCCATTGCTCGAGGGCGCTCTGTATGCTCCAGCGCCCTCGAGCAACGGATCTTTTAGTCTATCTGAACAATTGTCATAGCCAATGACTAAGCTCACTCCAGTGTGTTCATTATTAACTACTGCACATTAATTTTTGGAAAATTTTAAGCCTGCCTTTGCTTTCAGGTGCTATTTGCACAACATACTTTTAGAAAAATCAAAAAAAAATTAATATTAGACCTTTAACACCATGTAATCATTTTGGGCAAGTCCATGTTGTATGTTTTCATTGTCATCAGGGTTTTACTTCGTTTTTCTTTGCACATTTCATGTTTGATAGTGACAGTGGAAGGTCCATTATACAGGGAGAATTATGTAGAAAATGTTCATTTGACCTAACAGTCTGCATGAGCAGCCTAGCAGCTGAATTTCACTTTTCAGTATGTACACAAACCGTACATACTTCTGTAGAGCTCATCACCGTAGGATACATCAACAGTACCCATTGGTTGTGAATCCATGGTTCTGAACTTCTCTCCACAAGCACAGACTCGGGAAGGACTGTGCCTTTATGGATGTGCTGTTGAATAGGGTATGCTTCACAAAATGCATGTCAGAGCCACGTTACTTAAATATTTTTGTCTCTTCTTTTGTAAAGTATCGACGCAAACTTTGGGAACGATACTTTTGAAGATTTCAAAGTATGTTGGAGTCTTGGATCAGGGTTCAATGAATACTCACAGTACCAAACATTATAATTTTTTCTAGTGTATGACTTTGTAACATGATATTCTGTAGCCCTGTTTCAGCTGCAAGACTGTAGATAATACATGACCTTGGATGCAATTAAATTAGAGGCAACAAGTCTGAATGGAGTCAAGTCCTGGTCCTGATAAGTAGAGGACAGCTTCATTAGCAATGCTGATTTTGTCACATTATGTCTCTTGGAATTTCAGAGTCAAGAAAAGTCATTTCCATCAAATAGAAATCTTTTCCATCAAATAGAAAAGACAGATAGAGACAAGAAGCTTGATTAAGTTCTATATTAGGAGATTCATAAATACACAATAATTTGAATTGTGGGAAAGTAACACAATCGGTGCTTGGCACACATGATTTGATGGACACTTTTTTAGACAGGTTCAGATTCAGTTGACAACACTGACATTTTCTGTCAGTTTTTGATAGGGTTGCATATCCAGCATTTTCACTGAACAGTGCTTTGCTGAAGCAATTTCTGTACCGAGGCAAAGACAGTGTTCTATCAAGTCATAATATCATCAGAGTTTCAATCCTCATTATTCAAAATTACAGCACTCTTGACCTAGCCCTTCATAGAGACTAGTCAGTTCGTATTTCACTCCTGTTTCCAGAAAAATTGCATGATATGTGCTGGGTGAATTTGAGTTATATTACTAATCACACATAGAGGCTGCACACGTGACAAGTCTCACTTTTGATCAGATTGTCAAACCACTGCAAAACTGGCATTTTCTGTATAAAAGAAGATTTGGTGGAGGGACCAAAATGACTTGAAAAAGTACGCAACAAGGAGGGTGGGGAACAAAAGAATTACTGTATAATTTTTTTTTATTTGTAGAACGGATAGTTGTGATCAGTGGTACATGTTTTTTGTAACTTTTAATTATAGCTGTGTAGTTTTGATAATTGTGAAATAGAATGATTTTACAGGGTCAGATTCAAATCCATTATTATTGCAATTGTTGCAAACTGGGTCTTTTTGTCACAAATAATGGTGTATATGTGACCTATTGTATCTCACCTTTTTTCTAAAGAAAGAAAAATTTCCCAATTGTGATGAAAGTAAATGATGTAGTCTAAACTTTGACTGGAAAAATTTACAAGTTATATTTTACCGGTGTGTCCAAGTCCTATTTATTTTAGTAAAATAAACGTAATCCACTGTTACCAATTTTGTACTTGTTGCCTGTGTTTTATGATTTGCATGAATCACATTTTTGTTTTATTCACATTTTCATAGTGAAAACTGCTACATTGAACTTTACATACCAGAGATTTCCTTAACAAAAAAAGGAATGAGAACATTTTCATGATTTGTATTCAGATGCACGGTACACACAGTACATCAAGCACCAATGTAATACTGGTACACTTTTCACAGTTGCATTGTGGGTCTAGACCACTTTGTTTCATATGCATCAAGGTAATGCCTGTCTTGGCACAGAAAGTTCAAAGCATTTGCCCAACTTTTTTTTTTATAATACAAAAAATAGGTTGCTGAAGTTGTTGATCAGAGATACAAAATTACCAATGATTTAACACAGTATTTGAAATTCAAATGGGCTCTATGCCCTGTATCAACTCTATTGGCAAAAATTTTGATTTTCACCAAAACAAAAAAGTGAACTCTTTATTTCCTCCACGGGCTTCAAAATGAGTGCACATGAGCAGAAGACCAGGAAAGTATTGTAAAGATTTTAGAGTCTAGGTGTCCCTTCTGCGCCCCTTTGATAGTCATCTATTTATTATAGGCACTGGTAAATGTTAATGGCGAGAAGCTGACAACATGCAATTCCTGGTATCTATCTTGATGCCTGTCCTAAGTGAGGTACGGCTACTCCTACAAGCCAAAATTCTTACATATGTAAGACACTTGTTATATCATGGGTCTTCTGTTTGTCAAGGTTTCTTCAAACAATTAATGATGGCTATATGCATAATTGCACTAAAATAATACAGAATTATAACTCCTTTATTTCGTTTTTAGAAAACCATGCCAAAAAAATTTAAATCCGCCCCTTAATTATCATGCCAGGTAACGGTGACTAAACATCAACCACAACTTACAATCAAAGGCGCTCCGATTGTCGCTTCGCGAAGCCCCTGTGAAAAACAAAAGATGTGTGATGGTTACAAGTCTTGGATAGAGGGCGTAGTGATATTTCTGTAAATATGGCTGCTGCTGGCATGAGGACTTCGGTGTATGCTCAATATTTAGTGATAAATTTACAAAAACGAGGCTTTACTAGACAAATAATCACAGCGAGGACTCAAAGTAGATGTGTGCACTGCTCCGGAGCTTTTAAGTTCGGCCCGAGAAGCAGTCCTTCACAATTTAGACAGCCGTCGCCATACGCATCACCGGCACTCTGGAGCAGCAGTCGGTTGTGCAGCAGTCGACAAGGTCCAGACAACCGAGCGAGGAGGAAGGCCCTTGAAGACTATTTAGAGTATGACAACAAGGTGTTGAATGCTTTGTATGTCGGTTGCTTTGGTAAGGTGATACGAGTGTAACGTATTTATGTGATTTGTAAAAACCTTCCTCGCTGATAGTTCTCATTTTACACAAGCTGAGGTGTCTCCTTGCACAGAGGACTGCTACCCATGCATGCATGCATACTAGCTGCAAAATTGTAGCTCTATGAGTTTTGGTTTTTGCGACATCGCTCACCAGTAGAGCTACAATGCCGAAGGCTCTGTAGCATACAAAATAAGCGCGCCACACATGGCGCGGCATTTTCATGTAAAATCCCACATATTTACTGCATTTGGTCGTACCGATTTATCACTACTGAAGACTAAACACTATACTACACTAACCTTGTCGTTTATGGGGTTTGGTATTAGCACAGACACGTCGATCGCGTTCCATACACAGATACACATTGAGCGTGTTTCTGGGAGCCGCCATTACCGGAAGTTGGTAATGGCGGCTCCAAGAAATGTTTTTGAACGCGATCGACGTATTTGAACAAATACCAAACCCATACACGACAAGGTTAGTGTAGTATAGTGTTAATCTTCAGTAGTGATAAATCAGTATGACCAAATGCAGTAAATATATGGGATTTTACATCAAAATGCCGTGCCATGTGCAACGTGCTTATTTTGTATGCTTCAGGGCCTTCGGCATTGTAGCTCTACTGGTGAGCGAGGTCGCAAAAACCAAAACTCACCGACCGCCTCACCGTAGAGCTATAATTTTGCAGCTAGCATGCATACATACAGTTACATGCCATTGAGCCAATTGGTAGGGTGAAACTTCTGATTATTTCCAATCAGGTTGAGAACAACCCTAGTTTCAGACTAAATATTAGAGTCTGCCAATCAGAAAGGGTGAAACTTTACCATGGATTATCTATTTCTCTATTTTATCTTGCAGGATTTTTACTATTTTTAACATGGATAGCTTATGAATATAAATTCAAGCCTAGCAAAGTCAACACATTAGAAAAACTAGTTGCTGAAGCCATAGTAAGTTTCTTTATCTTGTACATAAACGGTACATATGTTTTCCGAGAGCATGGCAGTGCCTTTGTGTCGCTTGTATCAGTTCAGTTCCAGCGTGAATCCTGTGCACTGGTGTTTTTCCAAGTAGTGGCGTTTTGTTACTTCAGTTGCTTTCTAAATATTAAAGTTTGACATTCTTTCAACGAGAGCACTATCAAGTTGTGAACACTGCTTATAATTAGTTACCGGAAAAAGACAAGGTTTACAAGAACAGTGTTGTCAGACCCATGCCAACAATTCGCACCCATTATGAAAACTAGTTTGTTTCCTAGCTTGTACGCTGAATGAAAACTGGCATTGAATGACTTTTTGCATGGTGACATATCTTTCAGATTGCTGATCGGCATGGCAGACCGGTTGATGCAGAACGTATCTATCACAGAGCTCTACTGAAAGCTCAACAAGAGAATAACAAAGAAGGCATTGTCTATGTCTATGATCAGGTAAAGCATATCCATTTATAGCTGCTTCAAAATTATCAATTTGCAGACCCATTGACAGAATAGACTTCTACTTGTTTCTTAATTGTTTTTGAATTCCACTTATTTCTCTCAAGATGACGAGTTAATCAAATAAACCTCCTGTGACTTCATATCTATATATATATATATATATATATATATATATATATATACATGTATATATATATCTTTTGCATATGAAAGGAACTTGCCTAAACTGATAGAAGACTTCTTGAAAACTTCTTTGTAAAAGCTCCAGAGCAAGTAGCTTTTTATGTATTTTTATTTACATTTTTTCTTTTACAGTTTGCAAAATTAAGAAAGTTTCTTATTCTACTCAAAAAGATATTGAAATACCTAGTGTCTGACTTATCAAGACATTCCTGTATGTGTGTAAATGTCGAATTATAATAGATGACAGCAGAGTTCTAATTCTTGCACAGACCACAGTCCATTTGTCAATGGTGGTGACATTGCATATGTTGGCTGAGGTTCTACCGGTACTTTGTATTTCAAATGTACTTGAAGGAGAGGAGTGAATAAGTGCACTTGTTTTGGATGTCAAATTCAAAACCCAATGAAAATGTCCAAAGTCACAGCCATTCTCCCTTTAATTCTCAGATGGCTAATTTGGCCATGAAACGTGGACATTTCCACAAGTCAGAAGAGCTGTTCAAGGAATCCCTGCGTGGACTTCTGTCGTCTGGTTTCCCAAAGGACGACAATGCTGTCATTGAAATTTCGCTGAAACTAGCCCAGGTCTACACAAACAGGCACAGGTAAGGGGAATAGCCATGAATCTTTGATTTAACTGTACACTGCCACTGATTTATCTCTGTGATGAAAATTGTAGAGTCTGTTTTCTAAATATCTTTGAAATCATCCGGTCTCTGAAAATCTTCATATATTATTCCTGTGTTGTGGAAGACATGTGCAAGCCATGTTTACTGATAGAATGCGGGTAGCATGACACAGGTTTGGTTACACACTAGTCCCAAGGTGAAAATCAGTGGTTTTTTTGTGTCATCCCCCCCCCACCCTCCTATTTCCGTGTAAAGAGGTCCACGCCCTCCATCAATAACAATGAGTTTGGGCCAAGCCATTAAGGTGAAAGGGTTAAACACAGGTGATGATATTCCTTTTACATTTTTAGCCACAAATGAAAGTCTGAATGTCATCAGTTGTAGAAATATTGGCAAGGAGTCAAAGCTATCGTCACAGGACGTATTCATTTATACCGTGACACTAATACAACTCAGGAAAACTATGCTATGTGATCAAGCCTTTCATAATCATTGATCTCCCATTGCTTCAAAACCTGCATACTGCAGTTCCCCTGATCAGTAGAATGTTCGAGTGGTTTGGACATTGACAGCAGTCTGTTGATATAAGGTAAATATCCAAAATGTACATTCTCCATCAACTTACAAATGGCCGACATTGCCAATGTTATCCCTGACGTTGTACGTACAATTTACGCAGGCACGTGGAAGCTACCGCTGGGTACAAATGGTGCATCGAGACGACAGAGAAGAAAATTGCCGAGATGCCTCCAGAGGATGTTGACAAAAACACTGAGTCGCTGCTGGGACTCTGCTGGAACACCTATGCACACTATCTGCTGACTCGAGGGCAACTCAGTGAATCCGAGGGCGCTTTCCGCAAAGCTTTAACTCTATGTGAGAACCAGCTGACTGTAGATGGAATGAACACCCACAGGTGTGTGTTTATACATGTAGTTTGGTTCAGAAAAAACTATCTCCTTAGAGCAATCTTGTCACCTGTTTTTTTCATTTAGTCAATTATTTAGTTTCACCCTCTGGGCAATGCAAAAGAAAGTGCAGTGCTGGTTAAAACTCGGGGCTGCTACATCCTGCAAAAATCAGATCACTAAAATATTCCATATGGTCGTTAATTTTTAAAATCGCAAATTTCTGGCCACCCATGTGTTTTATTGCTGGCGCAAATAAACTTGGAACACCGAAGTCCCTATATACTTAGGGAAACCGCTGGCGATTTCCCTATATCGCCAAGTGATTAGCCAAAGCGGTATCGCTAGTGAGTTAGATCTCTTACACTTTGTTTATCGAAAACACTGCGGGGTGCCCATGCTGTGTCTCATAGACAAAACGACTTAGCAGAGGCCGTTCATTTTGCGTGAACGATGGTACAATAAAGAATTGACGTTTTGAGTAAAGTTACGTTGGTAAATTTCAATGACCAGGGAACCTACATCTGATTTTAGTCATATTGGTCCGAAATCAACTCGCCCGTTGTTTTGAGTTTACACGTTCGTTCGTACCGCGTTCCCCCCCCCCCCCTGTCGATTTAGTCTGTAATATTAATTATGGATGGTATAATCGAGACTGTCTATGATTTTATCAGTTAGAACAAAAATATTTCGATAGATTGACAACACAACCAAAATTTTAAGCATTTTTCTTCAACTTTAAAAATAAGTCATCGCCGTTTTCGTTGAAAATGCTCCATTTGGCATTAGTCGAATATGAACGCTCAGGTTTACCTTGGCCGTGTACTGTCTGAGAGATGGCTACTTCTTTAGCTATTTGTTTCAGTTTCGGTAAAGATATCGCCAACTATTCCTTTCAGTGCACAGAGCAAGTCTGTTTACGTTTGCAGGAAAAATATATCGTTGGCTCGCCCAACAAATTGAATTCGGGCGAGTTGGTATCGGGAATCTGGGTGGTTTGAAAAGGTACCCGTTTTGAAGCAAAATGTAGGTTATCAACATCATTGATGATATGCCTTTTTTCTCACCGTGTTGTCTCATTTCTCTGTAATTTTTTTGGTGATGGCGATTTGAAAATAGTAATTTCTTGTCCGCTGATCGTGGCGATTTGATGTAGCTCTCAGAATTCGAAGTACGAAACGTCGACGTCACTGGCTAGGCTGCGGGCCATGCCGCGGGAGATCAGAAAACACATTTTCAAACTTTGGGTCAAACCAAGTTTACGTTCTCGATCGGATAACGTTGAGGTCAAAAAACAAACTTTGCCATAGCGATTAAAATCTGCAGCATTTCAGCGTTCTTTGCAATTGGTGATATGATTGAAACCTTTTTATTTAGCCTGTCCTTTTTCATCGTACGTTTCTTGAGAATAGTATGTACCCACTTCAATCGGATACCCCTATGAATAATGATATCATCTGTATGACGCACGCAAATAAATGTGATTGAACTATGACTTTCTTGTGTCATGTCAAGGCCGAGACTCGGGCACGGTTACGTCGCCTTTGCCTCTGAGGAGAGGTTTTCAGAAACAAAGCCGAGAAAAGGTCTAGCTTTATCTACGTTTACTTTATTCTTCAAATTCACGAAAGCCGTCGATGGCGACCGTAGAGGTTATGGCCGACAGTTGGATGCTTGTAAGTCCCGCCACGCCACATGCGCCACGCCGTGCGCCAGCAACAAGTCGGACCATCCACGCTCGCGCTTTATTTCAACTTGATAATCAGCTGATACACTGAAATTCTCCGAAAACCGAAACCTTGCCAGTATTAGTTCTCACAGAATTTCGCTACGACATGTCGGATAAAAGAACGTCAGAGCCAGGAAGTTTTACCTAGCAACTTACATCGGTGCACGGCCGATAACATACCGGTAACGTACCGGTACCATTGGTTATTTTCACAACCGTCTATTCCTCACTTAGAATATGCATCTACTTTACACCGGTCGACAAACCATAGATCCTCGAGAAACGAGGGTCTATGGACAAACCGGTTTCTTCGAAACGAAATTAGAAATTTAGCGACTTTGAATTTCACTCAAGGAAACACTGTCGCTTTGAATGGAAATTGTCGAAGTACATGTTCGAGATATTACATCGCTCGATGGGTGTATTAAAAACGTGAATAGGCCTAAAGGTCCATGTACAACATAAAAGAAAGAGACGCACATTTTAAACCTCAACGTAAGCTGATCACTTTATAAAAATGAAAGTTAAAAATACAGATTTAACCACAATGCCGGGCGTAATTTACAATTTTTGTGAGATAGTGGAAATGACGGCATTCACGCCTGCACAACGAAACGAAACCAAACGATAGCGAGCTCCATGACAACACCTACCGTTTCTCACCTGCACTCTTTCTTCATTTTGAGGGAAAGTCTGTCAAAACGGTTGCTTCAACAGGTTCCCTGCTCATCGAAATTTACCCAAGTAACTTTACTCAAAACGTCAATCCTTTCTTGTACCATCGTTCACGCAATTTGAACGGCCTCTGCTATGGCTTTTTGTCTATGAAACACAGTATGGGCACCCCGCAGTGATTTCGATAAACAAACTGTAAGATGATCTAACTCACTAGCGATACTGCTTTGGCTAATCACTTGGCGATATAGGGATATCGCCAGCGGTTTTCCTATGTATATAGGGACTTCGGTGTTCCAAGTTTATTTGCGCCAGCAGTATCATATCTTTCATACATAAATTACCTTTCTTTTGTACCATGAAGGCAAGTTTGGACTGATCAGCAGAATTAAAATTTCCTGGCTGCCAGCAACACCTTGCATCTTTCTAATCAATCTGGATTTCGTGCCAAACATTCTTGTGAAAGTACTCTTGTTGGTCTGGTCAACTCATGGACTAAAGAAATCGATTGTGGAAACATCGTTGGCTCAGCATTTTTAGACCTGAGCAAAGCGTTTGATCTCGTTGACCACACAATCTTGTTGTCCAAACTAAAAACCTACGGGTGTTCTGATCATACCCTGTCTTTTTTAAATCATACTTATTTACACGTAAACAATTTGTGCAATTTAATCGTACAAACTCAGATGTTATTGATGTCAGGGTCGGGGTGCCTCAAGGTTCCATACTGGGGCCATTACTCTTTATTATTTATGTTAACGATTTGCCCCTTCACCTTGAAAATTCATCCTGTACTTCCTTTGCAGACGACACAACACTTCATGTTTCACACAAGTCCTTAAACACCATTTCTACTTACCTGAATGCTGATCTAAAAATAGTTGAAAATTGGTGTCTTACTAACAAACTTTGTATCAATCCCAGTAAGACAAAATCAATGATTATCACATCTTCTCAGAAGAGACGGCACATTAACAATGAAAACTTCAACCTCACTTTGGCTGGTAAAACTATTGACCGCGTCTCATCAGAGAGGTTGCTGGGGTCACTATTTCTAATAATCTGGACTGGTGCGAACACATTTCAACCATTGAAAGCAAAATCATTCCAATTTGTTTCTTTTGGCACGCATAAAAAATTTCTCCCTCTCCACTCACGCAAGCTATTTTATTACTGTTTCATCTCACCACACATCAATTACTGTTCTAATGTTTGGAGCTTTACTTCCAGTAGCAATATCTATGCATTGGAGCGTCTACAGAGACGTGCAATGAGACTAATTCTTGACATTGTTCCGCCTCTTTCCACTTTTCAAATGTATACTCAGCTTCATTGGCTGCCTATTAACTTGAAACTCCGTTGTAACCGTATGGCCCAAATTTACAGAGCAACTCACAATTTAACCCCCGACTACATAACCAGTTTGTTCAATAATTACATCCCTTCTAGATCACTTCGTTCTTCCAATCAGAATCTCCTTAAAGTTCCCAAGGCACGTACACTTCTCTATCAGAACACATTGTCAGTTGCGGGTGTGGATGAATATAACAATCTCCCAAAATCAATAAGGGACTCTGAGTCACTGACTAGTTTTAAGAAATCTTGTAACAACTTTTGTATAATACTTACTTGTCTGATGCCTTTTCGTAGTTTTTTATACCTATTTGTTCTTGTGTGATTTTGTGTTTTTATGTCTGTGCTGTAAAGTGTTTTATGACTTTCTTTTGTCTATTCGACCTCCACGAAAAGAGGTGTTTCACCTATGGAGTTATCGAGTTTAAATAAAGATTAATAATAATAATAATAATAATTTATGTGCTGTGAAACTCAAATTTTTGTTATCAGTTCAGTGAAAAAATGAGCTACATTCCAAAAACCTGGTCACAACTGTTGTCACTCTGTAGTTAGGAAAATTGATGTGCTGTTCATGTTGGTGTTTCATGTAGTGTAAAAAAATATACCTGTACAGTCACAAGGTGCCGAGTAAATCCGAGCTCATCTTCATATTCTTTGACAGACTGTGACCTTGCTCAATGACCTTGGCACGGTGTGTGACATGCAAGGAAGGTTTGATGAGGCGTACGAATACCTGGAAAAGGCCATTGCGCTGGCTCAGGAGGTGTCCAAGGCAGATGTACCCAGGTTACTATGTAATGCAGGATCCATACAGATGCACAGAGGTCAGTTGGTTTGAAAATAGGGGTGTTTTTGATGGGGAAGCCGGTAATTTTAAAAGTGTACCCTACTCCAAGACTTAATACACATTTGTTGAGTTGTAGCGGAGTATTATGGAGGAGAACTTTCATGTAAATGTGTACAGAATGCAAATTCATTCTGAATAATTTGCTGGCCACAAAAATCATTGATTTTCACTGGAGTGAGGGATTGAGTCATGTGGAAAAGTGCAGTCAAAACTGTGCTGTGATACTTACATGTACATTTTCTAAGTAAACACAGCCAACTGTAGTCGAAACACCATATTGCTATCAACATGTTCCCATATATACCGGTAGATATATGCTAATTTATCGGGACAGCTCAGGAAGGGTACACGTTACCAAGGCATATTTTTCATTGCACTCAATGAAAATTTTACTCACCATAATTTGTTTTAAAGGTTCTTTGTCATGTATGTTATTTTGACTGATGTCTGTCCAATTCTTTCTTTGCAGGGAATTTCAAAGAAGCAGAAGAGT
The DNA here is from genome assembly GCF_041260155.1 of Ptychodera flava. Taxonomy (NCBI): domain Eukaryota; kingdom Metazoa; phylum Hemichordata; class Enteropneusta; family Ptychoderidae; genus Ptychodera; species Ptychodera flava. The sequence continues at coordinate 17,194,346 of NC_091931.1, read as the reverse complement.
GTTTCAGTGCGGCAATGGCCATGGCAGAGAAGAAGAAAGACATGGACACAATTCGCAATGTCAAAGAGGGTCTTAAAATATTGGAAACCACGCTGGCAAAGCAGATCTCATGATTTGGCTGATTTCATTTCTACAGCAAGCTACATACATGTAGAAGGAAGGGGTTTTGTTGGACGACAGCATTACTAGATAGGCACTTTGTGTTGCAAAAACAAAGTTCGCTCCGGAACCTGAACAGTTCTGGAAGAACAGCAGCAGATACACTGTTGACCCTTGAACTTTTGTCTGACCCCATATTTTAGGTGCGTCTGGGTTAGACCTCAAAACTTAGAAGTATCAGATGAGAACGACTTAAATTCTGTTACTTCAGTATCTTCAGAGTTGTAATGTCACATTTCCGTGTTTAAACGGAATGACTGAGACAAAACATTTGTGTGTGTGTGGCAAACATAATTGTGCTAAAAAGGATTTTTGGCATTATCCTTTTCAATTCTGACCAAAGAGAGAAACTACACAGCAATTCTTTATCAAGAGATTTTGCTTTGCAGTGTATAATTTTGAAAAAAACATGGCTGGAACATGATCTCAAACTATAGCGCCAAATAGTCAACGTATTGTAGATTTGTTTTTTTGTTTGAAGCTAATCATTATGCTGAAAGCTTAGTTACAAAAACTTCTTTACTCAACATAACTTTGAAATTTTAACAAAACAGTCTCAAAACTCAGGCCAATGATATAATATGAAGGTTCGAATCATGGAAAATTGCCCAAAGAAGCTTTCCATTACTTAATTCGATGGAATATAAGATATTGATCTCCCTACCTGAAATCGAGAAGTGAACACAGGAATCGATGAGAACACACTGAAATACCACAGATGTTTGTGTATGGTACTTTATTTACAATAAAGTATTTTCTAAGATCAATAACATGCTCTCCTTTAGCAGCGTATGAAAACCATAGACCCTGGAGTGCTTCAGTGTCTGTGATTCAACTAGTTTCAAGTACAGATATGTCATATCCTCACAGTTATGGAAAATATTCATACAAGAAAAGACTCCACTTCAACTTCCAGGTCTATTTTTATAATTGTAATCTATTGGAATTTGCCGGAAGCTTTTACTGATGCATAAGAGTTGCCTAGTTTGACGCTAGACACATGAAGGGCATGTTCACTATTATAACATGAAAAGAGTTTTACCACTATTGTCAGAACATCATGACAACATACGCACTGCTCTTTCACGTCACTCTTTTGTTCAAAATGTTGCTTTCTCCACTTTAAACACTATTTTTCACATTGCTTCTACATTTCCTGTTGTTTTTATCCACAGCAGGATAAAAAAATAAGCATTATGTTAAGCTCAATGGTGTAAGTTTTGACGTTCTTTGATTCCACAAAAATGTAGGACTTTGCCTTAGTCTGACTAATTGGTTGTGTGGAAAATCTGTCATATTAGTCTTGTCCTGGTGATTTTCTTTGCACAATAAAGGTGGGAGTCATAAGTGAGATGCACATTATTGAGGCAGAGGGCGCACTGTAAATTGGATCCATCACAGTCCGTGTGTCAGTGTATGGTTACCACACTTTTCTGAGTGAACAGTAGTGGTATTAAAGTGATACCAAGTTTGACTTGGATGATTGTATCTTCCAAGGATGTATGTACTTGTGAATAATGCTTCACATTCATATGACATAATATTCTGCATGTAAATCTCGACTTTGTAAGTTCGATACAAAACATTATTCCATACTTTTCCTCAGAGCACATCTATGACAATGGGCATGTGAACTGCTAAGGACTTCCAAATGGGAGTCACTACTTGTCACAACATTTGATGGGAGGGTCACATCAGCTGAGTGATTGGTTTGTTCATGTCATCATCATCATCATCACCTTTCTCCTCATCCATGTACCTCTCCTGAACTGAGGGCGCTGTACTCAAAGGTTAAGAGAAATAATCTCAGTAGATTTAACGTAATGCACACTTGTTCACTGACTCATTCACACACTTTCACAAGAGGGCAGCAGAAAGGCATGTAAATAAGTCAAAGCAATACACAAATTATCAGAAAATCATGTTCATGGCAAAGGAAAGCTTTTAAGAAACAATATAAACATTTGTGACTCCTTTCCATCATGATGAACATGCGTGGTGTACGGAGATAAATTTACATGTCTGGTATGATTTGAAATTAACTTTTTTTTTCCTATTCAGAAAGTAAAAAATAATGAGATCGAAATGGTATGCAACAAAACTAAACTTTGACAGCACTGCATAGGGAAAATTTTCTTGAAAAGTTTGCACTATAAAGTCACATTTTCCATTTGTCATTTGCAGATGACAACAAGTGTCTAAAATCACAATTCACCCCTACATGTTGACCAGTATAAATCCTTTTATCTATTGTATGTATCTGTATCTCTCTCTCTCTTACATATTCATACACATATCTGCTAGCATGATGTGTCTCTATTTACCCATCAATATACATGTACACACTCAAATGTATGACAGAATGCATGACTTTACAGTGACACCAACTGTAAGATTTGTAAAGGATATTCAAAGTACTGGAAGTCAGCGCCGATGGCTGACGACATCAGAGCTTGCAGGTTGCGTTCCTCCAAGTCTCCAAAGACGTATCCATTAGCCTTGTCAACCACCTTCAACACTCGCAACATTGTTTCTTTATCCTGCAACATTAACGTCAAGTCATTTGTAGCATTTGACTGCCGAACCCAAATCTAGCAATATATTATACAACAATTGCAATTTCATAGGAAAACAAAAGACAGAAACACATCATAATCTTCTTAACACAATAGTTACCAGATCCCTGGCCTTTTTCCAGCTAGGGTTTTAACCATCTTGTCATACTAATATTATCGATGATGTTGACAATCTGATTTATACCTTGCTCTGATTTTGATATCATGGATGCAAATAGTCCAAAGGAGAGTAAGTGTGTGGGGGCAAAGGTCATCAAGTGACCCTTGTTGATGACTGAAATGTGTATAGATACAAAGTTAGCTTGACAGCATATCAATACAACTGGTGTGCTCATGAACTTTGAGTAATCCCATTCATGTTTTAGTAGGTGCCCGTTGTTTTCAAAATGGATGGCTCAGGCTCAAAGTCACTAAAAATTCAAGGATTTTCAAGGACTCTTTTGACAATTTTCAAGGATTTTATGAGGGCCAAAATACCATTTTGCAGGAATTATATTTGTAAAATATTTTAACAGATCATTTTACACAAATATGATTTTACAACATTACGACCGATAAAAATTAAAGGACTTGCAAAGACTTTCTAGGATTGTAGGGATTCCGTAAAACCCTTTGAAAACCATAAATTAGCCTAAAATTCATAATTATCAATTTGATTGTGGACCTATTTACAGGAAATTGGGGAGACCAGGTTTTTAAAAAATGTGCAATTTTGCCTTGCTTGTGCAGGGAAATGTGCAACAACCAAGTATCATCAAAATTATCTTACTCAATATCAGCAATCTGTTAAGGGTAGCAGCAAACAGAAATTTGTTACTTTTGTGAAACACAACCAACCTGAAAATAATGCATGCCATTTATACATAATCCTGTATAAAATGGGTAATTAAATTATATTAGCATCTCTGAATAGAAAAATAACATTGTAAGCTTAAAGAACATTTGTGATCTCTGAGAGTTGAGAATCTACATGCATATCTTCCCTTTTATTCCATTGTATGGTTTGGTGAATGCTGCCTATAAACATGGAACATCGATTTCCCCGGCTCTACAGTATTCATAATTGTCTCCGACATACCTGAACATTCAGGGTTGAAATGACACCAGGCTGTAGTCCTGAATCACATCAACCAGTGTCTGGTTCAACTTGCAAAACTTCTTAGTGAATGGATCTTTGTTGAGGTATTCCACAAGATAATTCAAATCCAACACTTCTGTGTAGTAATCTAAATTAAATGCTGAAGACGAAAAAACAGAGAAACATTTGTGGTCAAAATCAATGGTGGCTGTGATTAATAGAATCTCACACCCCCAACACCCTCAAGGACCTCGGATAAGATTTCGCACACGAGTTGGGGATATTTTGCGGCTAGTGTGAGACAATGTCTTTCCACTTCATTAAAGGTATGGAAGGCTACCCTACACTTCGGACAGTACACTGCAAATAGTCATCTGTACTGTGCCTATCCACATTCTGGCAAGGGTCAACAACTTACTGATTGTGATTATTGCCTTCTTTAGCACTGTAACATTGTGAATGTGACATTTGCTGCAGTTGACAGTTTTGTGCTCGTTTTCATAGCTTAACCCTTTTACCACCATGGTTTGTCCCAAATCCATTGTTTTCTATGGTAAAGTTGGACCTGTACACAGGGAACTGGGGGTGAAAGGGTTAAGCTTGTGGATGAAACCCTTCACATGTGTTTTTTATACATGTAGTTTCAATCACAACATCAATCCTGTGCACAGAATTTCCGAAAGTGTTGTAAAAAATTTTCATATTTGAATATTAATATTAGAACAGTGACATCATCGAGAATCATTCTCATTGTACACAATGGATGTGGGTTACTTCTTACCTAGCTTGCCAAACTGTTCAAGCAGGTCCATTTTGGAGAGAATGTTGACATGTGGCATCTCCATTTGCAACATGGTGGACAGTGATGTGAGTAAAACTGAAATAAACTTGGATGGATCACTGCAGTAATGGGAATCTACAAGATGCACAGCAGTCAACTAAAACAAAACAAAAAGACACAGACAATGTTCAAATAAATATATTGAGACAATCATGCAATACTTGCAGTTTTTTATGAAAGTACTGTTTTATTGATTAGTTTGATATTGTTAAGTACCGACACGTGAATGCCTCATTTTATTTTAAAACACAACAAGTATTGTCAATTTTACAAATCATTTTGGGCAAGTTCACACTGTAATGTGACATCATGAAGTTCTATTCATCATTTCATGTTTTTTGTCTTTGAACATTATTGCTTTGTTTTAAATTCCCTTCACGTTGATTGATTGATTGATTGATTGATGTTTGCATGTGTGACTCGAAGTGATTCTATTGGATAGCAGGACGGTGAATCTGAAATTTGCTTCCAGGATGTTACTCCCGATACGACGACTACTACTGTAAGTCTAATGACATTTTGTTTTCCCGTGTGTTGCTTCATGACAGATATGAATCTCAAGTTCACATTTTATGAATCCACAATATAGACATCTATGAAAACAGTGCAATGCAACTGAGACACCGTTGAAAGAGACATTAAACAATACTTTATGAATTTCTCCATATCCATAAACCACTAGCCCTTTCCCGCAACAACTACTATGAGGCATTATTCACAAGTGGATGGAGCAGAAATAAAGTTCTGGCTTGCCAGACTTGGATGATTTACGTCAAGAGAAATGTTTGCCATAATATTCCTCATTTTTCCCATCACATTTAATTGTAGGCTTTTACTTTTAGGTTGATCTTGTAGTCAGTATTTCATTTCTTTAAAAGGGTACTACATATTTTGATAGTTTCATCTACAACGGTATACAATTACTGTTCCATGCTACAGTGCCAGAGTCAGCCACACTCAATGCACATCATTTCTACATCTGTTTTATGTGTGGTTGTATACATGTGACTCTGGCACTGTATTCAGGAATATTATCCAAGAATGCTGACAATTATGATGACTCGGTATCAATGTTCGATATGGACCATGGAATATATATTGTACAATGGTCCCAACACCACGCTGGTAGAGGGAGTTGATTATACTGACCCTGAAATTCCACTTTTGCAAAAAGCCTGCTACTTTCTTCAATGATGAGTGGTGAGTGTATAGCTCAACCTGTCCTGGGCAATCAAAGAGCACATATTTGTCTTTGGTGTGTTCTTTGAGTTGCCTTTGGAGCCAGTCCGTGTTTTTTTCCAGGTACTCCATACAGTAAAGCAGACCACCATTGGGGCCAAGTTTCAGGTTGTCCATGACATCACTCAGAGTCACCAGTGTGGACAGATCCACGCTGGGTTCATAGGGCATGACATCATTTGCTGGGTCAAGGTTCACAATGGCAACTTTCCGCCCAATTCCTTCAAGAAACTGCTTCATGGCAGCACAGTACGTTGTCTTTCCAGCCCCTGGGGGTCCAATCACAAACTGTCCAAATGGCATGATAGCAGGAATGGGTGCTGTGGCGTCTAGTGTAGTCCAATTAACATCTCCACTTCATCAGAAATTTGTGACTACGAGTCATTTGTATCTCATTCAGCCTAGCTCTGAAAGAAAACGTGAAAAACCATGCATATAGATGAGAGGCCAATTCCTACATTTTGCAAAACTTGTAAAGACCCAGAATGTGTGTGATGTAGGCAGAGAAAGTAAAGAGAATGACAACTGAAATTTAAAGGTGTGGCATTGCTTTCAACAAACCCACCTACATTCCCCATACACATCCACATTCTTTGGTCTAGCATTGAATCTGTCTGCAAAGTGGCAGAGAGATCCTACACTATTTGTGTGATCATTCTCGTACCCATACATGTGCAATTATGCAGGGCTCAAAATTAACTTTTTTGGTCTGTAGTATGGTCAACTGGACAAAAATTATCTGGAATTGGTAGTCAAAAGGACACATCTGATTGTCTGCTTTCACCCAAACCATATTGCTAAATTTTTAATTTTATGATTGCTATCTCTGAAAATCTGACAAACGAATGATTTTCACACTCTAACAACATCTCACATTTGGTTTCAGCCAGGCAGAGCAGTGACAGTGCATGAAAGCACTTTCAAGCTGAAATCTTGTATCAAACATATTGCAAAATAATCAATTTTCTTTTTCTACAAGCCGATCAAACAACAGAGTAAGACAAAACAATATATGAAACAAAGTCCAAGACTGAAAAGCTGTGATTCACAAAGTAAATTAGAAAACTCTTCACCTCATCAAAACACATTAAAAGTGATATTGGAGAGGTCAAATGCTACAATTTTGATACGACAGGTATTCCACTGACTCCTTCTACAATAGTGCTACTTGTGGTCCTCCTAGAACTACATGTAGTAAGAAAATGCTCGCGGAAATTTCGCTCAGTCATCAAATCATCATCATTACAGAGCCTGCATGACAGTTGTCTCGAACCTCTCCGTATGTTTGGTATCATATCCCAAAACTCAAGTTTAAGGGTACCATACCAAAACTATGGAAACTTCCTAGACGACGTCATGGTCATTGGTCAAAATCAAGCATTGTAAATGTCGCTCCTTTCCCTCGGAAGACCAAACTCTATTGCACATCCAATGAGAAACACCAGAACACTGTCGCATGCATGAGGAATATTTAGCTCATCGCACCCATGGCCATGCTTTTGATTGAGAAAACTATCGTACCACAGTTTGTCAGAGAATGCAGAAAATCACATGCCCTTGGCTACCTCTGTGTAGGTAGAAAGATACTACTCCATGCTCTGTGTAAGTCTATGCCCTACATGCATCGTTAGAGAGACAGCCAAGGACGGTGACAACAGACTAGACAGACCGCTCACGTCGGGCCCGGTGGCGGCGACCATCGTGTGCTGCTGCAAGCCTCGACAAAGAGGGCGCAAACTCGGGAATAGTCGGTAATTTCCGGTAGTACTTCGGATCGCGCCTTGCCGGCAAAATCGACACCTGAACAAAGGGCTATATCACTGCGACTTACAATAATATCGACAAAAATGTCGAGTATGGATAGCAGCGATAGCTCTCCGGAAGTCCCTGAGCCTATGGTAAGCTTTTATAAAGTGTTATAATATCGTAGAATATCACAGAAGCTTCCACTGCTTGTTGGCATGAAACGTTGACTATCACTAAAACTTCACACCGCGTACGTATCCAAACATGGCCGATTACGTTGAAATGAATGGGTAATCCCGCGGAGGTTCCGTATTGTATCGTGTGAGGACCGATGTGGAGGTCGTTTGCTTTTTAATGGATTTTTTTACTGCTTAAACTCATCTATTTCGGGTTTTCAAGCCTAAATATCATCACCAGATCAGTAAAGTAATTGATTTCGTAACATCTTTCTCAGTATTTATCCTGTCAGCAAGATTTCATGCGTTTCCGGTTTTAATCTGCATTGTTACTGTTAGCAGTATAGGAAGACTGATCAAACGCCAAGAAGCGCGCGTACACGTTAATATTACTAAAGCAGCCATTTGCATTGCAGGTGTCTGCTTCTCAATCTAATAAGGATTATTAAATCAAATAATTTCTCTAATCACTATCATTGAGCTCGCTTCCCCAACTCTTGTCAAATAAGTTATTTGAGTGACTGGAAACTCCCCTTGCTTCGATGAAATACGAAGTAAACCGTCAAGCTACTCGTGCTTTGGGTTTTTTGTTGAGGTTGTCCAGTGGCTTCCAGTAAATTGTACGAAAGGAAATTTTATGGCGCTGTCGTGAAATACATCTATTAGTCTTCCAAACCGCCTTGCAATGATCTGCAAGTGGTCACTGTATGGCTTCTTCAGCGCATCTTGAAGACGCTCAGATTCTGAGTGAGAAATGCGTGTTTCAATTTGCTCGTATATCATCCATGGAGCCTCTTTGGCAATGATTCAGTTTAGAGGACAGCTATCGGTAAGGAATTAGGTCATCTTACGGAAACCTTCCAGCAAAAGTTAACAGCCATAATATCGTTCCCAAAAGATGTATACAATCATGAGTGGATAATAATCCTGGTTGTGTGTCATATTTAGCCCAGTATACTATACATACATATTGACTTACTATACATGACCTGACTTGTATCCCCCTTACCTTATACCCTTTCTTGCCAACTTGAATTTTGTCAAATTTGTGTTTATGACAACTCCAAAATTAAACTATAAATTCAGGTTAAAAAAATTGAAGGTTCTGGAATCTTCATGGTAGTCTATATGGTTAAATTTTCACATTTTTCTGTTTGCCAACCAGTGCATGCAGCTTCCGGGCCCTGCCCCAATAACGCTGAAAAGCCCACCTAAGGGAAGTCAAGTACAAGATGGTGAAGACTATGAGCAGAAATTGGTAAGTGAATTCAGAACTTTCTTAGTCCCCCAATTTTAAGTCCAATTGACCATCCTGGAAACCTAGTATAATTAAAATCAAGATTATTGCCATGTCACCTTACCAATCTATGATCCAGGCTAATTTTTTTTCACATGTTTATTTGAAGGTCTGTTGGACACATTTTGAAATGTGCAATAGAACACAAAGAGGATAGGGCAAAATAAAATTGTTTAGGGCAAAATTATCAGTCTTTGAAAGAAACTGTCATGTGATTGCCAGCACACTAAAAAATTGACTTGGACTCGCTATTCCTGGCCTTGATAATAGTGAATTTAAGTAAATGCAAGGTGGGATGTGCTGAAAGCTTTTTAGCTTACAAACAATGGGAATACTGACTCTGAAGAATTTTGGTACAAGACAAATTTAGATATTAACCTCTAAAATAAAAGGATGTAGCATTAAAAGTGAATTGTGTGTTGGGAAAAACCAAGATTTACTAGTGAATCTCTCCAAAACTGTATTGTTAGAATATTGCGCTTGTATCTGGTGACTTGGCTGCTCTTGGTTTACTTACCATCAATCATCAATATGGCAACAAACACAGTAAGACTTTTTTTTTTAAGATTTCTCAGGAAGATATATTTTGTATCGATCAGTAATAATGGTTATACTGTATCAAATTCGATCAAATTGGTGCCATTTGTTTGTTGCCATGGTTATTTTTTTCAGACAAGGGATCGTGCAAACAGGTTTGATTACCTGCTGCAGCAGACGGAAATCTTCACTCACTTTGTGAGCAGCACCGCATCCAGCAAAACACCCACCAGTCCGCTGAAGATGAAACCGGGCCGACCCAAAACAAAGAAGGACGAGCGAGCGAAGCTCTCGGCAGTCGGAGAGTAAGTTTTTGTTCTGATCCCCCCACTGGAGTACTAAGACCATCTTCTCATGACCATCTGTAGTCTCACTTTCGTAAAGTAATCCTTTGGCTAGCTGGTCTTTTAGGTCAGTTGATTTCATTTTGGGTAAAAGGGTCACCTGTATCTATCTTTTGCATCTCTGTCACCTCTGGAGCTGTTCTCAATGTTAAAAAAAAAAAAGAAAAAAACCACAAATCCTTTGCATAAAGTCTAACCCCAAAGCGTAGTGGCTTGTTGTCTTCTGACCTCAATGCAGATTTTCTCACAATAGAAATACTAGCCTATCGAAGACCAAGGAAGTTCCTGCTAAAGACGATCGTTCAAAGTTGTCAGCCGCTGGAGAGTAAGTTCGATTTACGATTCACTGGTAAACTTTAACACCCCTCTGGCCCCCTACAAGCTTCTCTATTCCTCCCCGACTTACCCATCCATGTTTCAACATGATGGACTGCACATTGGTGTCGCAACTGATTGCGGAAACGCTGGGCTTCCAAGCAGCTCCTCTCGGATGGTTTAATTAGTTAGTGACACTCTCAAGATGGTACTTAATCATATTGGTAGTTTATAACCAAGTGAAGGTTCACCAAACATGGACAATGTTTGTACGTTCTTGTCTAGAACTTCTCTGTAGTTTTCAAAGGTACTCAAGTAAGTTTTGAGATATTCTGGGCAAGAAAGTTCAAGCCTGTATTCATGATGAATTGATCAGCACCAGGGTTCTCCGCGAGGGGATTTTGAGGGTTGGGCCACCCCTCTGATTTTCAGACTATCTACTTATTTGTTAATAACTAAACAAATGTAAATATATTTCCATAACATAAGAATATGCAAATTATGCATTGTTGTGTAAACCGGCCACCCCTCTCTTTTTACCAAGCTGTGGAGAACACTGAGCACTCTATGTCTTTGGCTCAATTGAAGAATGCTGGGTCAAGTCTTGAAAACAACAGAGTTTACTTAGGGGGCCTCTCACAGCCTTTTGAAGCAACATGGCCCCCTAGGAATTTGTTAATTTATAAAATTATCCAGTGTATGCCCAGACTTCTTCAGTTTTGCCATATTGGCGATCAGGGTTCCAATAATTGTACCAGTAAGTCATCCAAATGGCAACAGGTTCAATGTAGCAAAGCAACAGCTCTGTGGTTTGAGAAAACAGAATATTAAGGATTACAACAGGTGACAGAAGACCAAGACAGAAACTTGGAAATTATGTCAACGAGGCTGCGATATTTGTGCACATTCTTGCTTTAGTGATTTAGCTTTGCTTGAGTTTGATTAGGTAGTTGCCAAATGCGAAACAGGATGACCGGCACACCAGCCTACATGGTACTGCCGTGAAAGCCACAAGTTGTAGTGCATGCTACTAGTAGGACTTGATGGGGGATGAGCCGAGCTGAACATATTTTCTACAGCTTGAAGAGTCTTCTAGTGGAAGTGTTGAATGCAGGAAACTCAAGCCAGCTCTTGATGTGTCAATAAAGATTTCTTGGTTTCATCGGGCAAAATTTGGTGAACCTTCACTTAAATAAGGGCAAAATGTTTCAATTTCTCATTTTCAGTCGTAGAAAAATTTCTTTTTTTCCTGCGACATGAGAATATGAAACTTGGGATCATTTTGGGATAAATAAATATTTCATCTGAGTGTAATGTTTTCTTATGCCGGACAAGAAGGGGTTGGCCCACCAAATGTTTTGTTGTGAAATCAGTGTAGAATATCAAGCAGAAGATGAAAACTGGCTGTTTCGAAACATGTGAAATTACTACTCACACTTAGAAATTGATAAAGAGTATTTCAGGTGTGCAGTGAATTTCATTGAGCAAAATTTCCTTTTGATCCTTGTACTTTGATAGTTTTGTTAGGTCTCAGATGTCGAAATCTAACACATTATGACGTTGAGTTATGGAGTTATAAGATTAGATGATAATCCTCAACCAAAACAGTTTTGCTGTTGGCATACCTGCTCTTGACAAGATGAGAAAACATTGCACTGATGTAAATAAAGTACACACATAATGCCATAAGTTGATGGAAGGAGATGCCAAACTCACGTAGGACGGTGTTCTCCTTAGAAATGTCAGTAGGAGGTGGTATTTTAGTGGAGGGGGTTTCTTGTCGATTAGTGTACAATAGAAGTAATGGTCCCTCTGTACTGTTCTAGGGCTAGGGAGAACACTGTCATGACTCCGAGTTAAGCTTCTCTTGGTCAGGTTGAATCTTGTTGAATACCCATGTTCTGCTGTAGAAACTTGAAAAACAGTTCAAAACAATTCTCAATGTCAAAGGTGATGTTGATGTTGGCAAAAACAATCTATATTTTGACTTCTGGATACGTGTACATGCGTCAAATGAATGACTTGTCAAATCTAATGCCAACCTTGAAATATTGCAAAAGCTGGAATTTTGTGGGATATTGGTATCACTTAATGAAATTCAACGTGACCCCGGCAACTGGTAACGGCTGTAGGGAGAGATGAGAAGAGCCTCAATGGCACGGAATGTATGTCAATTTGTACTCGGAATTAAGATACATCTGGTGCAGCAGGGTTTGTTTAAACCTACAACTTTGTGGTTTTTCTCTTTCTGCAGTCATCGACATCGGATGACAGAGCAGGAGGAAGATGAGGAATTGATGTCAGAGCAAAGGAAAGCCACACAGGTGGTGACCCGATTTGAGGAGTCGCCGTCATACATCAAGTTTGGAGAGATGAGAGACTATCAGGTCCGAGGTCTCAATTGGATGATTTCACTGTATGAGCACGGTATCAATGGCATCCTTGCTGATGAATGGTGAGGCAACAAGAGTTTCTTTATTTTCATGGAATCCCGGTGATTTCCATGTTGCTATCGACGTTGCTGCAATGCCTTCAATTTCACTGCTATTAATGCTGTTCCAGGTTTGCAAAGGCGATTGGTTGATTTCAGAAATTTGAATTCAGTAATACAAAAGCGAATGATTGAATGATCTGTTTGTATGTTCACATCAGAAAAGAAAACCATCACCTGCCCGCTTGCCTGGCACAGGTAAATTTATCTTCCCAATGGGCAAGTAGGAAATGATTTCTGGTTTTTGGTTTCACTGACATCAGAGGTGAGGTGTATCGGGTAAACAAAATGTGAACTATCAGGAGAGGTAAATGTGGCTAAGGTGGGCAAATTTTCAAAGTTACCTGATACAGATGTCTGGTAGTTATTTTCCATGATTTTCCTACACTGGTTGGCCATTGTTTTGTTGGAAACTATTAACTCTGCCTGGCCCCTTGAGTCTGGCAGCCTGTTGTTTACATCGTTCTTTTTCATCTTTTCCCTTTTGATCAACAAAAGATGATGTGGAAAGTGATTGTGGGAATGGCAAAAGTAACATTTTGTGTCACTGATTGTACTAGTTTCAAAGCTAAGCAGACTTCATATATAAATTATGCAAATAGGTATGCAAATTAGTCAATAATTGTATCAAAAATTCCTAGGTGAACTGTTAATTTTTTTTAAGCCTCTTTCGTAACAGAGATCTACTTGTGATTGTGTGGTTCCATTTGTTGTTCAGTAGAAATTGGACATCACTGTAAATTGTTTGGTCTTCACAGTCTTGAAAATTACAGTCTCCACACTGTCTTTTTACTTATTTTCACAGGGTTTGGGTAAAACACTACAGACAATATCACTGATTGGCTACATGAAGCACTACAGAAATATTCCCAGCCCACATCTGGTCATCTGTCCCAAGTCAACTCTGGCCAACTGGATGGCTGAGTTCAAAAAGTGGTGTCCAAGCATGAGGGCAGTGTGTCTCATCGGTGACCAAGAAACAAGGGTAAAGTATATGTCATAAAATCTCACTGTGCACTTTTTTATGTCAAGTTTGTTGTTAGATATACATAGTGGCGTTGATCATTTAAAAAGTATTTGCAGAGAAAATTGAATGGACTGCATTGACATCTATGTGTCAAGATAGGAGAGTAGCACATTTTTCCTATTTTTTTCATTAACCCTTTTCCTGCCAAGGTCATATTTCACTATCAGGTCAAGTTGGTTAAAACTAGTAAAGCAAAACATGTCCCATATGGTGCATTTTAACAAAGACTTGAAGATTTGAAGGTCCCTGAAGACAGAGATATCGTAAACATGATTTTTACAGACTAAAGCTGCTATAACATACTAAGCCATGTAGATGAAAGTACATAATATTTTGGTTTTGGCTCAATACCACTTTTGACTGACTTGGCTTAAAGAGATGTGATACTATCTGGCCGGAAAAGGTTCATTAACCTTTTGATCACCAAAGTCAATTTTTGTTGCCTTTATAAAATTTACCCCAGTCAATTTTTTTCGAATTTTTGCAAAAAATTTTGATAAAAAATTGAAGCAAATGAAATGTAATGGCCATTTGGTCCAAAATCATCAAAAAATTGCAGAAAAAGTCACAAAAATAAGTAAATGTTGCTCTAAAATTGTAGTGGGAAGAATTGCAGCACTCAAAGGGTTAAACTGCCTGTTTACAGCTATGAGGTAGAATGTGTCCTGGCAATTCCCTCCAGAGGTATTGCTGTATCGTAGAACTGTGTAACATAGTGTTAGTATCCTATTGCCTTGCTAATCAACCGCTCAAACGTGTGACATGGCTGATTGACACTGTTCAGTGAAGCCATTATACAGGTGGCTGTTCTTCAAAACTCACTCCCATTGCAGCAATTCAAATTCCATTGCCCAAAATATTAATAAAATGAAATTCCAGAACTTTTATTCTGACAAAGTATCATTTGTAGAGAAGTCTTTCTGGGTCACTCTCCCACCTATCTGTCACTGTTACCCAGTATATTTCAAAATCCTCAGTTATTGTGGAAGGGGTAAAGCAACAGTCTTCCCTCAACCCAGATAGAGAGGGTGATGATTGAATTGCATTATAAAGGCTGTATGTTTTGTGTTTTACAGGCAGCGTTTATACGAGACGTGATGTTGCCCGGGGAGTGGGATGTGTGCATCACTTCGTACGAGATGGCCATCCGTGAAAAGTCAGTCTTCAAGAAATTCAACTGGAGGTATCTGACTATCGATGAGGCTCACAGAATCAAAAATGAAAAGTCAAAAGTAAGTGCAGACTGCGTATGAGAGACAGTGTCAATGACAGCTTCAATAAAGGTGTTCTTCCGTGGTGGTACAGTCACCATGAACTATACCCTGTTCAGAGATAGTACACTTGAATGCAGGGTCTAAAAATCAACGTGAAAGTACTTCTAATACCGGATTGCTGGATATCATATTCATTTATGCAATTTTTATTACATGTTTTGTAAGTATATATGTGAAACATACCGTATGATGTCCATGTTCAATATGTACCTATATTCCAACACAGTTTGTGCTTGCTATATTGTAATTAGATGTGTGTGACAAGAAGCATTTATGTGACTGCCCATTAGCCTGTTCACCCCAACTTTCGTGTAAGCAGGTCCACAATCACCATTGATAACAATGGGATTCGGCCAAACCATTGGTGGTGAAAGGGGTAACTGGGACAATTTTGCAATAAAACTAACCTATTGTCATTTCGTCCATAAGTTATCAGAGATTGTCAGAGAATTCCGATCAACCAATCGTCTGCTGCTGACTGGAACACCCTTGCAGAACAACCTCCACGAGCTGTGGGCCTTGCTCAATTTCCTCCTCCCGGATGTCTTCAAACTCTTCTTCGGACTTTGATGCCTGGTTTGACACCAACAACTGTCTCGACAACAAAGACCTGGTACAGCGTTTACACAGGGTAAGCTACAGATCTCAGCCCACCACAATGGTGTTGTGTAGCTCTCTGTCTCAACACAGAGTTTCAATTTCAATATCATTTTGCCATGTTTTGGGTAGTGTTTACAAAGTGACTACTTATGTGAGATAAAACTTTCTAACTTTTACTTATGTATCCAACATTGTGAGAATGGGCCAATTGCAATATTACCCAAGTTCAATCTTAGGAGTGTGTTTAAATCGTAGTTTCAGTAATATCAGTAGCTTTGAGGGTAGTGTGCATCTCAAAATTGAAAGACTTAAATTTTGCTCAAAGTTTTCATCAGAAAACTTAAATTCATTCCATTTTGAAATCAAAAATAAAAATCAGGGGTCACGATGCAAAATTTTGTACAAGAGAGACAAATTACCCCAATGTTTTCCGAAATTCAAAATGGCCGCCATCCCTATGTAAGCTCTATAGTGGAAAATTGAAATTTTTTATTTTCACAAAATTAAGCCTGTTATAACTTAGGTTCTCTATGAGCTTCAAAATGAACCCCAACAAGAGGTAGATCAAAAACATATAAGTAAAAGTCGAGTGCAGTGTCACATAGGTGTTGCTGAGGCACATTATACCTTAACTGAATCATGTATTTCATCACGTATACAACTGCACCTCCAAGGATCATATGAATGGGTTAAACCCTGTCTGAATAACAATGAAGTCAAACGCAAAGACCACAGTTCACTCATCGGAATGAACGGGTTCATGCATTTGTGGCAATTCTCTGAGCATCGACACTCAGTGTCCACAGTGTCTGTAAGTTGACAGCTACACCCATCTTCCGTAACTCGCTGGTTTTGTGACAGGTTCTACGACCCTTCCTGCTGCGTCGTCTGAAGGCCGACGTGGAGAAGAAGCTGCTGCCAAAGAAAGAAACCAAAATTTACGTGGGTCTGAGCAAGATGCAGAGAGAGTGGTACACCAAGATCCTGATGAAGGACATCGATGTGGTGAACGGGGCTGGCAAGACAGACAAAATGAGGCTGCTTAACATCCTCATGCAGCTCAGAAAGTGTTGCAATCACCCGTACCTGTTTGACGGCGCAGAACCGGGTCCCCCGTACACCACAGATTATCACCTGGCGGAGAACTGCGGCAAGATGGTGATTCTTGACAGACTACTGCCAAAGCTTCAACAACAAGGTCAGTGACAGCATATTGCACCCTTAGCAGACATGTTCATAGTATTTTTACTGACAATAGGTTTAGCGGACAAGCCCATTAAATTTAGGGTCGGGGGCATACATAATAAAATAGGGCCCTCTAGGATTATGTTAGTCTGTAGAATCTTTCAATGAGGGCCTGGTATTCTTCAGTTGATCAGAGATTCCAGTGATTTCATAAGGTTTTCCTAGGGGGCCTTACATACTTATAAAATAGGGCCCCCTTTGATTATTTTTACTGTGTAAAACTTTTCCGTTTGGGCCCGGATTCTTCGGTCTTACCACAATTCCAGTGATCTCACTTTGGTTTGATTTTCTCCTCCATCCAGGCTCCCGCGTGCTGATATTCAGTCAGATGACAAGAGTGCTGGACATCTTGGAAGATTATTGTATGTGGCGGGGATATCAGTACTGCCGTATTGATGGTCAGACGCCTCATGATGACCGACAGGTAAGACTCAGAATATTTTTCACAAAAAGAAAAGCCTGGTGCTATTCTCGCTGTAGGTTTGTAAGTGGAAATTTAACCGCCTGTATTTGTTTTGACCTCCATGGTATGACTTCTTGGGCGTCTCTCATAGAACACTGCTGCAGAGTAGACGGCCAATTTTATAATGCATGAACAATAAAGCAATGAGTCAGTAAATATTGCCGTTTTAAAAGAGAGTAAAGTGTGCATGAACACTCAGATGGCAGTGTAGAAGCTATGAAAAGTGATCTTTCCTATGGTCTGTGCTTCAGACTGAAACACAGCTACCCAGATGATGTTTTGTTTAGGCTGCTGGTCTCCACCAAGGATTTATTGATGTATACATGTATGTAAATCGAGAAAGACACATTATTTTCAGAAGTGATGTTGATTGTGAAAGACTTCATAAATCTTTATCCTGCCAAGCTTCATATTTTACCAGGTCAAGTTGGTTAAAAGTAGTGAAGCAGATCACGACCTATATATATTGTGTTTTGACAAAAAATTGAACATTTGAAGGTCCTTGAAAACAGATACTGTAAACATGCTTTATATGGACCTAAGCTGCCGTAACATTTTAAGCTAAAAGTGAGTGAAATCTGTATGGTTTAGGTTCAATACAGCTTTTTACTGACTTAAAGGTATGGAAATCGATCCCAGGGCCTAGGAGTGGCACATGTAAAACAGTGTGTATCTTTGCGTCAGAGGCGGAATAAATCTATTTATCCAGGAAATCTTAATCCCGACTGCTATGTTTGTACGCACATAGAGCCAGTCGACGTTAGGGACACAAAAAACAACACGAGGAACAAACAGGCAGTGGTTTTGAACAAAATCAATGTACCCGGTACTTCACCGATGTCTGTAACTCAGTACATGAAAATATTCGTAGCTTGACGCACTTTGAACATAGCTCGTAACAAGTGACAGCGGAAAGCCCACAGAACTACGTGTACAACTATAACAGCCACTCATGTAGTTGGCGCTCAGTGAAGATTTTTCGATCAACAACTTTGACGGATGATGGACTGACCTTTTCTACCGCAATTGTTATCTCCCTCGATTCAGCACAAATTTTTCGTATGGACTGTTGATGCGGTGTTTACAGTTGTACGTAGTGGTAAATCCTAGTCGTATTTACGACTGCTGCGTAAACAGTCACTGAATAAATTTTGCACGCATTTACGAGCACTGGATATTACTACCGTTTTTAATCGAAAACCGTCCGTATACGCACATGACAGTTGTGACAAAAACAACACAAAAAATCTGGCGTACATTGTTACTGCATTACTTTGACCAAAAAATCACCCAAATGCCGAACGGTGATCATACAGAACTATGATGCAGTTTTCTGGACTAAACGACCCCAAACCGACCGGGTCCCAGTCAACTGTGCCGGGCTCGACGTCTACTCTATCAGCGTCAACTCAAACTTTCACTCCAGAAAACTTTACCCCACAAACTGGGAATATACTAAATTTACTTTGAAAAAATTTCAAACTTTGTATCGTATTGAAAAAATCTTACCGGGGCCACGGAGCAAATTAAAAAACCAACAAACCCCAACAGAAACAGTGGAATGATCATTAGTGTGCAAGGTCGCTGTGTTATATGTCAGGGTGAAAAAATCTAGCTTTGAAATTTCTGGACTGTACAAACGGCGGGGCAGAATTAGACAAGATTACGACCAATGTGTTACCGCCGATGGTACATAACATACTGTTGATAGCAGGTAGTTCGGTGTCCAGTAAGAACACGATTCCGAATATATCACGGCTGTTGATTTGAGCTGCCTCCGATCGAAAATTTTCAACACAAAGACATGATATCAATAATTTTGCGAGATTATAAGTACCCGCTGTCTTCTCGCCAAATAGCTGCGATCAAGAAGCAATTGACCGCCGAACACCTGCTTGCTGATCTTATACACAACGTGTAAAAATTGATTATTCCTGCTGAGAAATACGACAGCAAATATTGCAATGTGAATTTCTTACTATCTTCCTCGCAATGGTTTTGCATCTGTGTTTATTTTATCACGGTCACTGGACCATTTCTGACGATTTTTACTAACAAAGAATCAGTTCACACTCATCATGGGAACACATTGCAAAGACGTTCACAAAATTTTCATCACATTCATCACATTACCGTAATCCCCGTTTCAAAGACGTAGGAAATGTATAATGATTTGTTTATCCCGAACTGAAGCCTCTAAATACAAAATGATTTTTCTTCTGAACAACTTCCCGACAACTTTACAATCACACTCTGGTCATCACATGGCGGTTGTAACCGTACATGTGCTGCTGCCAATGGAGAATCAAAAGACTTCAAATCAATAGTCAAAACGTACGGGAAAAGTATCAATATCCAAGCAATGTAAAACAATAATTTTGATAAGGTCAATTATTGTATATTATAAAAAATCTCCAGACCACTCGGAACAGCGTAAGATTATGATCTCACTCATTTGAATACTACACTCACACGGTAGGGTAAAAATATGGGAACTCAGATCGTTATATACTGCTTCCGTCAAACGAGTCCGCTTATCTAAAGACGGCAAAAATGGTAAAAAAGACGGTAAAATGACCATAATTATTATTGCTTGTCTCTGTAAATTTTGCCGACTATTCGTTAGTAGTTGTCGAATTTCTTGAGTTTGTCCGAAAACTATTTCAGTGAATGACGTAAGTTTCAAGACACCCGAGTGCGAACGCAATATCGATATGGAGATAGCAAAATCAGTCACAGACAATCGAGGAAGAACATAAGAGTCTATTAATCTGCGATTTAATTCATCCTAGGTTACCATGAAAGTAAAAAAGGTAATGTTGTGCCCTGGTTGGGAAAGAAAAGTTGATTAAGTTTTCAAAAAAACGTCAGCTAATACTCGAACAAATTAGTAAAAAACTAGCTCAGAAAACGTATAAGAGAAGAACGACATCACCGATCACGGCGATCTTCAGATCTTTTATCATGTTTCAGTCTGAACGGTCAACATTTGATGCCATAATCTATGTCAAGTGTCTCTTTTTGGTCAAATCCGACAGAGATGAATCAATCACGATTTAGTTTCATCGCCCCGACCCGACAGGAAATAATGCTGATAATGAAGCTCATGGGCACCTGTATACATGTAATCGTGGCATGAACGTATCCAATGCCCGTCCACTGCATGAGCCATTGACCGTGCATCGCGAACAAACAACGGTTTTGGATGTCACGAGAGCATTTTTTTCGCAGTCTGTGAGCGGTTGAGTGGTTTGGGTAGGCTGCATACATGTAGATCGGAATCGAGTTGATTTCGGCGGAAAACAGTTAGAAAGTGGTTTTTCGTGCTCCGTCCAAATTGGATCCGCATGTTGCCGGTTTTGTCCATGGTAATCAGCAGAGCTGTGGTGGGAGGCCGTATAACGCCGGGAATACACGTCATCGTACGCAGGGCTATGCCACAACATACTTCCAAAGGCGATCTATCGTAAAATATCGTACTGCAGGTCAACGAAAACATCACCCATTCATAGGCCTACAGGTACACATATCAACGAACAAAAAGGGAGAGGCAATCTGCTTGAAACCATGAAGTAGTCCGTTTGTGTCTGAATTCATTGAGGCGCGTGTTCAGTAACTGTTGGTCAAGTTTTTCGTTCAGTAGTAAGAATCGTTTATTCATTGTTGACATCGTAATCGATCCGATGTACACAACAAATGTTTGATCGTTTGCACCTTTGCGCGTCCCCTCGTGATTGGCAGCTGTTTGAATGCTTTCATCTATTGTTCGTTGGACGCTTCGAACACAGCATCGAAGCAGTTTTGGCATAAAAAATCAACTTAAAATGGAAAAAATGAGAGAATTTCGCCAACAGGGTGATGCCACAAGTATTCACAAAACGTAATATGTTGGAACAGTGCTTTAATTTACACCATGGTTGTTGAAAGATCCAGATTTTCGGGAGCATTCGTTGACGTTGTTACCATGTGCCACTCATGTTGGATTATGAATCCCCAGGGAGATAGGGGGTATTTATAGGCTCCCCTGCCTTTAACAAATGTGGAAGTGATGCTCGTTAACAGGAAAAAAGTTTAAGTTGAGTATATTTCTTCATTTTACTTACACAGTCCAGTATAGATGACTACAACCATCCAGAGAGCAAGAAGTTCATATTCATGTTGAGTACCCGTGCTGGTGGTCTGGGAATTAATTTAGCCACAGCCGACATTGTTATATTGTATGATAGTGATTGGAACCCGCAGGTTGATTTACAAGCTATGGTGAGTAATTTTGAGAGTGTCATCATCATCAATTGATACATTCATGACGGGCAGGGACATGTTCAATGTGTACTTGCTGGGTGTCATTTTCATACAGCGGGTAGGCCTATCATCTTCAGCTAATTCACAAATCCTAGCCCAGACAAGTACTTTCATCACTTTTGGTACGAACCTTTTCAGGAAAGAAATGTTTGCGTGTAACACACTTCAGAAACACTCGGCCAAATCTTTGTTGGGAAAAAAGTTAGGTGTTCTTAGGGGGCCCACCTTTAGCTTTTTGAAGCTAATGAACCCCCTATGATTAAATTTATTGTTGAAATTGGTTCAGTGTGGGCCATGAACTATTCAATCTTGCCTTACCCAGTAGTCATGAAGGATTTCAATCAATCTTCTTATCAACGGCTGCAAACTTCATCATTTATTTGAATTCTATAAAACTCTTAATGTTTTGAATTACATTTATTTTTTGATAATCAGAAGAACAGACTTGTTAGCTTTTGACAGGCCAGTATTCTCCAGTGCTAACAATTTTTTTCCTAGTTGCTCCAGCGAACCACATTTCAAGAACTATGTCAAATTTTTAGCTATCATCTTTGTGCAGTCCATTGCTCTTTCATGCTGTAAGCATACATTCAAAGCACTTTGTGTAACATGTTTGTCGAGAATTAACCTGGTCTTTGTGTTGTAACAGGATCGAGCCCATCGTATTGGTCAGAAGAAACAAGTGTGTGTGTTCCGTTTCATCACAGAGAACACCGTTGAAGAGCGTATCGTGGAAAGAGCCGAAATGAAACTCAGGTTGGATAACATAGTCATTCAACAAGGTAAGAAAGTGAATTACACTCATATTTTGGACGCACTGTTACTCTTCAGTTTCTGTGTTATTTGATATTTGTGGTTACCTCATCAGACAATTAAATGATTATAACTATCTTGGTAACCACATCCAAGCCCATATGGACTAGAGTCAACTTACCTTTGACCCTTTCAACCCTGACCCCCCCAACATTGTGTGGAAATTTATGTCATGTCACGTTGCAAAAGATAAAAAATACTCACACATAGCCTTAAGGTAGAATGCGCCTCGAAAGTGAAAGACTTAAACTTTTGCTCAAACTTTCCTTAAGGAATATTTCAACCATTCTCTTTCAAAATCAAGAATAAAAATCGGGGGTCACCGTGCAAATTTTGGTACTAGATAAACAAATAACCCAAGATTTACCGATATTTGAAATTCAAAATGGCCGCCACCCCTGTGTTAACTCTATGGAGAAAAATAAAAATTTTCGAATTTCGAAAAACTAAGCCGGTGAAAAGTTTTCTTACACCAAGAGCTTTAAAATGAACCCCAACAAGTGGTATATCAGAAGAGAATTGTAAAAGTTTGAGAGTCCGAAGGTCTGTCCCCGAGGTGCGTTCTACCTTAAATGGACAAAAAATGTTTTAATTATTATATGGTACAGTGCATCCTGATGTACAACAGTGTAGTAGACAGTGATATATTATGTTTTTCTGTGAGCACAGTGATTCATAAGTTTGCAAAGGAGCCGATAAAAAGATGTTGCAACATCAAATGTAACACCCCAATGAATAGCCCAGCATTCGTAGAGTATGGAAGAAAATTGGGGTGGGGTGGGGGGGATACAATAAAGTATCAGCTACCATCTTTCTTCTGTATATTGTGATCCACTTCAATTTATGGCTCTTCTGTAACAGGTCGCCTGGTTGATTCCAACGTGAAGGTCAGCAAAGACGAGATGCTGAACATGATTCGCCACGGAGCTGATTACGTGTTTGCATCCAAAGACAGCACGGTCTCAGAGGAAGACATCGATCAGATCATCCAGTTTGGAGAGCAGAAGGTACAGTAAAGAAGCGTTTGAACTGCTTGTATTCTCTTACCTTGCCTTGACAACAAGTAGGATTGGATATGGTTAGGTTTTTTGCATCTGCAGGGGACAAAACTGTGTAATATCACAAAGATGCGTGTGGACAATGTTAAATTGGTGTACAGGTTTATGCTTATTTGGTCTCATGATCAATCATCTTGTCTGTAACCTGCAGCCTTAATTTTTTATAGGGCAAAAAATGTCGCCCTGAAGAGAAATTCAAAGACAAGTACTTTCACTCCCTTAGTGAGACAAAGACAGAAACGCACACATGCATACACACAAACACACACATACACACAGACACACACACAACACACACACGAATACAGATTTTAGTAGATCTGGTCAAGGTGAAATATTTGTGTTCAAATATTGTACGTACTGGGACATTCAAGCATGCATGTCTTCCTATATATTATGCTTTGTCTTCCTGTATATTCTACATTTCTCCATGACTTCCTTTTTTTTCTATCCAGACGCAAGAACTGGCGAAGAAGTTGAGTGACTTTGGTGAAGGTCAGCTCAGAAATTTCAGCATGGAACAACCAGAGAGTATCTTTCACTTTGAAGGTGAAGATTATAAAGAGAAACAGAAGGTAAAGTAAAATGTTGAATCTCAACATGAACAGATCATGCGACAGCTGACGCTTGTTAAGGTGGTGGACGCTATGGAGGGGAGGACAGTAAATACATGTAGTTCTCATGCAAACTTGACTCTCATACAGAACTTGACTTTCCTTTATAAGTGCTGTATCCAAATGGTTAAACTATAGTGCAGCATAGAAATTTTCCCCAACGTTAAATTTGAAAGACTTGAAGAGAGAAAACTAATTCCTTAGACAAGGGCTAGGTTTATAGGCATTTGCAAAATTGCAGAGAGATGCAGACGTTTCTTGTGTTTTGGCCTTTGAATCATGTATGACGAGTGTGTGTGTGTCTCATCATGCGGTTACTTTCACTGCAGGCATCCGGTATTGGACACTGGATTGAACCACCCAAGAGAGAAAGGAAAGCCAATTATGCGGTCGATGCATACTTCCGTGAAGCCCTCCGTGTGAGCGAACCAAAGGCACCAAAGGTGAGAATGGTATTTGTGTCTTTTCAAGACTTTTTTAAACTGGTACCCACTCATTATTGTATATGAATGAATGAAAAACGATGGAGTCTTTTTCTTGTCACAAAACAACATAAATCTACAATGGTCCATCACTTTCATTTGTTTACAATTGCCAAAGTAATGTTGCTTGAACTATTTCTTGCAGGCACCCAGACCACCAAAGCAACCCAATGTTCAAGATTTCCAGTTTTCCCTCCGAGGTTGTTTGAGCTCCTTGACAAAGAAATCCTGTACTACCGAAAGAGCATCGGCTACAAGGTAAAGTACGCCCTCAGTTTTGATATTTGTAGTTTCTGTGAGTATAGGATATACATGTGTAGTGCACTGAAGGCAATTTGACTTTTGGAGGTGTTTATTGCAAATACAAAAACACAATCACTATAATAACACCACGACTTTAAGATAGTTTGTGCCTCAAAATTGAAAGACTTCAAATTTTGCTGAAACTTTCCATAAGAAACTTTAAACCATTCCTTTTCCAAATCAAGAATAAAAATCAGACATCACCATGCAAACTTTGGTACTAGCGAAACAAATTATGCAATCTTTAACGATACTTGAAACATAAAATGGTGACCATCCCTGTGTTAACGCTAATGGGAAAACAAAATTCCCCATTTTCACAAAAGTAAGACAGCGACTATTTTACTCAGTACATAAGCTCCAAAATGAGCCACAACTAGCTGTAGTCCAAAACAGTACTGTAAAAGTTGAAGAGTCTGACTATGTAACCCCTGTAGTCACTTTCTACCTTGAAATGAAAATCTTTTCCAAGGGTCTTTAACAATCTGGATGATTTCTCACTCTTCATAATTTTGTTTTCAGGTGCCCTTGAACCCTGAACTTCCAAACGCAACACAAGCGAGGAAAGAAGAGCAGAAGAGGATCGATGAGGCCACTCAACTTCTTGAAGAAGAAATCGAAGAAAAGGAGAAACTGCTACAGCAGGCAAGTTGTGTTTTCCCTATCTCATTGTGTTTCTCAATCTCATTGTAAGGAAATGCTCAGAAAACTTTCAGTACTTGACAAATAGAGGGAATAAATTTATGTGCATTGATAGGTCCTTTTCTGGTTAAAATCACGTTCATGTTTAATCTACATTTGTTGTAAAGATGTCCATCTTTCTTTCTACCGTTTCTGGTACATATCTTTTGCAATCAAAAGGAAGTCTTCGCTGTAAATAACGGTATTTGTCCATTACAGAAATTTCCATCTATGAGTATTTTCAATGCTGTATATTATTTTTTCAGCCTGGTTTGTAATAACATGGCTGTCACCATTGTGTGTAAGTTTTGATAGCTATGCATGGATGCACTTTGTCATTTTCCAACCTGTACATTTCACTCCTTGCAGGGATTCACCAATTGGAGCAAGCGTGATTTCAACCAGTTCGTGAAGGCCAATGAGAAACACGGCCGTGACGACATCGACAGCATAGCCAGGGAAGTAGAAGGCAAAACTCCCGATGAGGTACATGTAACTTCTACAGTGTTGATAAATCTTTTCAAAAAATATAAAAGTGTGAAACCCAGAGAGGATCCTGAATATTAGTGTCAGAGCCAGTGGCCTGCTTCTTACTTCAAGCAGCTGTGATGTGTTCTAGATCCTCTAACCATATAACCTGTCTTCGTTTTGTACTCATACCCAAGTGTTTTTAGATGCAACCAAGCCATAACTGTCAAGACGGTTACTACCTATACATTGTGTAATTTAGAGAATTAAACAAAAAAACTCCATTATTCCATCATGGCCGACATTTTCTTTGGTTTTACATCAACACCTCTTTGTGCCAATGTAGGTCATCGAGTACTCCACAGTGTTCTGGGAGCGATGCAACGAGCTGCAGGATATCGAGAGGATCATGGCACAGATTGAAAGAGGAGAAGCTAAAATCCAGAGAAAGATAAGCATCAAGAAGGCCCTGGATGCCAAGGTATGGCTCTGTCATTGCTAGTCTACTTTGCAAGTTTTCATTTCTTGTGTTGTCTCAAGGCATATTGTCTAATGGATTGTAACTATGTGTGCCCCGTTGTTTTGTTTTGTTTATGTGGACATGTCTGTTTTCAAATACGTGGTACAGGTGTTGAATATACTCTGTACAATAATATTCCTGTGTGTCCCCCCTCAGGGGGTGTCATTATTATGTGTCAGTGTTACATATATTTCCATGACACAGGAAACATTTGGATTATCTTACCGGACTTTGTACAAAGAAATGTTTAGATTTTCTCCAGTGGATGTAGAGAAGCATTGTAAAATTGTGGAGTACAGTATACACTGCTCATTTCTGTTCATTTATATGCCGTGTCGTACTCAATGAAACATGTTATGGGGGAGCAAGTTCATTGTGGCTTTATAGTCCGTATGTGACCACAGCACCTGTGTTCAAAGCATCACTCATGCACTTTCTGTCGTCATTACAGATGGCGCGGTACAGAGCACCATTCCATCAGCTTCGCATTGCCTACGGAACAAACAAAGGCAAGAACTGGACGGAGGAGGAGGACCGCTTCCTGGTCTGTATGTTACACAAACTTGGATTTGACAAGGAGAATGTCTACGACGAGCTACGCACTGCCTGCAGACAAGCCCCTCAGTTCAGGTTCGACTGGTTCCTCAAGTCAAGAACTGCAATGGTAATTATTCAGCTGTTTACTCAGCAAGACCTTTTTCCCATACAGTATTCAATTTAGCAGCTGCATGTAAGATGAGTAATACATGCAATACTGTGCAGGTATGTTTCTTAACCCTTTTCCGGCCAGACAGTATTACTTCCCCATCTGCCAAAACAGTAAAAATTTGGATTGAGCAAAAAACATATGTATTTTCATCAACTTGGCATGGTCTGTCATAGCAGCTTTAGTCAATAAAAATAATATTTACAGTTTCTCTGTTGTCAGGGGCAAATATAGCACAGTATATTCATATTTCAACCAAACGTATCATTGTAATTTAGCTATCAATATACTGGTATGATATCGTACAAATTCAAGTTCAAAACATCTCACAATATTGAGTGTAACTTTAATATTTTCAAAAGAGACACCTGTATGTAGACTACCAATAGTCATTATATTACCATGCCCTGTCCATCGCGTTTTAATAGGTCATTTAATAGGTCGAGTTAAACCATGTGACTGCCCACAAATACACAGTAATGGTTTGCTTTCATGCCCGTGAATATGAATAATATCGTAAACATAGTAACTTTACGGCTAACACGAAAATTGTATTTTGTACAAAATTCATAATCAACCACAAAATAAAATGGAGCATTTGTGGGCCAAGTTGAGACACTTTTTTTCAAAAAATCTCCGGATTTGCAAAATTTTTGCAGCGCACGCACTACTCACTGACAGGTTCTGGGGCCCCGTTGTCGTTCGCATGGGAAATTTTCGTAAATTTTGACAGTTTTTCAGGGTTCGTTGATAATATAATGGAAATACCAGACTCCGCCCTGATCATTAACGTTTATTTATGAGCGCGGGCGAGAGAAATGCCAAATTAACGGGCTCGGCAAGCCTCGCCCATTTAGTTTTGGATTGACCCTTTGAACACCACAGACAGTTTTTGTTGCCTTTGTAAAATATATCAGAGACAATTTTTTTCAGATTCAGGCAATTTTTTTCAGATTTTCCCCAAACTTTTGATCAGTAACTGTAGCCAATGAAAAGTTGAGTACATCTGGTCCGACACTATTGAAAAAAATCACAGAAAAAGTCATGAAAGCTGGTGAAAACTTTGCACTAAAATTTTGGTGGGGAAAATTACAGCACTCAAAGGGTTAGTATGCTGCTTTACTGAGTGATGTGGTGGCAGAACTCCAGCAACTGTATAATTTCTCCTTTGAAATTTGTCAATAGGAGCTGCAGCGTAGGTGTAACACCCTGATCACACTGATAGAACGTGAAAACCAAGAACTAGAAGAGAAAGAGAAGGCTGACAAGAGAAAGCGAGGCGGAAGGGGCACACCCAAGGTCAAGGTGAATGGCATTTCCCACTTCTTAAAGGCAGTAACAGATGCTGTGTAAAGTCTAGAACTATCGTTTGATTTTTACATTCCCTGTCAGAATCAAAATTTCAGTCGGGTATTTTGTGTTTGGCTTCTCAAATTTTGGCAGAAATGGTAAATCTGCTTCGTATTTAAGACCACTCTGTGGAGATTCATGGTTAACTGATAACCTATCACAGAATTTGACTGTTTTGTCATTGGCAGCAAATAAAATCTGCAATACTTCAGGTGATTCACCTTGCTCTGTAATGGCTCATGTGATCAGTGTCTGAAGAGGGCATCATGTATATTACTGAAGTATTGTCCTTTTGGATTTTATGCAAGTGATCACTGACAATTAAACTACGTGATTAATTCCTATTGTATGCTAAATATGAAAGGATTTTTGTCTTAAATCTTTTACAACGAGTATTGGCCCACCTCACGCAAATTGTAACTGTGGGACCCTCCTCTATACAATTTTAGTGGCAATAACTCAGTATGTTAATGCAATAATGTGCAATCTCAACATGTTTTTTACTTCTCATACAGACTGAGAAGAAGACAGAGAAAAGAAAGGCTGACGGAACACCGGATGGACGTGGCAGACCAAAGAAGAAGAAGACTTAAAGAAAAAGACAACAGTGATTTCTGCATACATCATATATCAAAAGCCGATCATTGAACTCTGAAAAAAAAATAACAGTATTTTTCCTAACACTACATCATCATTCATAGCAGTTAGAACCCAAGCTGTTTTTGTTTGTGCTCTCAGTCCTGAGAGTAAGACAAAAAAAATTACAGATGCTTGATTTTTTTCAGAAGATTACAAACAGTAAAAAACTTCGGACCAAAATTTCAGCTCAGTGGTACCACAAAATTTCCACAAATTATTTCTGTGCGTCGATTTTCATGGGCGCTGGAGCTTTTTGTGACTTTGAACAACCCCCACCCCCCTAGCTACTGTTTGTCATCATTACGGCACATTCAGCCAATAGTCTGAACAGGGAGCGCGTTTTGTCACACTTCATCATATTGGAAGCAAGAGTAAATATTTATTGATGGGGAAATTATCTCAACATTTGCCTTGTCCATCAGAGTAAAGATGATTTTAAAATTTTCCTCAATCATAATATATATACTGCCTCTCCATATTTTACCATGTCAGTGTTTGTTAAGCACAAAAACCTTTACTTAAGTGTTCACACATATCTCGTCTATTTATTTAGCCCGTACACCATACTGTGACGAAATGTGAAACTTAGAAGTGAATATCCTTTTTTCCTTGCGTTTTTTGTCATTAAATGTTTTGTATTTTAACCCTTAAAACGCCATGCCCGTATATATCCGTACACGCCCAACTCACGCTCAGCGCCATGCACGGATATATCCGTACACGGCCTGAGGTTCGCTCAGGCAAAGTTTGGATTTAACAGGTCACCTGACAAATAAATCCATTCCTTACCCTTTGAACCCACTTCAGGTCCATATAAGGACTAAAATAATGACATCATCAGTTGTAGCTACGGCAATTTCCAGTAATTTGAGCGACCTTTCGAGGAAATCGGGTCGACTATTTTTACCGTGAATATCTAATCAGATCTGGTCGCTGACTTCGCCGAAGTGAGAGACATTCTGAACGCTTTTTCCTGCTGTACATCCTAAAGACGATCGTTTTGTGACAAGTTATTGGCCATTTCTTTATAGAAATGACATATTTTGGTATTTTTTGAGGATAATCTCTGAGAAAATGAAGACTTTTTTGATCGGCCGCGAACGTGATTTTGAAGTTGAACAGCGGCTTGAATGGCGTCACCACGGAGCATCGCATTGACCAGCCTCTCTGAAAGCTCAAGTTTGAGTATGTCAGTTCGGTTTTCTAGGCCGAAAACACTAATGATGAAGAAATTTGAAAGGATTTTCACGAAATCTTAATTTAATATGTGATTTTGGAGTGATCAGGTCTGTTTATGTCAAGTAAACTTTGGTATCGCGGCATTCTTCACCGTGTATCAAGATGGCCGCCTATCACGGGTTTGTGTGTACAAAACGTACAACACGGCACGTTCCGAACTGTTGATCTCGCGTCATATTCCTACGTCTATAACATATTCTTTTGTCGAAATATACCCGATATGTAATTATTTATATCATATCTATTGGTTTCTGTTCATTTACTGGCGAATTATGTTGCATGCTCGTCAAAATACGTGATCAAACTTTCGTATGTGTTCACATTGACTGTCATGATTTACGGAGACGTCACGATCAAACGTCAGGGCCAGTACGGTTATCGAAAGCGTTCAGAGGCGAATGTCGTTCTTATTGTACCTCAAACTTATTTTATTTAGTTCTTGAATCGAATTTATTTTCTCAGAAGTTCAGGTAGTGCGTTTTTGTGGTGAAATTTTTCGTCGTTTGCCAATCACAGGGTAGCTAATAACGTAGCTGAATACAGGCTCTGATTTGAATTGCCTTGTAAGATGGCAGCTTGTTCATGATATCAATCAAATTAGTTGTTTGTGTTTACTTGCAATGCCAAAATCTTTCAAACATATCCTCTCTAACTTTAATGGCAACATTCATTCCAGAACAACAACAATTGAATTATATCTGATAGCAATCAGAATCCAAATAAAAAAATAAAAACAAAGATTTTTCCTGGTTACATGGTTTCACCTTTCGATGCAGAAAGAAATACACAAACAAACAAACAAACAAACAAACAAATAAATAAATAAACGACAAATGAATAAAAGATGTTTACGAAATTCAATCATGTTGCTGATTAAAATTGTCTTGAGCTGTATTTCACTTGTGTTATATGCTTTTGTGTAGCTGTGTTGAAGGGTATGTGGTATTTGTATTATTGACAAATATCAACAATTGTTTGTTTATTATTTACATTTGATAAGTTCCGCTGCTGAAAATTTTCACCAAAATATGTGTCTTTTCATGACATTTAAAATGTGTAAAAGTTTGCAGGTTTTTGGACTATAAGATCTATTTTTAGAGTCTTTTATTCATTTTCAATGCATTTTGAACCAAAAATGTGCATTTTAAGCCCATTTTCCCACCCCCCATTTGCTAAACCAAACATGGAAAGACTTCTCGAAGCTTCTCCATTTCCTGATCTTTGAAATTCATAGTGGTTTGGCTGGGCTTCCAATCACAGGAAACACACTACCTGTCTAAAAGAAGTGTAACATGTCAAGTTTATTGGTTCAAAGAGTTCTTGGCATGGGAGGCTATATTGCATGAAAGTCTATGGCGTCTTAAGGGTTAAGAAACCTTTTTTGTCTTGTAGATATGTCTTATTTTAATGGTAAGGAAATCAGTTCATGAACTTTTGAACTTTCATTTTGGAGAGGGGTTTAACTATCTGCTATGGTCCCTAAGTGTCCTCAGTAGAAGGCACATACTTTTTAGTACCATTTGTTGAGAATATAACACACCATATGCTATTCTATACTTTGATTCGCCAAAACAAATCACATGACCAGATAATGGATTCGGATATGACTAGTGCCCTGAAATTCACATTGCAAGGTACTAGCTCAATGACTAGTGCACTGGTGCCATAACCCCTATGACTTTGTAATGTGTATGCACCATCACTGATGGCAGCTGCAAATCACACTGAACCAGAAGACACTTTTTCAAATGCTTTTATTATGAAGAAAATTTTAATAAGTGGCAACAAATAAATATAAAAGTGAGAAGTCAATACAATTTTCATAAAATATGGCATGTGAAAAGACAACCTTCAAAGGGAAGGTTTGGTCAGAAATGACTAGAAGTGTTATTGTAGTTTCAATAGACATGGCTAAGGATGTAGGGCATGCACTGCTTCTATAATTCCGACATGATGAAAAATTGGTTTAAATTTACAAAAACAAAAATATGCTGGTGCAACTTTTTGACCAAATAATTATCTATCAGATAATGATGGAATTGTTAGAAATATTTCAGGTAATGGTATCTTACTTAAAGATGCCCCCAGTTTCATCTTCCCTCTAGTTTTATATACATCTGTCTATGCAAAGAGTAAATAATTTTTTACTTCAACACTGGCCCAGCCTGTTTCAAATAAAGAAAGAGTCTTCCAAAATGTTTAGCCATCCCTCAGCACAAGGGAGATTCAGGCCAATCGGCTAAAGTTTTTCAACGTGCCGGTGGAAAAGTGCCAAACACATCTGCTAAAATTGCTTTTAAGACATTAGCTACTTCAAACCAATCACAGCGACGCTTTCAGTAAGTTGGACGGCATAAACCAATTGGGACGAGTCTTTAAATAATGTAAATATCTCGCGTCATCGTCATTTGCGACAGCCTCGTTCACAGACTTCAATATGAAGCGTTTCGCGGTGTTCTCGACACGACGTCTCGTACAACACGACTTTTATACTTTTTCCAGTCCCTGGCTCTCTTGATTTCTTGGAGAGTGTCGTCGGACGTTGGAAAGTTATTCGTCTGCAAAGCAAGGGAAACGATTCAGTTGACAAAGAGGATTTCGAAGCTGAAGGCTGAAATCTGTCTACATCTAATGGTCCTGTCATTGCAAGTGGAAAAATCAGAAGTATGGATATGTCTGTGTTTCTGTGATGCTTTTCGTGGGGATCATAGTGGATATTGGTGCTTAATTTTTCTACGATGGTAGTGGCACTTTCAAGGAATATGTATACCCATGCTTGTTCCAGAAATCACGGAAAGGGGAGGGCAGTTTGGTTAATCAAGGTCAGTAAGAAGAAGAAAATTGGGACGGTTTACTTTTCCGAAAATTGGTCCATGAAATAGCCATTAAAAACCTGTTGAATAATTTTCTTAGATGTACATCCATGCCAGTGTATAATTTAAAATTACATTGTTCTAAATAATGACATATTTTTCTCAAAGTTACCATGCTGTTTTAGATAGTAATAAAAATAAGCTGGTACATACGACAATATTGGACGACATAGAGGTGTTCAAACAGCTTCGTTGTTTATTCATTTCATGTCTGTAACTATATTTGGAAATTGTCTCCCCTTTTTCTAGATTTTGTAAATTAAGAGGCCCTTTGGTCTTATTCTCTCCCATATTTTTCGAAATACTGGGGGTCTTTTTCGTTGAAAATTCCCAGATAAGAGGCGCTTTGTAAACTTCGCAGATCAAGCGTGAACACCGAACCATCCCGTGAATGCCATCGCCGAGATTGAAGCACCCTCAGTATGGTAATTGTCTACTTTTTTGATGCCAGTGTTGCCGTTTAGATTTTTCTGCTGGTTCGATACTCTGTCCTTATTAAATCGCATAAAGTCAAAAGTCAGTCGACGATAGATTTAATGTACAGGACAAAGCAAAGAGGACAAAACCGAGTCTTTCCCGTATACCTGATTTCAATCCTATCGAATACTCACCATAATGCTTATAGACTGTAAGACTTTGGAGTTAGCCTCGGAGATAAAGAACTTTCTGGATATGATGATGCATTCACAACCTTCGCTGATCAAACTCAAATGCTGAGAAGTACACTGCTCCAAACCCTGAAAGTAGCGACAGAGATTAAAGTGTCACCGATGATAAAGAAGAAGCATTTTCTTGATGTTCGATGTTCACCATAAAAATTATTTGTTGCGTAAAACGACGCCATAGGCTGACACCGACCAATCAATGAAAAGACCTGACCAATTTGCCGGTGTACCTCCGCGCAGGCGCAGCTGTTCCAGAGAAACGGAAGGCAAGTACTTTTTATTCCGCCTTCATTCATCTACAAAGCGCAGGAATACAAGAATTTGTCATGTGTTTGACGTCTACGCACACACTTCGTCTGGTCCTCATCGAAACTGGTGAAATCGGCAAAAATTTCAGGCTAACCAGTGGTATTGATAAGAATTAAACACCAGTTATCACTTTCTCCCCAGCCCACCATAACGTTTGTAAATTTCCAACAATGCTAGTCTCAAAATTCAAAGAGCAGGTTGTGTGACACAGGCTCAGAAGTCACCCCGAGGAAATCCGAATACTTACGAAGACGGCACCGGGAGACATTGTCGCTATCTGTGCATACACTGTTCGGATCCGACTTGGATGAACCAGTAACGGTTTCTGTCTCTGCATTCGAAATAAAATGTATGGTTCATATGGTTGAAATTGATGAAAAACGAACCAAACGTCATCGAATAATGCTGAAAAAGGACGTCTGAGGTTAGAGATTTCCACACTTAATTATCGAATTAATCGTTACAAATAAAATGAGGGCGTTTTTTAGGTGTTCCAGAACGCGTTGACCCTATCAAACCCAAAACGAAAATTCACATAAGATAAGAACGTGCACACTGCAATGTCACTGTCAATGAAAGTAATGTTAAGTTTGCAAATAAGTTTTGCAAATTTAGTAAAGAGAAGGGCAAGGAAATAGTCTTGGCTCTTAAATGCCATCACTTATCTGGAGTTGACTAGAAATCAATGATTGCAAAACATGTATTACCAAAACTTGGTGTCAACGGCGCGATTTGGGGCTACCTCTTACCAACAAATTACTTGCAAGCACTGTAATGCAATACGCACCTGGGCGTCTTCCTTCAGCTGAAGACTTTTCGTCGCTATCTGTAAACGCCTCCACGTTCGCTTCACTCCGGCATTAGGGAGTTTCACTGAGAATGGATGATCGAAATTAGTTTGACTCTATGTTCGATAATTGCAATCCAACACGTGTAAGCATATACTACAGACTGGTCATTGTAGTGTATCAATCATGAGACATGCATAGGCCGGGCGCTTAAAGATTGCAACGGATCCGATTTGAGAGAGAGAGAGAGAGAGAGAGAGAGAGAGAGAGAGAGAGAGAGAGAGAGAGAGAGAGAGAGAGAGCGGCGAACGATAAGCATTAAGAAGTAGTAGAAAGCGTTGATCTGAGGAAAACAATTGTTATTAGCCTTATTTTATTCTCCTTACCAATTCCTCGACTGACAGAACTAATTCGGGAGAATTTGATTGCAATATAACAAATTACTCATAAAACAAGTGTATAACTTAAAAGAAAAGCAGATGAGATTACATTTGCAGATTAAACCGACATTACTTCACCATCCAATTATCCCAAATTAGTTCCAATCGTGTTATATGGTTCTCTGTACTCCGTGGATTACCCATACACTACTGATAGAATCTTCCAGTCTAACAAATTCAGTGAGAGACCTAGAACAATGAATCAGGTTTTTAAGTTAAAATAGCCATTACAGCCTTTACTTTACCGCTGTTTGTCTCTGCCAATCATCAAGCCGGCAGGGTCTTCATGCCTACCTTTCTTTTCTGCCGAGGGACCCGATTCTTCGGAGGCAGAGTCCGGCGTTGGCGTCATTTCTAATCGTATAGTAGGTGTACGTGGCGTTGGCGGCGATGCCGGTGGTTTCGAAGCCGTGATCTTTTTCCCCGTCATCATTTCCAGAGTGCTCTGAAATGTGATTTTATAATACCGTGAGGGCGATTACACGAATTGGTATTTACATGGCTGAACCATGGGCTTAAAAGCACAATCAACGTGCAATCTTTCGCAATATCAGTGATTCGGTTCTGAGATGACCCATTCTACATAGTCCGAATTCTAACAACTTATCACCCCCTTCCTCTCCCGTCTCGAAAGAGTATTAAAAGAAGACTACACAGCAGAACAGAAAATTAAAGCAAAGTATTGCCGTCTCTTCTATGCAAAGGGCGCGGGTGGAACAGTAGCTGTGCTCTAAGTTTTTGACGTCACAATTTGACACACATTCAGGACGACAACAGCTAAAAGTTTGTGATTTGTACGATAAATGTGCATAGAAAAAGTCTTTTTCTAATTAAAATGAAGGCAACAGCAATTTAGATAATTCTAACAATTTAGAAAGATGATTTAAAACATGTTGAGTGCACACATGTTATGATACAACTGAAAAGACAACATCGTTACAATAAAAACAAAGCAGTTGCAACATCTGCTGTGTGGTGGCGCACTTTACCATGCCAAGATTTTCTTGGCAAATGGCGTCACCAAATTTACACTGAAATGACGTACAATGATTTTTAAACGTCGCTCGTGCTCAAAATCGTTTAAAAGTGGATTCCTGAACGTCGACACCTCCTCCTGTGCAGCATGTTAGGTGAATAGAAAGCGAAAAGTTTAAAATTTGTGCGACATCATGGAAATTAGCTCGGTTTTTTAAGTAACCTGGACTGCCAACTGGTAGAACTGCCGGCTAAAAATAGTTCTTAAATCGAGCAGAGAGATAACAGCATGTTTGGCGCTTTCGAAACAAAGACCCTTACACAGCACAGAAAATTAAATACACGTCTCCCCCCCCCATCTGCTTTGATTCCCGAGTCCGGAATCTAGTGGATTACAGGAAAACGGCATTTTGTTATTTTTCAAGGTATAAATGTGTAAATTATAATAGCCTTTGTAACGTGATTGGACATTATGCTATGTAATGTTAGAAACAAAACAATTTTCGTAAGCCTGTAA
The DNA here is from genome assembly GCF_041260155.1 of Ptychodera flava. NCBI lineage: Eukaryota > Metazoa > Hemichordata > Enteropneusta > Ptychoderidae > Ptychodera > Ptychodera flava. Next base: position 17,157,196 of record NC_091931.1, on the reverse strand, counting down.
CTCATAGAAGTCACGTTTAAGATAAGATTGAAAAAAATATGTATTATGAATTCGAACCTTCGGAACTGTAGGTCTTTGTAAATGTCTTGCATTGTTCGAATTTCTTCTACTCGTCGTTTGCTTTGGCTTACTCGGTTTTGGCGAAGACTGGCCTGAGTAGTAGGAGCCGGTTGTGAATTGGGGAACTTCTCGTTGAGGTATTGCCGACACTGAGAGGGGAAATGATGAATAAACCATCAGGAAAATATTAGAAATATCTGAGATGAATGTAATACAGAATTCCATGGTTGACGGGGCATTACTCCTTTCGGGTTTGCAAAGACAAAGTCGATCAAACTTAGGGTGCACAGACCGAAAACGACGCCATTTAAACGGGTTCAGCATATAACGGCCACTGCCTGTAGTTTGCAGTGTCAAGTCGGCTTAATGCATCACAGTCACACTCATGACATTTACTGAACACCCACCGTGTGAGGGAGCGTGAAAGACTAATCTACGTCACACACACAAGTATCAAAGGAACACAGCAATATAAACACAGGAATTGTCCTACACTCAAAAATCAGATTCAAAGTTAAACTATACACAACATCAAAAATCCACTTTTAATTTCTCTTATGACAATATGTCGCACTTGTTCTGCATGGTCGAATGGGACTGTTGCACTACTCTCCACGTCACACATACAATCTATGAAGACAAACCTTTCACGTTAAACGGGTCCTCGTCAGCTTATAAAAGCAAAAGTAGATTTCGTATCGTCACGATATTGTATATTAACAATGGGGTTTAATAAATATGTAATACCATTGTGTAATGTTTCACCATTCTTCATAAGTGTCATTGGCTGGGAGCTAAAACATCCCCTGGCAACAGCCTATACAGATACCAGGACACAATACTGATATATGATAAAAGCTCAAAAATGATCATTAACTCAGACAAATCTCTACGACTTTGGAAATCTGGTTTCACATAGATTCTATAGTTTTGTATCAATTATTTCTTCCTTGGTGTAAGACTTTTACTTGTCATGAGTCGATGAGAAAATATTCTGCGACAGGTTCAGAATTTTCTGCTCGCCTTTTTAGGAGATTGAATTTCTATTGAAAGTCGTATAAAGACCAAGTCTTAAACTTAACCAACAACCCGAGTCTCAAACAGCTCTCTGCCAATAAACTACCGTCTGTGAAGGCAAGAAAAACCGCACTCACCGCTCCTTGGAGACATCGCTTCTTTCCTCCGCCTCAGATCAATCAGCGGGAAATGTGACTGAAGCTGACCGCCAGACACCGGCCGTCGTCTCGCTTTGAGTTCGTAGATCTTGGAAACTACCTTGCATTTACCCTGTAAATGGATGGCATAGCTGGACAATGAATACGCCGATAAACTTCACTTTGCAGTGAAGACATATTTTGATTTTATCATGAATAAAAATGTAAACAAGAAAAATATCAGTATATTTATCATATTTGGCATTTATAAAACTTGTGGCATTACAGAAAACACACTCAAAAATTTTGACAACCAATGACAATTTTACTAACGCTATGTGTATTCACAGTCCGGAGGAACTGTGCTGTAATGTATGTGTTTGAGTTGTATCGTGTACTGGGTCGCGTTAAAACCTGAAGTATAGGTTCTGTGGGAACAAAATTTACAAAGCTCTATCGTTGCTCGTACGTGTGACCAAAATGAGAAATTGTATAATTATAATTAACTCATAATTAACAACAGTAACTGCTTTTCCTGGCTGAGCAAAGACTTTGTAGGGATGTTGGGATGTTGGGAGTGATTAATTACCCTTTCTCTATGTGTGTTGTTGGTTGGAAAACAAAATAAAGGAAAATATCTGACACGTCCGAGATCATAGCAAGGTATCAACGCTTACCGTTTTGACTATTACTATGCTATTTGAATCCTTGGAATTTTCTACGATGACTGCGTCTTTCCTGTAATGAAAGCATGGCATGAAAGTCAGCTGACAGTGGCAGGGTTTGCGATTCGATGCGATGCAGCTGAGATGCGATGGGTAAGAGGTACAATATTTTGTGATGCTCTACAATAAGCTGCCTTGTGTAAAGCCAAAAATATCCTTCCATAGTGAAACGCCAAAGAAGTTATTCTTCTTCTTCTAAAATGACAACAACAATATTGAGCGACCTACATGAAATACTGATATGTAAATCCTTGTCGATTTTCCCGCAATTTGTCGATCGGCCAGTTTCGAAATAGGTCTAACGATTTACAAAAGTCAATGAAGTTGTCTCGTTTCTGCTCCAGAGGCTGTCGAATGATCCTATTGAAATCCTATTGAGAGAGAGAGAGAGAGAGAGAGAGAGAGAGAGAGAGAGAGAGAGAGAGAGGAGAGAGAGAGAGAGAGAGAGAGAGAGGAGAGAGAGAGAGAGAGAGAGAGAGAGAGAGAGAGAGAGAGAGAGAGAGAGAGAGAGATTCTTAATTAGCAGTTAACAGATAATTTGACGACCTTATTGTGCTGTAAATTGAACTATATCGAATCCTTATTTGGACACATTACAAAACAGACTACTCATCAATCCCCTTATGGCTTAAACTGATTGATAAATCTTCTGTAACATGTTTTGTAATGTCTATACCAAAACCCTAATCCACGCTGAATACTGACGGTATGGGGACAATGTATACGAACAAGCAAAATGAACGGAGACGGCAACTTTTACAGATAGCACTGGACACCATAGGCATCTATCGCACAGGACAATTGTATTTCTTGGTAGAATATCAGAAATGAGAGAATGCTATGCGACTCGAGGCTAAAAAGGACACAGACGACTGAGTGAACGGAAGAACTTACCTCAGCATGAAGCACTAAGAGTTCAACGTCGTCTTTGCACACTACCGTCGCCGTTCGCGTCGAGTTGTTCATGAACGCAATTTCCTATCAAAGTCAAATATCAAGAATAAACAAACAAAAACACAATTAAAAAAAAGAATATCAAATGAATAAATAAATAAATAGGATAACAATATCATTACATTCACTCGGCGAGTTCCAAAGACATAACTACAAATAGTTGACATTTGGTGTCTTACTGACAATCTTTGTATCAATCCAAGTAAGACAAAATCAATGATCGTCACAACTTCTCAGAAGAGACGGCACATTGACAGTGAAAACTTCAACCTCACTTTGGCCGTTAAAACTATTGACCGCGTCTCCTCAGAGAGGTTACTAGGGGTCACTATTTCTAATAACCTAGACTGGTGTGAACACATTTCAACCATTGAAAGCAAAATCAATTCCAAATTGTTTCTTTCGGCACGCGTCAAAAAATTTCTTCCTCTCCACTCACGCAAGCTATTTTATTACTGTTTCATCTCACCACACATCAATTACTGTTCTAATGTTTGGAGCTTTACTTCCAATAGCAATATCTATGCATTGGAGCATCTACACAGACGTGCAATGAGACTTATTCTTGACATTGTTCCGCCTCTTTCCACTTTTCAAATGTATACTCAGCTTCATTGGCTGCCCATCAACTTGAAACTTCGTTTCAAGTTAATTTCCGTACGGCCCAAATTTACAGAGCAACTCACAATCTAACCCCTGATTACATAACCAGTATGTTCGATAATTATATCCCTTCCAGATCACTTCGTTGTTCCAACCAGAACCTCCTTCAAGTTCCCAAAGCACGTACACTTCTTTATCAAAACACCTTGTCTGTTGCGGGTGTGGATGAATATAACAATCTCCCTAAATCAATCAGGGACTCTGAGTCACTGACTAGTTTTTAGAAATCTTGTAACAACTTTCTGTATTCTATTTACTTGTCTGATGCCTCGTCGTAGTTTTTTTTATATAGTTTTACTTCTGTGTTTTTTGTGTTTTCAAGTTGGTGCTGTAATATGAATTTCTTTTGTCTATTCGACCTCCATGAAAAAGGTGTTTCACCTATGGAGTTATCGAGTTTAAATAAAGATTAATAATAATAATAATAATAATGATAACATAACAATATATGTTAATTGAAAACTTGGTATGTTACCCGACGTTTTTAGAACTACATCCATATTTAATATATGGAGACAATAACGCGAGTGATTCTACAACATACAAAAAATCACAATAGGCTCTCGTTCTATTTGTGCATAAGCTCAAACTTGACGATATAATTTCATGATTAACATTTTTTGTGCTTGCATTGTGTCGATCATAGATACCATCGACCGAGGGCGCTCGAAACTGCAATCTTCAGTTGACAAATGTTCTTTTTAATTTGTTTGAGTTTTTCAAGTTTGAGTCACAAGTTGCTGTTATTCGTCGATTAACCAAATTTTACAGCTACTATGTCTTTGAATTTCACTTTGCATGTATCGCTTCCATTCAAATTTGAAAGAATCAAAATTGTGCTAATAAGAGACCCGGCTTTTTACAGGTTGTCATCCACACTCCGCCCAGTGTGGGTGGAGGGACTGTGTGACATTTGTATACTAGCACTCACCCCGAAGTGATCCCCTGCTGTAATCTCACGCACAGTGCGAACCATCGGTTTGCCTGTTTTCTCGTCAATCTCTCGAATATTCACCAGGCACGTCCCCGACAGTATGATGTAAAACGCAAAGGGTCGTTGACCCTGCTTTAAAATGATTCTTCTTGCCTCATACCTGAAAATGAAAATAAAATCAACACAGTACTACGATAGCTGATTCGAAATCATGACGTAATCATGATGTCACTGCACACAAATTTCACATATTGTTGGAACACGTATCGACAGACAGCGGTCTAGATTTCAGGCTCTTTGGAGAAGATGAAGTTTTCCTCTGATTTTCGGGTAGAACACACCTTTGACGCATTTATGGGCTTCTAAATGGAACCCTTTGGCGGTGTTTCTGTTGATTTATTTTGAAACCTGAACGGCAAGTATAAATTTTCACTTCTGATTTTTTTTAGAATCTACGCAGATAATACTTGCCATTTTCAATTTCAAATGCTCGTAGCTGTGAACAATTTCCTTCCCAAACATTTATGTTTTCGTCCATGATTGTGAGAAAGCACAACTTGAAGAAGTTTCCCCGGGAAAAAAGATCACAAATTGGAAACTTATTTTTCGAGGTGGGTAACTTTTTCATGACGGAGAATTAATAATCAGTCAATACATCTTATTATGCCTTAAACTACTTTCGTCTCGAAATAAGCGTCGTTAAACAGATGTCAAACTTGATTTTGGAATTCGTCGTACGATAGGTGTTCATTTCGACGTTCAGAACGTCTTATGCTGGCGAGTTCGGATAGAGTATGAATCTTTGGTAGACACTACCTGAGCTGCTATATATCTATCTATCTATACGACCGAAAGATTGGGAAATTGCGGGTGTGTACCTCTGATAGACCATGCATTTGATTAACTCCAGCTGTGTGTCTGTCGGGTACTCCTGGAAAGTCTTGTTTTTCCGTAACAGAGCCATGACCTACAGACAACAAGGAAGGTAGAAATGTGAACTGTGAGGGCGACAAACAAAGAGTCAACACGATAGTGGTGCTATCACAAATGTGAACCAAAAGAGTTTCGAAATTTCGATACTTAAGCACACCGCAGTCTCCTTGAAACCACCTTAAAAATATTCTATTTTAACAGGGAAATATACAGATAGGATACTTGCAGATATTTTCGTTTATTTCTCTTCGTTAATAATCTCTTGTGCCGGGCCGATCGTGAATTATGAGGCCTCAACGTGAGAGCGGTTTGAGGACGTTACCCGCTGAGTATTTGGCCATCGTCAGACATCGCTCAGTCTCAGACAAGGGTTAAAGGTATACAGTCACCTGTAATCTAAATATGCCCATATATGGTCAGAGGGTCGTTCCTTGGTATTCAAAATGCCCATGTGAGGGCGCTGTTTTTAAAAGCGGCTACCCGCTTAAAATCTGTGATTGGTTAGATTTTCTCTTTCCATGGTAACTGTGGCAAAATTGGAACAGGTGACAGTATACCTTTCAATGGTGACTTTCCGGCGGACGGGGAGGGGGTGGGGGTGTAACTGTCCAGAATCGAAGGCACAGAGTTTCATAGCAGCAAAACAGAAACACTATATATGACAAACAGAAGCTACTTCTCCACCGTGACAGTCGACAAATTAATCAAAAACGCGTGGAAAATGACGTAAGACAACTACCATTAGCAGTTCCTACTCGCAGGAATGTGTAAAAGATCGATATTTGTAGGCGTCTGACGCTGACAAACACTTCGCTACATCCTTTGGATGACTGAAATGATTAGTTCGTACTTTGTGATTTTGGCAATTTGACAGTGTTATTATAAACGATCTTGTCTGTTTACCCACTGCAGAAAGCCCTTTGTGAAATACTAACCACTTGTATGTCTTCGTTTGTTCTGTCTGCTGGCTTCGTTAGGAGAATGTTTTTGAGCTTTTCACTGCCTCTCGTCTGAAATCGAGATGGTGAGAAGATGGCAAAGTACAAATACAAGTTAGAAAATAAGAGAAAGATCCGTCTTACAATTCGATAAAGAAGAAACCTTACCACGAAATAGTTATAACTTTTTATTAATTTCAATGAGTGAACTATCAGGAATTCATGCACTCCCCGAGTAACTCAGAAGAATGTCCACCCACTACCAGCCTTGAGAAAGAAAAAAACGGAGAATAATTAGCGACAGTCTTACCACCCTGAACTTTTTGAATAAATTAATATCGAAAGCGAGGCTGTCTTTCAGATCAGCTTGGAGGTTGAGCTGCATTTCCACTAATGACCATTGTTTTGTCTCTCCTTCCTTCACGTAACTGTGGAAGAGAAACACAAAACCAAAAAAAGGCCATGGAAATCAAATAAGTAACATAACTTTTAAAAACATAACTTTTAAATCGGGTTTATCGATTGAAATCAGTGTACAGGGAACCACCCTGTTTGATGATGACATGCGCGATGACGTCACAGCCGTGAGCTGCCGTGATATTCGTACTTGAACCCGGTGCGGCGGAGCATACCCTCCATGATACTAAAAAATTCTTTTAAAATATCGAGAAAGATACGGATTGTACGTGTTTATCGCCCGTCTCACTTGCCAACTGTTATCCTTCGTTTAAAAGTAACTTTCGCATTCCGTCGTTGAGTTTTTTATTATCCAATATTTTTACCACTTGATCAACGTATTTCAAAGAAATCTGACAAGCAAATGACATTTTAATAAATCTGTATCCATTATTTGTCGGGGGGAAATGAAAACAACCTTATAGCTCATATTACTTTGTTTTGGAGTAATTTGGTCGTGGTTAGTAACGAGGAAATGCGTACTAAACTCAGTTTTAGCTGTCATATTGACTTCTCACCAAGATAAAGGTACTTAGGATGTTTGCTCGGTCAGAGACAACCTTTAGTCGACGGAAAATAAACATTGGGGTTGTATTGTTGATGGCATTGCTTGTTTTGTGAAACGTATTGGGACAGTAACAATTAAGCGATTTATTCCAGTAAATGAGCAGATCTGATTGCAAATTTTCTGGCAGTCGCTTAGAAAGCGCCCAAACGACAATATTTACATGACAGCGTGGCTTTGAATTGACTGTTGACGTTCAAATGGCGAACAGCTAAACTACCAGTAGCAGTTGACCACTGATATACGCATCGCTTACCTTTTCAAGGCAAGGCATATTCCGGCAACCACGCGAACTGTTCTAGCCACCCTCTGCAGCTTTTCGAAGGGCTGAAATGAACCAGAGAGTAACACATACCACAGTTAGGCTTCCATGTTAAATACAATTTCCTCAAAGGTGTTCATTCACAAATATGTGACTGCTCGTTAATGATTAGAACCGGGACAAAAGAGTACCAGTACCTAACCTGTACTCAAGTCTCTCAGTTTCCTTTGCGTCTTAAATATTTCATTTGAAACTTTATTTTTTTCTTCGAAGTTGCCACTCTGGTAACACAGAAATGGCTTGGTATGTTACCATTTCACATCAGTAACTTGAGTAGTGCCCCAACTGTGAAAGTCTGAGCGACACTTGCATCAGTTGTACAACAGTAAAACTCAGGAACCAATTCACTAGTTGTAATTTTGATCATTTTCCCGTTACGGAAGAAGTTGTTAGTTCTACTAACTTATGATGTATGTATGGGGAGTGGGTGTGCACAGGAGGTGTACCGGGCAGACAATCGGTACTCAGATCATCACTAATAACAATCCGTATTTTTTTCCTCTTTTCGGTTGAGTTTACTTAAGCCGTGTTGGAGATCAGTCATGGCAATAACAAGAGCAGTATCGTCAACACCAAATTTGCCATATCACCGAGAGCACGCAATAAGAGAATGGATTATGACATTCTGTAAAAGCCGAAGTCCTCAATCAGAATTTTGCTTTTCCATGAAATTTCAAATAAGTTATCCCTTTATGAACTGTAAACAACCTGCGCCCCGTATAGGTGGAAGAAAACGATACGTCGATGAGCGCAATATGATCTTGGGTTTGTAGCATGGTTTCGCCAATCGACTGATGAAATGAAGTCACAATGTCAAAGTCAAACACGATGCCGTGCCTCTAAGTCCGGTCAAACTCCTAACTATGTACTTGACCGCAGACTGAATAAAATCAGAGACTCTACACACGGAACCGTACACCAACATATATTTAAAAACTATCTACTGTTGATTGGCCAATCAGAGTGCTCAATTCAGGGTGTTTTATTTACTCGTAAAGCCTTGGTCACCAAATTCTTGAAACGAATGACAGCGCCGTAGTAAAGTACTGTCCAATCAAAAGTGAACATGTCATATTCTGTAGACATCTGGTACGTTTTAATATTCAAATTTGGTAACACAGCGGAAACCAGCTGCAACACAAAATCTGCTGTGCCCGAGGGCATTTATGTAATGTGCCCTAGGGCATTTATATAATGTGCCCTAGGGCATTTATAGGATATTCCATTACATTGGAAGGCTATTTCACAAATAAAAGTTTTAATTCATATCCTAAACATGTTACATTGACAAAGGGGACGGTTGACGTAAACACATTGAAAACGAAAGTATATCAGTTAGGGGCGATAGTTTTTAAGGGATAAAGCCCGAGTCCAACCCTAGGATAAAATGTCTCGGCCTGCGGCCTCGACATTTTATCGTTGGGTTGGACTTTATATACCAGAAGAGCCCTCGTACTCGGGCTTTATCCTATACATACATATATATATAATATATAATATATATATATATATATTTATATATATAGATATATATATATATATATATATATAATATATATATATATATATATATATATATATATATATAGGATAAAGCCCGAGTACGAGGGCTCTTCTGGTATATAAAGTCCAACCCAACGATAAAATGTCGAGGCCGCAGGCCGAGACATTTTATCCTAGGGTTGGAATTAATATACCAGAAGAGCCCGAGTACGAGGGTTTTATCCGACTTAAAAACGTACCAGATGTCTACAGAATATGACATGTTCACTTTTGATTGGACAGTACTTTACTACGGCGCTGTCATTCGTTTCAAGAATTTGGTGACAAAGGCTTTACGAGTAAATAAAACACCCTGAATTGAGCACTCTGATTGGTCAATCAACAGTAGATAGTATATATATATATATATATATATATATATATATATATATATATATATATATATATATATATATATATATATATATATATATATAATGCTGGCTAAGTAATCTGTGAGTGGGTGTAATAACTTAATTGTTTGATCGATAAGTGCAATTCAAAACTGCGAGACATTACTATCAACCTTGGCAACGAAAACTTTCAGTGTAATAATTTACATGTAAAATACCTCTCGTCTTCGTCATTTATTTTCGTTTGACGATGACGTACTTGCAATAAATTGCCACTGGTCGAGAGATGTGGACTTTGTTCAGTGTATGGCTCAAATCTAAAAAAGCCCACTCGTCGCTTAGCGTCTTTTTGTTTGTTTTGGATGTGTAAATAAAGATTTTCAACTTATTCAGTCATTCCCTGTCTCCTATTTATATTTACTGTTTTTACGTATGTTCCGGATAAGGTTTTTGCCAGGTCACGTGATGGAGGGACAGTGCCTTGGCTGACTCGCAGCGTGTTTGCAAGGTTATATCTGATTGGTCGATTGTCACAGCAACTTAGGGAGTTTATTTGTATTATTTCATTATAACGGTAAGATTCTGCCAACCAATTGGATAACAGCTTCGAAATCGCTGCGAGTCGGCCCCAATGCTTTGGTGTAATTTGTGCTCGCTAAGCTACGCGATCACACCGACTAAACAGACAAATTTAAATTTGCTGAAATAAAACCCTGAGTGACAACAGTGTACAAAATAGCTGGAAGAGCTCAACTACAGTGTGTACCTACCATCTCTGGAGACAACCATTAAAGTATCGGAATAGGCGAGGCAACAGAACGAGCAACAAAACGTTGCATGAAGAATAACAACCCTTAATTTGTTGAGGTTTACTTTCAAACCAGCGAGGCGCCTCAAGTGCACAAAAGATCAGGCTTGTATTTTCGAGAATTTTGGAAAGTGGCCCCGTTTTCGTCAGACGAGATTTGCGGTGTTTGGGATGAGAAACTTAAGACTAATCCCAGGAAGGCGTTCCTTTAAGGTTTTGTCCACTATTGAAGGAAATAAAACTATTCCTGAGTCAGTTTGACGGAGAACGCGCTACCAGTAGAGTCACTGTACGGTGCGTCACCAACATTATCGATAGTTGCCAATGGAATATCGGTGTATTTAACGACGGTTTGCTCACAATTTTTACATCAAACACTAAAATGTTATTCTGACAGTATGAGTCTGTAGCAACTTTAGAAATTGTGATTATTAGAACTCGCTTAAAATGGATTATCAAACAGTAAACGTTGACGAATATGGTACTTTGGAAATAATAGGCAAGTTTTTTGCTGTAAAGGCCTATGTTTGTTCGGTTTTCAGAGCCAACATTATTGCTCTGTTTGTTGAATACGGGTTCTTGTCCTATTCTTGCTATATCATATCGAAATTAAAATACCTTGTGTTGAATTCGTAAACAGTCTGTACTCGTGCAATGACTCGTTTTACTGTTGGCAGCTGAATTTTAGTCCAGACCAGAATTCATGTATGTGCCACAGGGGAGTGGAAGCATTCGGCACACACAAAACCCGGATAAAGTTAACAGCCACTTAAGATCGGTTCAGCGTGAGCGATTTATTCTCGCTCTAGTGTTTTGAGTTTTATGCCAGGACCTATGGACTTCTTTATCGATTTTACAGTCAATATTATTGGTTTGAGTAAACCCACCTTTGACCTCGGAGTTATACATGCTGACAACGACGCGGTGTTACAGTAATTACAGAACACGTCAAAAGCGCAGTATCAACTGAACCGTGAAGGTGCAACGCTTTCAGTGTAACACATGTAGTTTGACCGTTGTCGATTTTACTCCGCAGAGTCTTGGAGGCACCGTGCTCTGAAAAGTGTTCGCTACCGAAGAAAACTTAAAGATATTAACGAGTTACTTTGCAAAGGAACCTGTAACCACTTTGGCAAGAGTAAACTTCAGTGCTGTGCGTCCCTACGGTGCAGCATTGGCTACAACTCACACGCAAAACATTTTGTATGAGAGTGGTTCTGAAGCTACAAGTTAGACGTACGTTGAATAAAATCGAAGCATACCTTACTTATCTTGACCGGCGTTCGATACAATCGAGCCTGGCGTATGAAGTCCATCGCGATTTTGCCTCATCGAGGCGCGAACGTGTAAAGCCGTGTTTATGGCGTATAGTCGAGAGCTTTAAAGAAGTCTACACACAAAAACATTGTTAACGCTCAGAATACATGTAATGTATATAGGGCATATTGATGGAGTGGCTTTGTACGGGAGTACGCAGGTGAAAAAATCAACTCGGATAAACAAGAGAAAGGACAACGGAGAGGCAGACAGAATGTCTCCGGGAGAAAACTTGAAAGGCATTCCGGTGAAAAAAGGTGACGGCCTCTGAGAATATTCCAACACTCGGGAAATTATTTTATTGGAAAATGAGATGCACGCATCGCTAATCTTCAAATTATCACGGTTTATGGTTAAAGCGACCGCGAAATAATGGACAGGTGTTTTCGCATGGACGGAAAAGTCGAGAGGGATTTCAATTGTTGGGTGTTTTCATGACAAAACTCACGAAGCATAAATAGCCTTGACGAAGTCCAGTCACAAAATCTCTGGCAATTAAGAAATACCACAATAGGTCTTGAACGCTATTGTCTTTCAGGCCAATTGGCCAATTAGCGCAATTGTCTGAATGAACAAGCAAATTAGGCGAAGTATAAATAGGGCCCACACTTTCAACAAGGATGTAAAACTTGGTGCTATGTGCAAACGAAGTATGTATGTTGTCGACCTTATGTACCGCACATAACGACAGAACAGGTGAAAACAAACTCTTCTAAAAACAACAAATCACTAAAAGTCATACTCTTCCCCTAATAAACCCACCTCTAAATACCTAGGCCTTCTTGCGAGATATTCCAGATAGTCGTACAAAATTCTCTGACGGTTCATTTCCGCCCGCTGGAAAACAATACCGGTCTTGCTTCGTAATGTCCCAGCGCTGCGTGTATGACAGGAGACAAACTGAGACGACGGCCTGGCAGCTCTAATCTTTGACCCCACGATACGTGTCTATTTTTTCACATTCCGAATTGAATGTATGCGAGTAATAACCAATGGAAACGTGAATTTGACACGCCTATCTTCTGTAGCTCTTTTATTTGTACGTTTATTTGGTGTGTGTTCGATACTCTAAACATGCTTTAAAGTCAGAAGCAAAAGTGGAATTTTTTAACAAAATACTCAACCGACGGAATCTGGTAGGAATAGGTCGCTTTGATTAGAGAACATCGAAAACCGGATCCAACCATCAAATTACCAAGTGCAAATATCTTGTTATTCTATTCAGACAGGTCGATCTGTTGACAACAGTCATTTTGTGTTTCAGAAATACTGCTGCCTCGAGGGAAAAAAACAATAAAGATATCTCAAAAAATTCCGAGTGCTAAGCACTGTCATAAATGCGCCAGGTATCGGTATGATAGGAATTGCAACTATACCAGATATTCGAAGAACCGTCGTTATAAGCGTGAATATTGACGTACACCTGGCAACCGGGAGTCGCTATCCAATCATCATACTGGAAGGGCACCAAGTGGCCTTGCATTTACAAATACATTTTCAAAGCCGTATTTTTTTTATAAAGGATGACACGAAAACCCTCTCATATTATAGTTTTCAAAAAGTAGAGAATCTGAAGTTTAGAATGGTATCAATAATTTTCTCGAAGGTTGAAGGGGTACATATTCAGGTAGAAAGCCTCAATTTTGATATTAATCATGATAAAAATTAACTTATGTCGAAAACTTTATGCTACTTGGTGAAATCAAGTATCTCATTTGAAACTAGAATAGTATATTCCCCGGGTCCATTCTTATTCTTAAATGGCAGGGGTTGAAAGACTGACAATCAAAAAAGTTATTAAATCGTGATTTGGTGAAACGAAACGACTCTCATCCAAAATGTAAAAACTTTATTGCCAAACAAAATTGGTTATTTCTTATACCGTATTAAAGAGCATAATTTGAAAATTTCACAAAATTTAACCCAGCCATAGTGAAGTTAAGATTTTTATGAAGTGTTGAAAACGGGAGAAAAATAAGAAGCCAGGAAACGGGGTGATTCGCAACATTTGCATGAATTTAGACTTCTGCCTCACCCAACTTACGACGGCTTGTCTTGTCATGCTAAAAGATGAATCCAACCAATATCTTAATTTTAGGTAAACAAATAAAAGAAAATTGAAAAAAGTGATTTGAGCAAAATAAATTGCGTCATGTTCAACGCCACCGTGATCAACTCATAACTTAGAGTGCAGATTGTAGTCCCACTTCACCGTAAGACACCAACTTCACCATCGGTGTAGGTTGTTAATACCCCTGTGTGATACAGCGGTATCTTTGCATCTGGCATTTGTATGCATTTGATTTGCACAATCGCATCTAATTCTACTTACACTGGTTCTTAAGGTAGTTTGCACCTCGAAAGTGAAAGACTTAAACTTTTGCTCTAACTTTCCTCAAGGAATCTTTCAATCATTCTCTTTCAAAATCAAGAATAAAAATAGGGGGTCACCGTGCAAATTTTGGTACTAGGGAAACAAGTTATCCAAGATTTACCGATATCTGAAATTCAAAATGGCAGCCATCCCTGTGTTAACTCTATGGAGAAAAATAAAAATTTTCGAATTTCGAAAAACTAAGCCGATGAAAAGTTTTCTTTTACCAAGAGCTTTAAAATGAACCCCCACATGTGGTATATCAGAAGAGAATTGTAAAAGATTGAGAGTCCGAATATCTGTCCCCGAGGTGCGTTCTACCTTAATCATATCTACATCGGGCAATGTAGCTTTCAGCTGGGTCAGTGTGGGAACCTCGCCGCATATCCATCCGAGCCTTACCTCGGTGTCCCATGCAAATATCGGGAAAAAAACATATTCTGATTGTCATTACGACAACCTCCGTGTCGGAACAGCTTTGCCTTTACGACTGTATGAATGCCTAAACAAACCTCATTGAGGAGATGGTCGGTGAATGCATAAATGGGTCTTTTCGCAGTCTAAATTGTATCTCAAGCTGTTCTTTAGACTGGAAGATCCGTCGCTCGAGGGCGCTCGAGTGACGGATCTTTCAGTGCAGTCTAGTTGTTCTTCAGCAGCCAAAAACTTTGTACATTTAAATTTCGCGGTACATTACTTTTTACAAGTGTTATACCAAGCAGACACATAAGTTGTGTAAGTACAACAACATGGCATAATTGTAGTTTGCAAATAGCATCAATAAAACACTGTGAAAAGTCGTAATTGGGGCATTTGACTTTTTCAACTGTTATGCCCCGATAAGAGCGCCCTCTTACAGCAAACGAGGCCTGTCAAGTTCTCTGACAATGTTAAGACTTGATTGGTAATTACCAAGGCATTTGTGTTTTTCAATGCAAACTCGACACCGGATCCTGTAGCACTGGCTGAATGAGTGGCGACAGCAACTGTGATCGATTATATTCTATCACAGATAGCTACATAGTCAGTCAGTCTACTCCTTGTCCATCCTAAAGTCAGCCATGCCACTACAAATATTTGGCAAGGTCAGACAATTTCATGATTTCCTGACTTGAAGGCGAACCAGGATGCTCTGATCGGCACTTTGTTTTAATATATTCATGTTACTTTTGATCGGTCGTTTGCCTTTTTTCTACAGTGATGCATTCATTTATTTCTGTATCGTGGTGCCTTTGTTTTCTCAGTAGCTGTGTTCGAACGTCCGAGGTGTTTTATTCGCCGTTAGCTCGAAGCCATGCGCATTTTCATTTCGCACTCGTACAGTTGTTGACCTTTTTTCGTAAGGAAGTATGCGCCTCGAAAATGAAAGACATAAACCTCTGCACAAATTTTCCTCGATGAAACTTTCAAACTTACTCTTATTAAATCGAGAATAAAAATGGGTCACCGCGCATAATTTGGGACCAGAGAAACAAATTGCTGACATTAACAGGTATTTGAACTTCAAAATGGCTGCCATCCCTACGTTACCTTTAGGGGAACACGACATCTTCAATTTTCTCTCTTTTGTTTAAAAGAACGATATGTATAGACGTATACAAACATATCCTTTTTCGGTCTAAGCAATAACTCATCGACTGAAATACACATTGTTCCATTAAAAACATGACCAATTAACGAGAAGCTTTTGTATTGTATCCACAACTACGGCGATGACAAATACACAGATCCATAAATATACGAACGTGTGCGTGCACGCTCAGAATTTAACCTCTGGTCTGCCGTATTGCAGGTAATTTTAGGTCAGTGAAATATAAAAGAGCTGATGAGATATGTTTTCTTTACTTCGACAAAATGAATTTAGGGAACCGACAAACAAGTTACAGAATAAACAGCCTTGGATAGGGGCGTTTTCATTGGGAAAGCCCGGCCAACCTCAACCATCGCCCTTACACGTACCCGCAAATACCATACAAAATAAAAAATAATCATAAACGTTGCTCAACACATAATTTATCACACATTATAACATTTTCCGTCTTTTAAAATGTACAAATAAGTAAACTAATCCTGTAAAACGTGCCACATTTGTCTTTCTGCAAGGGAACCACAGTCGCCATATAGCACAGTGTCCTGCACATCGCATACGAAGATGTGAAACAAGATCTGTCCGGAATCGTTAACAACATTACAGAGTTTTTTCCTAACATCCCTTAACCGTTGAAGATATCGACAGGATTATCGGTACAACTACTGTCCATTCTATGCAAAATCAACTATCAAAGATGTTATTTATAGATGAGGGAATACTACATTAATGTGAAATTCTTTTGTGCGAAAAGACACTGTTAGCATCTGGGAGAACCATTTTACAGTTGCCCAGAGGAGAAAAAGTTAAGCGTATCATACAGTAAGTCTACAGAGGACGCCATCGTACAATGACAAATACAGATGAAGATAATTGTTTCAGCAACGTTTCGACATATTAACGCATTTACACATTCTGCCGAGGTAGTTCGTAAAAAGTGTATGTCCTTCAAGAAATATTTGGCTTTCCGCGTCACCAACCTTCAAAAGTCCCAAGTCACCGTACATGGCTTTCGCGAGTTATATCAGCCACGCTGTGCCTGATTTCGGAAAATTAGCAACTATATTGCTCGGTCTAAACTTGAAATTATCAGTTGCTCGGGATTCCAATTTCTTCTTGTCATAAAGACGAGTAAAAACAGGTAAAAAGAACCCTCTCTTGTGCTATTATATGACCTGGCTTTAAAATTTCAGTTTCAAAAATTCTGTTCACGATACATTTTCTTCCACACGCCTTGCTTGACGGCTCAATGTGTCCAGCGACCATTAGCCTCAACAAATGCTAACTAGAATAGAACAAGGTGGTGCGGGTTTTATTTGGTGGAGTTGACAGATGTACATGTACATCGCAATTTTAAACGAATAACAGGAGACCAGAACATGAAGTGCATAATGTCTAGTCTAATCCGAACAAAAAAGCTTTAAATTGGTCGTCTTTGACCATTACTTTCATAATATTGTACAAAAAGACAATGCTGCGACCAGTTTTGGGATATACTATTACATTTCACGGGCAGGAATGGTCAGATTATTGATAGTCATACAGAGGGAGAGAGAGAGAGAGAGAGAGAGAGAGAGAGAGAGAGAGAGAGAGAGAGAGAGAGAGAGAGAGAGAGAGAGAGAGAGAGAGAGAGAGAGAGAGAGAGAGAGACAGACAGACAGACAGACAGACAGACAGACAGGCAGGCAGGCAGGCAGACAGACAGACAGACAGACAGACAGACAGACAGACAGGCAGGCAGGCAGGCATGCAGACAGACAGACAGACAGGCAGGCAGGCAGACAGACAGACACAGAAACAGAGACAGGCAGACAGACAGACACAGAGATATACAGACACATAGGCAGAGACAGACAAAGATCAAGTGAGAGACAGAGATAGAGAGACTAAAAGCAGACGAAAGACAGACAGACAGACAGACAGACACCAATCAGACAGAAAGAAAGAGAAGCAGACGCACAAAAAGAAAGACACAAGTAGAGAGATATCGGCAGTGGGGACGCATTTTTCATTTGTTCTTGGTTTAATCTTCAGTCATCATTTCGTCTTACCTTCACAGATTACTGTTTTCTAATTATCAATTCACAAATATTTGCTAACGTATCGATGTTGTCTCAGACTTCTGGCCTCGACAGTATTCGAAGGATGAGTGGCTGCCTTTCAAAAACGCGATGCATGAATATAGTATACTCACAGCTAATAGAGCTTTAATCAGACTCTCAAGCAAACAGTACGCACGTGATTCGACTATCTATTCTTATATAAACAGGTTTGACTTGTACCGATATGTTTTCCTTCTCGGGCCGATGGACCTTGCGTTGACCCCTTAACCCGATGGACCTTGCGTTGACCCCTTATCCCCTTCGAAAAGTGTATCTATACGGAGGGCCCTTATGATTAACATTGCGTTTTTACCAAAACGTCAATAATGTATTCACCAACTAGGGCAATGCAATTCATCCTAAGGGACGGACCATTAGATCTTGGGAGGGGGGTGGTCAAAAACAGAAAAAAAAAATTTCAGAGCAGAAAGTTAGGAAAAAAAAAATTTTCAAACTAGTTTGGAAAATAAAAAAAAAATAAATAAGAAGACAAAGGCGTAAAAAAAAAAATCTGCAAAAGTCTTTAAAATTTTGAATTTTTTTTAGATTTTACCGACAGAAAGCAACTTTCTGTATTTTTTAGTACATCCTCCTGGCACATTTTTAATTTTAAATTATACATTTAGAGTGACTGTATCCCTTATACTGGAAGTTGCACTTATCTTATTTTTTCAGGACTTTTGTATTCTGATCACTTGAAAATTATGAAATTATAGAGCCTGTTTTCTACTTGTTTCCTGCGTACAAACCAAGCAGGTACACTAGGTAAACATTGAAACTATGGTATGGTTGTCACAGACAGAAAGTTGTATTTGCCTTTTAAGATCAAGGTAAACAGATGCAGGCCTCATCAGTTTCATTTTTTTCACAGCATTTTATTGCAATGATGGAATGCAAGAATGGGTGAACAAGTAGAAACAAGTCAATAATGATAAAACAACATATCAAGTCATTATGTATTATTTTGCTTTTAAAAAGGCATTTTCAATTCTTTTTTCTCAAAAAAACAGCCTCAAAAAACAACAGCAACACATGTTTTAACATTCAACAATACACTACGCAGAATGCCATCTATCCAACAAATCCCAACACAAAAACACACAAAAGGGTTGAACTTTGAAAGTTTCTCGATAGCAAATACTGAATAAATCTGCATGAATAATCGTTTTTGTGTAGCAAATTTCAAAGAAATTGGACAAGCCCTTTCAGAGAATACAGATTTTTGACCATGAATGGCATAAATTGCCCTAAAAAGACAAATATTGAAATTTCAACACATCTATACACATCCAATCAATTTGGACATGCTGCTACAGAGAAATAGATGTTTTGATCAAGAAAGGGCAACAATTGCTCTAAAAACACAAATATGCAAATTTAACTATATTATTTAGCTCATTTTAGCTTCTCAGCTTGTCAAAATCAATTGTAAATCATGAGATATGCATGATGTTTGGTGGGGTGAATGTAGGCATTTCACCACGCAGTAGAAAGGGAAGCCAGGAAACCAAAATAGTCAATTTTCAAAACTATAGGAAGCTACTGAGGAGCAACAAGACCATGTTTCAGAGGAAGATGTGTAATCCAAAAAAAAAGCTCCCAAAGTGCCACCAAATAACACCATTTTAATCTCTATTTTTCAAAAGCTCCAACGGCAGGAGGGGGACACCCCCTCCTTACCTCCCCCTGCAAAAATACTCCCCAAGTGCCACCAAATAACACCATTTTTATCTCTATTTTTAAAAAGCTCCAACAGCAGGAGGGGGGACACCCCCCTCCTGACCTCCCCCCGCAAAAATACTCCCAAAGTGCCACCAAATAACACCATTTTAATCTCTATTTTTCAAAAGCTCCAACGGCAGGAGGGGACACCCCCTCCTGACCTCCCCCTGCAAAAATACTCCCCAAGTGCCACCAAATAACACCATTTTTATCTCTATTTTTCAAAAGCTCCAACGGCAGGAGGGGGACACCCCCTCCTGACCTCCCCCCGCAAATATACTCCCCAGTGCCACCAAATAACACCATTTTAATCTCTATTTTTCAAAAGCTCCAACAGCAGCAGGGGGACACCCCTCTCCTGACCTCCCCCCCCCCTCGTGACCGCTTGCGTGGCCGCTTGTGGTGCTTGGCACCACATCTTTGCCCTCTTTATCTTCAGACAGCGACGAACTAAAAAAAAATTATAAATCTGAAAATTTACTCTGAAAAAAAAAATTTGCACAGCTAATCTCAATTGGAAAAAAAAAATTTCAGAAATTTACAATAGTAAAAAAAAAAATTTCACAATTTCATTGTGACCACCCCCCCTCCCAAGGTCTAATGGTCCATCCCTAATTACAAACATACTGTGGACAAACTTCTATTGGATGTCCTTGTGCGTGTGTGACCTCTATATGTGTATCTCACAAATAAATGAAAATTGTGAGGATTTCTTAATAAAGTGCTATGTGCAATACAAAAAGATATGTCACTGTCGTCACATGAAATGTGATAAAATCACTTTGATGGTTGTACTTTTAGTAAGATATTTATATCATCAGGTCTTGATACATTGTATGACGACCTGTACAAGAGCAGAATTTAGAAACAAGCACTGCATCTGCTGCATGCAGAGGCGTGTCTATCAGGATACACCAACTGTAAATGAGAAATGTTGTTTTTTGTCTCATTTACTTGTTCGCTGCCTCTGGTTACAATCACATAAGAATGCATGACTAGAAAAACAATTATTTGATAGCTTTGTCAACACC
Organism: Ptychodera flava; assembly: GCF_041260155.1. Classification (NCBI taxonomy): domain Eukaryota; kingdom Metazoa; phylum Hemichordata; class Enteropneusta; family Ptychoderidae; genus Ptychodera; species Ptychodera flava. The sequence continues at coordinate 17,136,655 of NC_091931.1, read as the reverse complement.
AGTGAGTGTTGTGACGTCATACCCTCACATTACTTCTGACAATGTATCCTATCATCCGACATTGTGGCCCAAGATGTTTTCTACATCTACGAATTCACTGCATTGCCCAAACTGTATAATAGTGGCAACTTTACAATGTACCTGCTTCCAGCCCATAATGGACTCACGCAAACAAAGTTTGCTTTCGTCCTTTAGCGACCGGGAGGGGGTACATTATTGCTTAAATATAGTGTCATCATATTGAAATTTAACTCTCTGTTTCTAGCGTCAATTATTTCAGCAATTGAAATGACGTCCTCCATACTCCTACTGATAAGGAATATTTCGATTTATACTTTTGGCTTTTTCTCTTATTGTTGCATCAAAAAGATCACTCTGGGCAACTGTAAAATGATTCTTCCAATCACCTACAGTTCCTTTTCGCACGAATGGATTTCCTCATCTAGGAATCTGAAGTGTAACAGTAGATTTCGCATCGCACCGACGGTTGCTGTGCTGACAAACCTCTCGAGACTCTCTGGTCAAAAGAACGAGGGAGAAATTCTGCGATTTTTTCAACGACTCCAGGCAGATATTGTTGCATTTCTTCGTATGTGACGTGGAGAACGTTGTTCTCAATGCCCTTTTGTAACCGGTCACCAACATGTCACCAACATGTTTTTCATTTATTTATTTATTATGTCGCACCCATGGTGTCAAGTTTGAAAGCTTTGCAGCGTTTGTTCCACGCTTGTGGAAACATAAATCACCCTAAAAGATTTTAGGAGAGGGTTATCACCTGCAAATCGTTCAACAGTCAACAAGGTCACGATGAAGTTTGATATGTTCACCACAACACCTGATAACCTTTGGCAGCACACCATATCTTTAACCTTAATTACAATTGTTAGTACGCCGCATGGTACCGACATGCCCGTCTCATCCACAGGTGCTCGCGTCGTTGCCTGGATAGTCGGCCGAAGGCCAAAGTGTAAATCTCGAGGCCGAACCTCTGTTCATGCATCTAAAACGCCTAGTACCGAGGTTCGGACCATAGCCAACGATCGACTATCCTGTCAACGCTGCGAGCACATGCGGTCTGCTCAGCCAGTGCGAAAGTACCGGGCAAGATGTTCACTTGCATTACAATGTAATCTTTTTTAAGCGAACCAGTTGTCATTACAGAAAATACTCCAAAACGACAATAATATATTCATTTACCAGGGCTGTGCATTTCATCCTAATTAGAAACATACTATAGAGAAAATCAAGCTGAGTGTTCATTTAGTGATGATCTGTGACCCCTATAAATGTATCGCATAAATATATGAAAATTGTTAAGATTTAAGAATAAAGTTCTAAACGCTATACAAAATATGTGTCCCTCTTGTCACATGAAATGCAAGACAATCATTCTGATCGGCACATCTCGGTAAGATGTTTATGTCAGAAAGTCTCGATGTGATGACCTTTGGACGTTCTGTAGTAAGGCAGTCGGGCCTAACTCTTCAGGCTTAAAATGTATAAAATGCAAAGTTGATAATACTGAGTGAGTGGCTAGAATGCCACAATCTATGGAGCACCATAACACGTGCAATGGCATAATACAAGAAAAAGTACAGAGAATTTTCAAAAGGTATGAAACGTCAGAAATATAAATGCAACAAACGAATGGCTTCATTCATACCAGCTGACTGCATGGAAGGGCATGCTTAAATTAAAGCTATGAAAATTGTACGTTAGAAACCCGCCGTTTGACTACCTTACATGTCCTCTGATCTCAGTTACAAGCTCATTAAAATGCACGACTAGAAATGCAAATGAAACGTGGATAAATTGAAATTCAACTCTCTGTTTCTTATCTCAGTCGTGTCGACATTTGCACTGGTTTCCTTGGAATCCTACTGATACGGGATATTTCTATTTATACTTTTGACTTTTTCGCCAATTATTGCATCAAAACGCTCACTCTGGGCAACTGTAAAATGATTCTTCCAATCACCTACAGCCCCTTTTCGCACGAATGGATTTTCACCTTTGGGAACTATTTCCTCATCAAGGAATCTGAAGTTGAACTGTTGATTTCGCATCGCAGCGACGGTAGTCGAGCTGACAACCCCCTCGATATCCTCTTTGGTCAAAGGACGTTGGAGAAATTCTGCGATTTTGTGTTAACTACTCCGGGCAGATCTTGTTGCATTTCTTCGTATGTGACGTGGAGGACGTTATCTTCAGTGCCCTTTTGGTACCAGTCACCAACATGTCGCACCCATGGTGTCAAGTGTAGTCGACTCTCTTCAAAACTTTGCAAGGTTTGTTCCCAGTTTCCTGTAGAGCATGCACCATTGACGAAGACTTTCCAGAAATGATACTGGGATACTACTACATCCTTTGGATTTCGACATATATAGATCAGCTTAACACCCTTATCTTTCAACTCATGGCACGGGATTATAGTAGCTGGGAGGTGAGTAAAGAAGAGACGAGGCGACGGCAGGTCATCGACGTTAACAGTTTCAACAACGTGTTGACATATACTGCCGAAATATCTGGTAAAGAGTGTGTGTTCTTCAAACCATGTTGGACTCTCTGTCTTGTCAACCTTCAATAGTCCCCAGTCATTATACATGGCCTTCATGACCTCTATCAGCCACATTGTGCCTGATTTTGGAAAACTAGCGAGCACTACATCGTTGGGTTTGAACTTAAATTTATCAGCTGCTCGGGATTCCAATTTCTTCCTGTCATAATGACGGGCGAATACGTACCCATCCGCTGTAAAAACGCCTTCTCTGTGTGCCATCCTGTGACGAGATTCAAAACCTCAATAACTGCACAATCTATTCGCAATTGCATCGGCCTGCTCGAGAGTTCAATGTCACTGATGACAAGCAGCCTCGACCTAAATACCATTTACAACACAACAAGCGAAGGGCTTTTATCTTGATAGATATATATCACACTTTGACATGAATAACAGGAGATAATAATGTGGAGTGTACAACTTCAAGGCTTATTCAAAAATATAATTTTCGATTGGTCGTCTTTGATCATTTTACTGCAATAAAGCTTGACAAAACATATAGTGCTGCGAGCTAAACATTTTACACTTTACATTACCTGAGATGCACCATTACATCCACTGACCGGATTTGTCTGTCAGATCGTGGATGGACATACACTGACAAAAAGAGACAGATAGACAGACAGACAGTGAGACAAAAAAGACGAACAGAGTGACATAGATAGAGAGAACCAGAGAGACTGTGAGTGAGAGACTGCCAGAGACACAGACACTGAGGGGTACTTTTCGTTTGTTCTTTTCGTTTTACCTTCGGTAATCATTCATCTTTATACTTCTTCATAGGTAATTTTCTAATCGTCAGGTCACGAACATTTGCTAACGCATTGATGCTGTCTTAGATTTTTGGCCTCGATAGAAATCTCATGACGTGCTGGTATATTTCAAAACCTCGATGCAAACTGTCGTACAACAAAAACAATTTACGTAAACTCTATCGACAATTCAAATTCAAAATTATCGCTTTCCTGTGTTAACTCAATTGCGAAAATTAAATGTTCGATTTTTACAAGATCAATACGGTGGAAAGTTTATTAACTCTGCTAGCTTCAAAATAGGTCATAACAAACAGCAGAAAAGGAAAGAATAAAATATATCAGTACAGAACAAATTGTTCTAAGTTTGAAGTTTAACTCATTCTTAGTCTCCATAAAATGTCACAGTGATGTTGTTTCATTTCCAGTGACAAAGCTTTACCTAAAACGTTTATAATCATCGTAAAAGAAGGGCCGTGATTGTATGTAACAAACATTTTACATTGCTAAGTTAATGATGAATGCGAAGTCTGAATGAGTTGTGTAAGGGACTAGAAAGAAATTAAACCTGCAAGCAGCGTTGGTGGGCCCAAGCTGTTAACATTGTTTCAAGTTCTTGCACTGATGATATTATGTGCAAAAGTTGAGCTTGAAAAAGTCTTTAAGGATTTTACCATAATCTCAGTTACTGTAGGTTTCGCTGGTAATCGTATGTTTTACGCAAATCCAATATGGCGGCCAAACAAAGTGACCAATCCAAATACCTCTTGGAAACTTTAAAGTGCTCACACTGAGGATAATACAATCAAAATTTCAGTTCAATCGGTGTTTTGGTTCTGGAGAAGATTTTTAAAGATTAAATTGTGATTTTCGCAAAATCCAATATGGCGGCAAAACCACGCGAATGATCCAAATGCCTCTTGCAAACAGAGATCACACTCAAGATGTTACAGGTAAAATTTCAGTTCGATCAGTGTGTTGGTTCTAGAGAAGAAGATTTTTAAAGATTAAAATGGTATTTTTCAAAACTCTAATATGGCGGCCAAGGTCACGTGACCGAATGTGATTTTACTTGTAAAGTCTTAGGACCTTAGATCAGTATTGCTATACAGAAAATTTCAAATTGACTAGACCCAAAGGTCTTCCGGAGAAGCCATTTTTATGTTCTTGGAAAATTCAATATGGCCGCCAGGCCACATGACCAATCAAAATTTTACGGATAATTTTCACAAGTACTTATAAGTGCCTATTAGCCCTACAAGTTTTAGAAGTTTACATTTAGCGGTTTCTGAGATCAAGAGTGACAAAAAAGTTACCGAAGAAGAAGAAGAGGAAGTGGAAGAACAAGAACAGTGAACTCCAGTAAAACCAATAGGGGGCCGAAGCCTTTCGGCTTGGGCCCCCTATACAAGTGGGGAAATAACGGTGTTTGGGGAGTGAGAACCAATTTCTCACCTAAGCAATTTTGAAGGGTTGTGAAATTTCACGCATACCTTTTGGGGAGCGTCACAATTTTTGCGCAACTATTTGAAGCCAAGATGAGACCGATATAGTGCTTCGTCCAAAAGTATCAAATCATAATACATTGGAGTCGATTGGGCAAGCTATTAACAATTTTCCCAACAAAACAAGCTACAGCTGAACTTTTATATATGTCTGGTATTTCATGTTAATGTACTTTGCTTGAAGAGGGAGGCAAAATGCATTTGTGTACACGAAATTTGATATCGGATTTCATCGAAAATGTTGATTCACAATACATGGCAGCCTATAGAAATCTCAGAACAAAATTAGCAATATTTGTACATTAACAGATGTTTGATTATTGATATACATGTCCTTGATCAGAATATGTTGGCTAAAAGTGCATAAGTGTACAAGAATTTTAAATTAAGTATTTCACCAAAAATGTAGATCCGCTATACATGGGAGACTGAGAAAACTGTAAATATTTTTTTTAAATATAAAATTAACTAAATCTTTGCATTTATGGGTAGAAAATACGGTGGTTTCAAACGGGTTCGAACTAACAACTTACGGCACCCAGTCGCCTTGCGGAGAAGCCACAGACAAAACTGCGCAGCAATCCTATGTCAGCAGTTATTGCGGTCACTGCTATTTGAACAGTACAAACTGTGTACATTTCAAATGCATAATTTTTCTCTGTATCAGATGTGATGTCTGGTTAAAATCCTTGAGGTATTATGAAATGTACAGTATTCAGCTCATAACTTCCGGTCTTTGTTTTGCTATTGATTTCTAATATGAAATAGAACCCCAGTGATCCAAGGGAAAATACTTACCCATTAAATTGCAAAGTGACGTCAAAAAGAAAAGCAGAACATACTTGCAAGCTTGTCCACTTTCAAAAGGTATTTGAACTTTGAACTTTATTGATAAACGCACAACTTTCCTTTGAAGGGAAGAAAGCACGGCAAAACAAACGAGGAATAATTTTAGAAGAAAATGGAATGATAAGAAAAAAAAACCGCCAAACAAATACGTGTACATGTATACTGTGGTATAGGAATTTCTATAGTTTTATTTTTCATTTTAAATTTGAGTTGTTAGGCATATCATAGAACGTTTTGTGATATTAAGCAGCTTCAGCAAACAAGATATTTTTGACTTGTTGCTTTACAAAGTTGATAATACTGAGTCAGAGAGGAATGCACAACTACAAACATGGACAGGAATGGCATAAAGACCCAGGAAGATTTCCAAAAGTAAGAAAAAATCAGAAATGTAGATGCAATTGAATCAAGTTGTTTCAATCATACCAGCTGGCTGCATGCAAAGGCTTGCCTTCTTATTAAGATATGCAAACTGTATTTGAGGAATGTTGTGGTTTTGTCTGATTTACTTTTTCCCTGATTTTGGTCACAAGCACATTAGAATACGAATATAATATAAATAAAATTGAACTCTCTGTTTCTAGTCTCAGCCGTGTGGGCAATTAAATGGCTTAATTGGCTTAAAAATTCTACTGATACGGAATATTTTGATTTATACTTTTGACTTTTTTCCCTATTGTTGCATCAAAAAGTTCACTTTGGGCAACTGTAAAATGAGTTTTCCAATCACCGACAGTCCCTTTTCGCACGAATGGATTTTCACCTTTGGGAACCAATTCCTCATCTAAGAATGTGAAGTTCAGCAACCGATTTCGCATCGCACCGATGGTAGTTGTTCTGACAACCCTCTCGATATCTCCTTTACTCAAAGGACGTTGAAGAAATTCTGCGATTTTGTCAACGACTCCGGGCAGATCTTTTTGCATTTCTTCGTATGTGACGTGGAGGACGTTTTCCTCGATGCCCTTTTGGTACCAGTCACCAACATGTCGCACCCATGGCGTAAACTGTAGTCGGCTTTCTTGAAAACTTTGCAGCGTTTGTTCCCAGCTCCCTGTAGAGTAATCACCATGGGTGTATGCTTTCCAGAAATGGTACATAGATACCACGACATCTTTGGGATTTCTACAGATATAGATCAGCTTAGCACCTTTATCTTTCAATACATGGCACGGGAATATGGTAGCTGGGAGGTGAGTAAAGAAGAGCCGAGGCGATGGCAGGTCATCCACGTTAACTGTTTCAACAACGTGTTTACATATTGCACCAAGGTAGTCTTTATAGAGTGCATGTTCTTCGAGAAATATTGGGCTTTCTGTATCAGCAACCTTCAATAGTCCCCAGTCACCATACATGGCTTTCACGACTTCTGTTAGCCACGTAATGCCTGATTTCGGAAAACTAGCAAGCACTACATCATTAGGTCTGAATTGGAATTTGTCAGCTGCTCGGGATTCCAACTTCTTCTTGTCATAATGACGGGGAAATACGTACCCATCAACTCTGAAAAAGCCTTCTCCGTGTGCCATCCTGTGATCTTCCGTTCGATTCTAGCTTCAAAACCTGTACTCAAAAACTACACAATATATTTGCTTGCACACGTCCGATCTGCTTGACGGCTCAATGTGTCTGACGATAAGCAGCCTCGACCATCTCCAGTGAAAAAAGCCGGGGATGGGGGCTCTTATGACAACCTTGGGTGCATGAAAACCTTGAGTACTCTACATATATTAGCACTGAGAGAGGGTGATAGATGTATATCGCAATTTTACACAAAAACAGGTGACGATCACGTGACGTGTACAACTCGGAGGCTTACTCACAAATATGAATTTAGATTGGTCGTCTTAGATCATTACTGCCACAAAGATGTGCAATCACATAGTGCTGCGACCTAAACATTTTACACTTTGAATACCTTCGGAGATGCACTTTTACATCCGATGACAGGTATGGTCAGATTATGGACAGATGTGTTTGTTTGATTGATGGATTGATTGATCGATTGATTGACGGTTTGATCGACTGATTGAATTATTGATTGATTGATTGATTGATTGATTGATTGATTGATCGAGAGACACAGACAGACGGAAGGTTAGACAGACAAACAGATAAACTGAGCGAAACAGAAACAAATATAATGAATGTGAGTGCGAGACACAGAGACAGTCAGACAGACAGAGTAACGAAGAATATAAAAATACGAGTCATGCACATAAAAATTGTTAGGTGCTAATTTTACCTCATTCTCAATCTCTGCCAACTGTAACAGTAATGGTTTTTCTTTTCTAGTAAATAGAAATTTACCTAAACGTTCATTAGCATCCTAAGACAAGTGCGCTGATTGTAAAATACGTCTGGATTTCATAAGCAATTGTTTCAAGTTGTCTTACTATGGTCATAACTGCGGTGGAAATATATGAGAGCATGCATTGCTCGGCCTGACTTACTGATAACCTCTTTTCTTAGCTGGCTAAACTATGACCATGTGACTTTTATTTACACGTCCTGTGGAAATTTCATTCATCTCAATAAGTATGTTAGGCTCCTGCGACTAAATATTGACAAACCAATAGAAACCTATATTCGGAAAGATAGATATGTGTCTGCACTGCGTTTAGGTCTGTTCATAACTAGGGATCGAAGTGAATTTTAAAAATACTCCCCGAAAACATTGTTTTAGCGTGATAATATTCAGTTCAACTTAAGGTTGTAGCTGCGATGAAAATGCACATGTATGCATGTTTCACTTCTTCTGACCACTTGATATATTCGATTCTTCAACGGCCCGAGCCGAACGTATCGCTGAACCGCAGGATTTTCTTTACATTGATGGAAACTTCGATTAATCATCCTTGAACATTTGTAAGGGAGATTATGACCTTCGTATTGTTAAATCAATTCATTGGATGCAGAACCTGAATAATTTTGACAGGACGTAATTATATCTCTAAACTGAATTACCATTGCACAACAATACACTCCATAATAGTACTGTATTGCTCGTCTAAGCTAGTGTGAAGGTATATAAGGTTATGGGCTCATGTGCGTTCAAGGTATACCTTCCTTGTGAATCAGTTGCTCTTCTTCGTTTTATCACACATAAACCAGGTGCCAAAAACTCGTATCTGACAGGTTCTGACACCAGGTGCATGTCAACCGTGATTAGTCTACACATATTAGCATTTATATTATATGAGGGAGGGAGCACACATATAAGAGGGGAAATTATCAAATTATAGCCGGATACAGCGAAAGAGATAGAGATAGATACACAGTGAACAAAGGAGACGAACAGAGTGACATAGAGAGAACCAGACAGACAGTGAGTGAGAGACTGCCAGAGACACGGACAGTGCGGAGTACTTTTCGTAAACTTTTGTTCTGTTGTATCTTAGATTTTTGACCTCAATAGAAATCACAAGGCGTGCTGACATTTTTCAAAACCTCGATGCAAACTGATGTACCACAGAAACAATTTAAGTAAACTCTATCGACATTTCAAATTCAAAATGATCGAAATTTAAATGTTCGATTTTTACAAGATCAATAAAGTGAAATTTCTCTATAAGCTTCAAAATATGTTATAAGAAACAGCAGAAAAGGAAAGACTGAAAAATATGAGTACAAAACAATACTGGAGTTTACCTCATTCTTAGTCTTCACAAAATGTCAGTGATGTTGTTTCTTTTCAAGTAACAAAACTTTATCTAAACCTTTATTATCATCCTAAAACAAAGGCAGTGATTGTAAAAGACTTCTGGGATTTAATAAAGCAAGAGTTACCGTTTCACTTTATCTTACTATAGTCCTTACTGTGAGTATGCTATGCTTGTTCTGACCTTCTGATAATTTTTTTACAAGCCGAACCTTCTCATATCGCTAATCCATGATCGCGTGGCTTTAATTGCACGTCTTGAGGAAATTTCATTCATCTCAATTATTCTCTTAGGGTACTGCGACTGGATATTGTCGAACCAATGGAAACGCATATTCGGGAAAATAGACATGTGTCTGCACTGTGGTCTGTCTGCGACTAGAGAAGCAGCTTTTGAATAAACTTCCCAAATCGATTAAAGTAGTTTGACAGTATTCAGTTCATCTTCAGGGCCTTCACTTGAAATGCAGTGTATGCATGCTTTACTTCTTCTGGTCACTTGATTGTTCGACAGCTTGAACCCAGGGTACCACTAAACCGCATGACTTTATTTACACTTGTAAACATAAATGCAAATTGTTGAATCAATCAACAAGATATCTGTCAAATTTGATATAATCGTCATAGAATCTGATAAGCTTTGGCAGCACACCAGACCTTCGAACTAAATTACAATGGTATCAAAAACCTCAGTACGCCGAATGGTACCGACATGCCCATCTTAGCCGAAGGTGCTCGCGTTGTCGCCTGTATAGTCGGCTAGGGGCGACAGTGCGAGGCCAAAGGCCGAGCCTTAGTAGAGCATGCAGCTGAAACACCTACTACCGAGGTTCGGCCTAAAGCCATCAATCGACTATTCTGTCAACGCTACGAGCACCTGTGGTAAACAGCCAGTGTTAAGGTACCGGGCAATAGGTTCGCGTGCATTCAAGTGTAATCTTTTTCGGAAATCAGTTCCTTTATTTCACCTTACATGCTTACTTATAAGCTATGCAAATCATTTGTAAGAAATGCCGTTTGTCTGATGGAGCCTTCAGCTTTCAGTTACTATAAGGGGATGAGCCGGAGGAATTGTTGAAGGGTTACCTTTTATAAACTAGCCTGGGGGAGGAGCACGTTTTACATTGCTAAGTTTATGATAAATGAAAAGTGTGAATGAGTTGCATAAGGAACTGGACAGAAATTACAACTAGGGAAATGCCGGTGTTTTAGGGAGTGAGTGAGTGTCAATTTCTTACATAATCTAAAACTTTCCAATAAAGGATGTTTGATAACTGACATAACTGTATTTGATTAGAATAGGGTTGTTACAAGTGTACGTGTGTGCAAGAAATTTGATTTGAATTCACCCGGAGTTCATTCACTATAAATGGTAATCTATGACAAACTGAATAAATTTTGACATATATACTAACAAAGTGAATCTGTGCTTTTATAAGTGTTTGACAATTGATAAAAATATATTTGATCCAAAAGTGTGTTTGAAAGTGCAGATGTAAACATCGAATGTGATATCGGAATTTCACCAAAAACTATCATTTCACTTCTCATGGTAGTCTAGGGGCAAACTACTACACATATTCAAGACGTGCTATATCTGTGCATTTTAGATAAATGTCTTTCAATTGTGACTTTCAGATTGTGATTAGTTTCTCGACAAACAAGAGTAATGCTCTCTTTACATAACAAGCCAAATTATAATCGACATTACAGCTATTGTCCCTTTTTGATACTGAATAGCCAATTGAACTTATTTGTGAAATGTGTTTTTTTCTATCATATTACTTGAAACCTTGTATAAAAGTGATTATTCACAAAAAAGGGAATCTAGATGACATGGGCAACTATAGGCCTATTTCCATTTTACCGGTGCTCAGCAAACTTTACGAATAGACTGTTAACAAACAGGTTCTACTCTTCTTTAACAAGCACAATTTATTCTATGATCACCTGTACGGGTTCCGTAAACAGTATAGTACAAAATTATCACTGATCAGTCTTTCTCAATATCTACTTCATGAAATTGACAATGGTAATCCCACTCTAGGTATATTCATAGATTTCCCAAAATCATTCGACAAAATCATTCACGATGTTTTATTTGAAAAACTTGAATTTTATGGTATTAGGGGCTTACCTCTTAGCTGGATTCAAAGTTATTTATCGTCAAGTGGTCAGTTCGTTGGTGTACACGGTGTGAATTCTCACGCAAAAACAATCACGTGTGGAGTCCCCCAAGGATCAATTTTAGGCCCTACCCTTTTTCTTATCTATATAAATGATATTCCTATTCGACTTTATGCTGATGACTCGAATTTATTCCACACATTTAGCAACACTTCAAATTGTATTAAACTGTATAATATTAATGACGATTTTAGGCATGTGAGTAACTGGTGTGACGCCAACAAACTGACAATCAATTCCACAAAAACAAATTACATGATCATGAAAAGTTGTAGAAAAAATATTGAGTGTCGCGGTTCACGTCAATTGAAGAACAATGACATTCGCAAAGTGGAATGTGCTTCTTTTATTGGAGTAATTATCGACAGTAACCTCTCTTGGAAACAACACCCGCACATTGATGAGGTATGTGTGAAAATTAGCAAATTAACTGGTGTGTTTTACAAATTACGTCACATAATGCCACAATCGATCTTAGTCCTGTTGTATAACGCCTTTGTTCTCCCCCATCTTACTTATTGTCTTGAGGTGTGGGGAGCCACCTATCCAACATACCTTAATGAAATATTTGTACTTCAAAAAAAGATGATTCGCACCATGACCTTTAGTAATTGGACAGAACACACAGCACCACTTTTTAAAAAACTAGATATACTTGATATTTACAAACAGCATAAATTACAGCTTGCAGTCTTTGTTCATGATGCTCTTCACGCCAGACTTCCATGTACTTTTCATGACTTTTTTACTCCAATTTCACATACATATAGTACAAGACAAAAGGAACGAAATGATCTGGAAATACCCAAAGCTAAACACAGAGTAGGTCAGTTTACAGTAAAATATACAGCAACAAAAACTTGGAACAGCATACCTGATATCATACGGAACATAACAAATAGAAATCGTTTTAAACGTGAATATAGAGAACATCTTGTCTCAAGCAATGTATCATTGTCATATATTTCTGATTCTTTATATTTTTCCCTTTTCTGAGTAGTTTTCTGTAACGTAATTACGTGTGTTCCAAGGAACAGCTTGCCCACATTCTTTTGTCCAAATATGTTAATGAGGCTGGAGGCGGACTCGATTAGTTGCTGGACAACTATTTTCCGTACTCCTTTTCCCTCCTTTTGTGTAATCGAATTACTGTAAATTTACATCTGATCTTCACTTTTTGGGGGAATAAACATTATTATTATTATTATTATTATTATTATTATTATTATTATTATTATTATTATTATTATTATCATTATTATTATTATTATTTGTTAATATCTAAAGTAATCGCTTAAACTTTCAAAGGTCAAATAAGAAATTATATGTAAATTAAGATATTATTAATATCGACTGATATGCAGGAGGAGGGTCACTATTTTGTGCATAAAAATTGGGGAGGGTCACTTGTTTGTTCGCAAACACTTTCGAAGGGTCGGGATTTTAAGATCAACATCTGTACAAGTTTCATCAAATTTGGTGCAATATTTCGGAAATAGCAAACTAATTAGGAAAGTTTATTAAATATGCAAATTAGCTATTACTAGACAACAGACTGCCGAATGTCTTTGTTAGCTATTAAAACAGTTTGAGATCAACATCTATACCAAGTTTCATCATATTTGCTGTCGCATTTCTAGACATATTTCCTTAATTACAAAAATTCATAAAATATGCAAACTGGCAGTTAAATGACATGATTCCGCTAGCTGTCTTTTCACACTATTACAGCTATGGTATATCAGCATCTGTACCATGTTTCATGAATTTTGGTGAGTATTTCTCGACTCAGCACCCTAATTATAAAAATTCATAAAATATGCAAATTAGCTATAAATTGACAAGATCCTGCCAAATGCCTTTGCACAAAGTAACAACTCTGGTATGTATACATCTGTAAGAAGTTTCATTAAATTTGAGTCAGTATTTATCGAAATATAATGGAATTATGATAATTATGATAATTTATGCAAATTACTATTTCTTGACACAAAACTGACAAATATCTTTATGTAATATTAGAGCTATGTGTGACCGACATTTGTACAAAGTTTCGTCAAACTTGGTGCAATCTCTTAAGAAACAGAGCTCTTTTTTCAAAAATCACTAATTATGCAAATTAGCGCTAATTATGCGTGCCACACCCAAAACAATGGACGTGCATATGTATGCTATAGTGCATTATCCTTGTACCAAGTTTGAAAGAAATTGGCTCAGACATGTCCGAGATATCTGCGTGGACGGACGGACGCACGGAACCCAAACCATAAGTCCCCTCGGACTTCGTCCGGGGGACTAACAAACCATGCCAAATTAATACGTGTACATGTGTACTGTGCTACAGGAATTTCTATGGTTTAATTTTATTATACTTTTAGTTGTCAGGCATATCATAGAACGTTTTGATATGTCTAAACTGTGTTACTATGCAAAGTTGATAATACTGAGTCAGAGAGGCATGTTACAACTACAAACATGGAACATAAAGATTTCACACAAGATTTCAAAATGTAAGAAAAAAATCAGAAATATGAATGCAATAGACGTATCAAGTTGTTTCAAGCATACCAGCTGGCTGGTATGCAAAGGCTTGTCTGCTTATTAAGATATGCAAGCTGTATTTGAGGAATGTTGTGGTTTTGCCTGATTATACCATTTTCCCTGTTTTAATCACAAGCACACTGCAACGCACGACTAGAAATGCAAATATAATATAAAAAATAAAACTCTCTGTTTCTAGTCTCAGCCATATGGGCAATTAAATGGCTTCCTCGAATATCTACTGATGAGAGATATTTTGCTTTGTACTTTTGACTTTCTTTTCCTATTGTTACATCAAAAAGTTCACTTTGGGCAACTGTAAAATGAGTTTTCCAATCACCGACAGTCCCTTTCCTTACGAATGGATTTTCACCTTCGGAAACCATATCCTTATCTCAGAATGTCAAGTTTAGCAGTCGATTTTGCATCGTATCGACGGTAGTTTATCTGACAACCCTTTTGATATCTCCTTAACTTAAAGAACGTTGGAGAAATTCTGCGATTTTGTCGACGACTCCGGTCATCTTGTTGCATTTCTTCATATGTGACGTAGAGGACGTTATATTCAATGCCCTTTTGTAACCAGTCACAAACATGTCGCACCCATGGTGTTAAGCATAGTCGGCTCTCTTGAAAACTGTTCAAGTTTGTTCCCAGCTCCCAGTAGAGTATGCACAATGGACGTATGCTTTTCCAGAAATGATAAAGTGATACCACCACATCTTTTGGATTTCTACATATAAAGATCAGCTTAACACCTTATCTTTGTTGTGGGTTCGAATCCGATTGAAAACTATCCGTATTTTCTACCCTGGGTTGGTAACACTGCTGGTGGACAGAATTGTCCCCGAGGTATCGTTCGCCCAGTCAAAGCGATGAAATTCGTTTCTTCGCTTCAATAAAGTGTGTATGTGCGATGTATGATAGTGAGCATCTTGCGTGAGTGCTTCACGAACTCTGCAACGTGTTGATCGGTCTCAGTCAGAAAAATGTAACAACTTAGCCGGCTATTGAACCACTCTTTTTTGGGAGCGGAGATTTAGCCGAGTGGTTCTGTCTGTGGCCTCTCAGCTAGGCGACTGATGCCGTATGTTGTGGGTTCGAATCCGATTGAAAACTATCCGTATTTTCTACCCTGGGTTGGTAACACTGCTGGTGGACAGAATTGTCCCCGAGGTTATCGTTCGCCCAGTTAAAGCGATGAAATTCGTTTCTTCGCTTCGATAAAGTGTGTATGTGCGATGTATGATAGTGAGCATCTTGCGTGAGTGCTTCATGAACTCTACAATGTGTTTAGTGGTCTCAGTCAGAAAAATGTAACAACTTAGCCGGCTATTGAACCACTCTTTTTTTGGAGTGGAGATTTAGCCGAGCGGTTCTGTCTGTGGCCTCTCAGCTAGGCGACTGATGCCGTATGTTGTGGGTTCGAATCCGATTGAAAACTAGCCGTATTTTCTACCCTGGTTTGTAACACTGCTGGTGGACAGAATTTTTCCCGAGGTTATCGTTCGCCCAGTTAAAGCGATGAAATTCGTTTCTTCGCTTCGATAAAGTGTGTATGTGCGATGTATGATAGTGAGCATCTTGCGTGAGTGCTTCACGAACTCTACAATGTGTTTAGTGGTCTCAGTCAGAAAAATGTAACAACTTAGCCGGCTATTGAACCACTCTTTTTTGGGAGTGGAGATTTAGCCGAGTGGTTCTGTCTGTGGCCTCTCAGCTAGGCGACTGATGCCGTATGTTGTGGTTCGAATCCGATTGAAAACTATCCGTATTCAATACATGGCACGGGAATATGGTAGATGGGAGGTGAGTAAAGAAAAGCCGAGGCGATGGCAGGTCTTCCACGGTGACCGTTTTCACAACATTTTTACATACTGTGCCAAGGTAGTTCTTAAAGAGCGCCTGTAAAGCTTGTCTACCAAGAAATAAAGTTTACTATGTAGTGCCAGCGAACTTGAACGTCTCGTGTGGTCAATACTTTGATCCAGGTAACTCTCGCAGGTCAAGACGAGTTCACGAAAAGAAACTCTCCACAAAATGAAAAGTAACACATCTACATACAGGCAGTGATGACAGGTATTGAACACAAGGTGTCTTTGGAATAAGTAAAGACGACCAAACGAACAAAAAGGGATCTAAACTTGCAGCTAATAAAAGTTTATCAGGTTCTTATGCAAACATTACGCATGTGATTCCCGTATATACTTTTATTTAGATAGGGTTACCATGTTTAAAATGTGTAGAATGAAAAGTTGGAAATTCTGAGTGAGTGATTAAAATGCTACAATTACTGGAACAATATAATACATCGAATGGCACAACACAAGACAAAGTATAGAAAGTTTACCAAAGTATGAAAATATCAGAAATACAATGCAATGAACGAATGGCTTCATTCAAACCGGCTGACTGCATGCAAGGACATGCTTACTTTAATACTATGCAAATTATATGTGAGAAACGCCGTTTGTCTAACTTACTTGTTCACAAGCATTGATCTCAGTTACAAGCACATCAGAGTGCACAGCTAGAAATGCAAATATACTATGGATAAATTGAAGTCTGTGTTTCTGATCTCGGTCATGTGGGCAAATAAGATGGCTTCCTCGAAATCCTACTGATACGGGATATTTCGATTTATACTTTTGACTGTTTCGCCAATTATTGCATCAAAACGCTCACTCTGGGCAACTGTAAAATGATTCTTCCAATCACCTACAGCCCTTTTCGTACGAATGGATTTTCACCTTTGGGAACTATTTCCTCATCTAAGAATGTCAAGTTTAGCAACCGATTTCGCATCGCTTCGACGGTAGTTATTCTGACAACCCTCTCGATATCTCCTTTACTTAAAGGACGTTGGAGAAATTCTGCGATTTTGTCAACGACTCGGCGCAGATCTTGTTGCATTTCTTCGTATGTGATGTGGAGGACGTTATCTTCCATGCCCTTTTGTAACCAGTCACCAACATGTCGCACCCATGGGGTCAAGTGTAGTCGGCTTTCTTGAAAGCTTTGCAGCGTTTGTTCCCAGCTTCCTGTAGAGTAAGCACCATTGACGAAGACTTTCCAGAAATGATAATGGGACACTACCACATCCTTGGGATTTCGACATATATAGATCAGCTTAACACCCGTATGTTTCAATACATGGCAGGGGAATATGGTAGCTGGGAGGTGAGTAAAGAAGAGCCGAGGCGATGGCAGGTCATCCAGCTTAACTGTTTCAACAACGTGTTGACATATTCTGCCAAGGTAGCTCCTAAAGAGTGTCTGTTCTTCGAGCATTATAGGGCTTTCTGTATCAGCAACCTTCAATAGTCCCCAGTCACCATACATAGCTTTCACGATTTCTGTTAGCCATGTAGTGCCTGATTTCGGAAAACCAGCAACCACTACATCATTAGGTCTGAATTTGAATTTATCAGCTGCTCGGGATTCCAATTTCTTCCTGTCATAATTACGGGTAAAAACGTACCCATCAACTCTGAAAAAGCCTTCTCCCTGTGCCATCTTGTGACCTCCCTTTCAATTCTAGATTCAAAATCTCTGTTCAAGAATTACACTATCTTAGTATCTGCTTCCACAAGTTCGATCTCCTTTACGGTTCAAAATGTCTGACCATAAGCAGTCTCGACCATCTACAATGAATAAAGCCGGGGGATTGGAGGGCTTTTATCTTGTGGTTGATAGATGTATATCGCAATTTTACACAAAAACAGGTGACCAGCACGTGTAGTATAGAACTCCAAGGCTTACTTACAAATATAAATATAGATTAGTCGTCTTTGATCTTTACTGCGACACAGATATTCAAATCATATAATGCTGCGACTTAAACATTCACACTTTGCATACCTTTAAAGATACACTTTTACATCTAATGACAGGTATGGTCAGATTAATTATAGACATGCATTGATTGATATTTTGACTGACTGATTGATTGATTGATTGAGAGACAAACAGACAGACAGACAAACTGGGGGAGACAGAGAGACAGAAATATCGTGAATATGAGAGTGCGACAGAGACAGTCAGACAGACAGACAGACAGACACAGAATATAAGAATATGAGTTATCTACTTAAAACTTGTTGTGGGGATTAATTGTACCTCGTTCTCAATCTCTACAAACATTTTTCTCTTGTTATAAATAGAACTTTAGCTAAACTTTCATTAGCCTCCTATTAAAGAAAAGGGCGCTGTTTGTAAAACACGTCTGGGATTTTATAAACTTAGTAACTGTTTTAATTTGTCTTACTACGGTCCTAACTGCGATTGAAATATATGATAGCATGCTTTGCTTGGCCTGACGTACTTATAACCTCTTTCCATTGCCAGTCCGAATTTCTTTCTCATATGGCTAAACCATGACCACGTGGCTTTATTTACACGCCCCGATTTTCCTAGGCTCCTGCAACTGGATATTGACGAACCAATAGAAACCTATATTCGGAAAGATGGACACGCGTCTGCATTTTGGTCTGAGGGCCCTAGGGAAGATAAGCATCTTTACTGAAGCTTACCAGGCTACACGGTTTAATAAAATAAAAATAAAATAACATTTTGGTCTGTTTACAACTAGAGATTATTTTAAATCAACTTCCTAAACCAGTTATTTTATTGTTGTACTATTCAGCTCAACTTTAAGGTTTTTATGTTGTGAAATGTACATGTATGCATGCTTCACTTCTTCTGACCACTTAATAGATTCGAATCTTCAACGGCCCTAGCCGAACGTATCGCTGAACCGCAGGATTTTCTTAGAAACTTCAATCACCTTAAAACATTTGTTGGGGAGGGGGGGTTGTGGCCTGCAAAGTGTTGGACTAATTTATTCGATGCAGAACCTGATGACTTTTGACAAACATAATTGCATTTCTAAACCTAACTACCATTGCACAAGAATACGCTTCGTAATACCGAATCGCTTGTCAACGCTAGTGTGAAGGTACTGGACAATACGCCCAATGTGCTTCAAGGGATACCTTCCTTGCAAATAAGTTGCTTCACTTCATGTTATCACATAAACCAGGTGCTAAAAACTCCTATCATTTTGTTCTATGCCTGACAGGCTCTGAAATCTGGTGTATGACAACTTTGAGTGGTATGCACATATTATATCACTCTGGGTCAATATTAACATTCTCTCGATTGGTTGAGAGATTGAGAGAGAAGGGAGGGAGCACACATACTAGGGGGAAATTATCAAATTTTACAGTGAGAGAGAGAGAGAGAGAGAGAGAGAGAGAGAGAGAGAGAGAGAGAGAGAGAGAGAGAGAGAGAGAGAGAGAGAGAGAGAGAGAGAGAGAGCAAAACCCTCTCGATCATTTTTTTCTCTTGACTTGGTCAAGGTCAAATTCAACCTTGGGTTATTTGTTACACGTATAAAATTTCCCTGACTTGCTCAATCCGATACATGAATACTACTAGTAATCATCGACAAAACCAGCTTTTTATAAATTTTCCTTGCAATAGCGAATATTAAAGGACGTGTGTAAAACCCGCCACCCTTTAAAAATTTGAAATGTTGTGCAGTCTTTAGGCTGTACCTTGACCTAAATGCAGAAATTCTGCAGACCCAAAATCGTCAGCAGAATTTCGTCTGGCAGTGTACGTGTAGTTTTGGTTTTTAATGCATTGATCCTTATGTCCTAACATTCATTTACCATTCGCATCCTCATGCATTTACATGTGAAGCTAGAAGGACCGATGCTGCAGAGAACTAAAGGCGGGCCAGGAAAACACGCGCAAGCATGATTATCTATTAGGGAGCGTTCAGTTATTACGGCCTGGGGTGGGCCGGAAAAATCCAAGGGGGTCACCTTAAATTTGAAAATTGCAAAGGGGGGTCATGTATTTTTCAAACAGCCCAGAGGGGGTCACTTAATTTTCACAAGTATCCATCCCTTCAAAATGCAGTTTCAGTGTTCAGAAATATTCCGGGAGATAACAATGATTCGCTGCATGATTTCATTCTCTGAAGTCATTTAACTGTAAATCTGAACAAAAGTATAATTATCTGTCACTTGAACATCTTGACTAGGCAACTCTGAGGCTTGTCTTATTGTAAATCGAGCTCACTTAGGGCAAGGAACAATCCTATTACTTACATATTAGAGATATAGCAAGTTTTGTCAGGGAAATATTTTAACAGTTACCTGTTACCTGCTATTTACAACTTGATGTAAACAAGGAATTACCTTCACTATGTAATTTGTTCGTCTTTTAAGACTTTACAAATTGTTGGAAATATATATATTTTTTTCGTTACATTTTAAAAATGTAAATGGTTCTTACTATGCGGGACGCATTAATTGAAAGACGAAGAGTGTTCCAAAGGTGGCTTATCCCACATAAGCTTAAAGCTTAATGAACTTAGTGGTCATTATTAAAGAAAAATTATTAATGAAAAAAGGAACCTCAACATCTAAGTTACAAAACGATATGCATACAAACCATATTTGAGACGAAAGTCGCAATAATGCCAATCACGTTTTACGGGGATGTTTACGGAAGCCTTGATGAAAACAAGAATATATTTGAATTATATAAAGAATCGTGAAATAAGTCAATTTCACATGATGGTTTTGCAACATGTCAAGTAACGTTTTGCATATTAATGGTAACATGTCAATTTAAGATTAATACCTGTATTGATGTTTATGATTGGATGTATCATTTTATCTTTAATTCATGTCTATCGAAAAATCAAAGCCACGCCTTAAAGATAACGTTTAAAATACCATTCAAAAACAATGCAACAAACATTGAGAGAGGAACACAGCGAACCCAAGAGATTTGGTAAAGCGCATCTTGCGCATGCAGTACTTGAACGTCTCGTGTAGTCAATACTTTGAAGATCTTAGGTATCCCTCGCAGGTCAAGACGAGTTCACGAAAAAAGTTTGCACAGAAAAGAATAGAAGCACATCCACATACAGGCTGTGCTGACAGGTGTCTTTGAGAGTATTAAAGACAGACCAAACGAACTAAATAGGATGTAAACTTACAGCTAATAGAAGTTTATCAGATTCTGATGCAAACAATACGCACGTGATTCCCGTATATACCTTTATTTAGATAGAGTTAACATGTTTAAAATATGTAACATAAAAGCTGGAAATCCGAGTAAGCGATTAAAATGCTACAATCACTAGAACAATATTATAAATCGAATGGCATAACACAAGACAAAGTATATAAAATTTACAAAAGTATGAAAATATGAGCAATACAATGCAGCAACGAACGAATGCATTCATTCAAACCGGCTGACTGCATGCAAGGACATGCTTACTTTAATACTATGCAAATTATATGTGAGAAACGCCGTTCGTCTAACTTACTTGTTCACCAGCACTGATCTATGTTACAAGCACATCAGAATGCACTGCTAGAAATGCAAATATACTATGGATAAATTGAAGTCTGTGTTTCTGATCTCGGTCATGTGGGCAAATAAGATGGCTTCCTCGAAATCCTACTGATACGGGATATTTCGATTTATACTTTTGACTGTTTCGCCAATTATTGCATCAAAATGCTCACTCTGGGCAACTGTAAAATGATTCTTCCAATCACCTACAGCCCCTTTTCGCACGAATGGATTTTCACCTTTGGGAACTATTTCCTCATCTAAGAATGTCAAGTTTAGCAACCGATTTCGCATCGCTTCGACGGTAGTTATTCTGACAACCCTCTCGATATCTCCTTTACTTAAAGGACGTTGGAGAAATTCTGCGATTTTGTCAACGACTCGGCGCAGATCTTGTTGCATTTCTTCGTATGTGATGTGGAGGACGTTATCTTCCATGCCCTTTTGTAACCAGTCACCAACATGTCGCACCCATGGGGTCAAGTGTAGTCTGCTTTCTTGAAAGCTTTGCAGCGTTTGTTCCCAGCTTCCTGTAGAGTAAGCACCATTGACGAAGACTTTCCAGAAATGATAATGGGACACTACCACATCCTTGGGATTTCGACATATATAGATCAGCTTAACACCCGTATGTTTCAATACATGGCAGGGGAATATGGTAGCTGGGAGGTGAGTAAAGAAGAGCCGAGGCGATGGCAGGTCATCCAGCTTAACTGTTTCAACAACGTGTTGACATATTCTGCCAAGGTAGCTCGTAAAGAGTGTATGTTCTTCGAGAAATATTGGGCTTTCTGTATCAGCAACCTTCAATAGTCCCCAGTCACCATACATGGCTTTCACGACCTCTATCAGCCACATTGTTCCTGATTTCGGAAAACTAGCAAGCACTACATCATTAGGTCTGAATTTGAATCTATCAGCTGCTCGGGATTCCAATTTCTTCCTGTCATAATTACGGGTAAAAACGTACCCATCAACTCTGAAAAAGCCTTCTCCCTGTGCCATCCTGTCACCTCCCTTTCAATTCTAGATTTAAAACCTCTATTCAAGAACTACACAATATATTTGCTTGCACACGTTTGACCTGCTGGACGGTTCAATGTGTCTGCCCATAAGCGGCCTCGACCTAAATACCATGTACAATAGAAAAGCGGGGGTTTGAGGGATTTTAGCTTGCGGGCGTGATAGATAATTCGCAATTTTACTAGGTGACTAGCACGTAGAGTGTACAACTCCAAGGCTTACTCACAAATATAAATTTAGATTCGTATCTTTGATCATTACTGCAACAAAAAAGGGTAAATCTTATATATAGTACTGCGACCTAAACATTTCAAACTTTGCATACCTTTTGAGATTCAGTTTTACATTCACTGACATGTGAGGTCAAATCATGGATATGCATACAATGTGTGATTTTTTGAACTATGTACAGACAGACAAACAGACTGTGAGAGACAGAGACAGAAATAGAGCACCACAGAGAAAGTCAGTGTGAGAATATGGCATAGACTGTAAGATAGACACAGAATATAAAAATATGAGTTATGTACTGAAAAAATTGTCCTGGGGTCAAATTTTCAGTTTGCGGAGATTTAAATCTTGGCAAACCGTCACAGTGATGTTGCTTCTCTTATCTAGAACTTTACCTAGCTTTCATTACAATCAAACTTTCATTTAAATCACCCTAGAATATTTGTCAGGTAAGTTGTGACCTGCACAGTGTCGAACAAATTCATTAGATGCAGAACCTGATGAATTTTGACAGGACGTAATTATATCTCTGAACCGAATTACCATTGCACAAGAATACACTCATAAAACCGAATTGCTCGCCAAAGCCAGTGTGAAGGTACTTTGCAATAGGCTCATATGCGTTCAAGAGATACCTTCCTTGCAAATGAGTTGCTGTAATTCATCTTACCACACAAATTTAGGTTCTAAAAATTCGTGCCACGTGCATGGTTGTTTTATATTACGGCTTATGTGTTCTGACATCACGTACAGGACACAGGGGTCACTTGTCAATATTTTGTTCTCACATGATTTGTTTGTGAAGAATCTCTCTCTCTCTCTCTCTCTCTCTCTCTCTCTCTCCTCTCTCTCTCTCTCTCTCTCTCTCTCTCTCCTACACACACTCAAATTTTGCAATTTCCAACAAAGATAATTGAAATTGAACTTTAATTGATGAACATACAGTTTCATTCTGAAGGGAAGAAAAGCGTTGCAAAAACAAACGAGGAAGTCAATAAAAGTGTAATAAGGAAAAACGTGCAAAAAGAGATAAATAATTAATCTCATCAAAATAGAAAAAGAAGGAAATATCTTTCCTGACAGGCGTTGTTTTCTTAATTTCATATGTGTATATATACTGTGCTAGAGGTACTGATATGATTGTATTTTAATCATAAATTATTTGTTTATATGTATATTATTAAACTTTATATGATATTTAGTTCCTCTGGCGAACAAGAGATTCCTTCGAGTAGTGTAATGTTTGCAAGAAATTATGAAATGTTGTTCATCTTCTAGACATTTGCTGTTGCAGACTTCAAGGACTCTTTCTAATTTACCGATGTATTATTTTGCGTCCCTTGCTTCTTAGAATTTCGTTTACCAGGAAATGCTTACTTTAACATAGAGTGTTCACTATTTCTTAGTCAACGTATTCATTCATTTCCCTTTGAATGAAAATTCCGGTGGAATATCGACTGACTACGCAATATATTGCCAGTTTTGGTGTGTTTCTTTAAAGAGTGTTTCTTTCCACAAAGCTGCGGTGCACGATTTCTGTTGCTGATTGTGGGTATACTTATTAACCCATACCTCACTATCATGAACAAGAATGGGTCAGGAGAGATTGCAAATACTAAATATGAAAATAAGTAGGCAAACTTCGGCCCCTTCATTAATTGTGCTTGTAAGTGACAGATGTATTATCTTACTACATTTCTTCTCTTCTGTTTGCTTAAAGTGGTCGGTCACTGTAATTCTTTATGATTTTGTTTTCATTAATTTTATGTTTAATATCAACTTCGGTTTGTTTTCCTACTCCCCAAAATATGCTGAAACTCCCACCATTTACCTTGTCAACACAGTATCAATAAGTGCAAATTCACTGGTACTGTTTACATTGGATTTATAATCTGGGACATGTTAATAATAACAATGCAGTCTGCAAAAAATAAACGGTGAGTTGAGCTGAATACAGTATCTCAACATATTTTGGCGATTCAAACAGATACTGTGACTTTCAAAGCAAAATTAGTGAAAAAATCATCACAAGTTATTGGTACTTGCCTTTTAAAGTCAGCAGTCTTTGAAATATTTCAAATCGGTTACACGAGAAACGAGCATGGCGACAGATATAGGAATGTATTCCTCTATGAGGGAACTATAAATTTTTGATGAACACACTTTTCAAACTACTTGCGTTTTCGCTTTCTGCTTGCTACCATTATCGATTAACCTGGTTCGAAGAACTACGAATTAACCTGGATAACAACACATTCATTTGATGGTAGACTTACAACCTTATCCTTGTGCAATAAACGAAACAATTAATGCTTTGGATACTATTTCCATCATATTTTGCCCGCAAACAAATACATTTCCTCGTCCTTCTCTCACACTGCACACAAGATGCAGTGTTACCGTTTATCAATGAACTACAGTCCAGACAGACGTTTTTCAAGAATAACACTGGACGTCATCACATAAAGGCTGTGCTGACAGGTATTAAACACAAGGCATTTTCTGGAGAAATAAAGACGGCCCAAACGAACTAAAATGGTTCTAAACTTACAGCTATTAGACTTTTATCAGCTTCTGACGCAAATAATACGCACGTGATTCCAGCATATACTTTATATACATAGGGTTAACATGCCCGCTCACTTTTTTCTTCTCAGGCCGATGAACATATTGGTTGAACTCTCATCTTCATAAAGCGCATGCCACGGATGACCGTTAACAATTTACTTTACACGGCAATAATTATGTTCATCCACCAAGGCTTTACATTTCATGTACCCACACGTTGTTTTCCTTTTCGGTCGATGAACGTTTTGGTTGAATCCTCATCTCTTTCCTATAGCGCACGCCATTTCATACATTTCATCCCGATGAGAAAAATACTTGTGTTAAGTTGCAATGAGTGTTAATGCTAGTGATGTCTGTGACCGCCAGAAATGTATCACACAGACATATGAAAATTGTTAGGATTTCAGAATAAAGTGTTGTGTGGTATACAAGAAAACGTGTCTATGTCGTCACTTGAAATAACTTTTGTGATTTGTGTACCGTAGCAAGCTAATCATGTCAGAAGGTTTTGATGTCTTATGCAGTGACTTTTACACTACTATGTACCCTAAACGTTCGATAATACCACAGTCCCTCCATTTAGAGGAATGACGATTTCAAACATGGAACAAGACTAAAAGGGAGATGGCATAAACACCCATAATGTTGAGAATATTTCAAAAACCGTATTAGAAAGCAAGGCTAGAAATACAAATATAATATAAACAAGGCAGTATTGCTGAAGGCAATGAGTACTTGGGCCGTGATAGAGTAATTTTGAGGACAATATATACTACTATTCAAATATGGTCTTGAATTTCTCCTGTCAATTAGGCATTTGATTAACTGGTTATTAAACGAAGCAATGGCATGACAACGGCAAAATATGTCTAGCAACTTTTGTGGAGTTTGAGGCAGGGGTTCTTTATTTATAGTGAAAATTGCTTAAACTCCTTAAATATTCAAATTACAGCAAATTTCTTTTGTTCTCGATGGTAGATATCTAATATTTAGATGGGCATATTTAGATTTCTACCCTATAGTTATCCCTATATACCAAAAATCGGACATCCAGCTCTATTGGCTTGCTCAGAATTAGATATGCGCATAATTAATGAGGTACAATATGTGGTGTCATAAGGTGTCCCATCATACCAAATATGAAGGGTGTAGCACTTGTGGTTACTGAGTTGTGGACAAATAGTGTTATTGGATTATGGATTGGTATGATTGTGATTATATCTATTTGAGGTCAAAGGTCATTGAGGTCACGTGACATTTTGTCAAAATAATTGTATTGCTAAGTTATTCCTATATACCAAAATCAGACCTCTAGCTCTATTGGCTCGCTCGCTTGAAAACAATCTCATAAACCTGGCCATATGGGCAACTGTGTATGGGCAGCTGGATACTTGACTTCCCGGAGAAGGCGAGCTGTCACGTTCAAGCTCAGGATTATTTCGATCAAATTTCAGTAAATTTACCTTACCTAGATGAAATTTTGTCTATAGGCTGAAATTTCGCCGAATTTTGACGAAATTGCATCGATTTTTCAGGTTCATATCCGACATTTTTGAGTGCAGACAGAAATAAGCTTTGAGGCAACATGGCTGCGACCCCATGTTGACCCCGGTATCTGCTAAAGTGCGGGTTGCGGGCTGCGGGCTGCGGGTTTTTTAGAATTATGGCTAGATTTCTAATATATGTAATATGGCATATAGTATATAAGAAATAAAACGTTTAGAATGTGTCTATTATCAATAATGATGATCAGGTCTATCGTACAGTATCCCTTTTCCTGCGAAGTCCATATTTCACCATCAGGTCAAGATGGTTAAAATTAATGAAACACTACTATATGGTGTATTTTAACGTAATACTGTATATTTGAAGGCTGTTGAAAACATCAATGCTGTAAACTTGATTTTTTGGACTAAAGATGCTATAACAGACCAAACCAAATGGGTGAAAATACGTCATGTTTCTGAAAAAAAATCAAAATCTGCTAAACTAAAAGCGGCGATTCCGAGGACCAATTTATTTATTCCGAGCTGCCTGGCCATTACAAATAATTAGGGATCTGAATCACTTTTCTTTCTTGCCATGGATGTGAGTGAGAAATATACGTAATACCAGACTGACAAAAAAAAATCGCGCCTCGGAAATGTCGCCACTTATCGCGGAATGAAAATTGTTACATTTCTAGTATCAGGCCATAGGAAGTAAATTCTTTGTAATGCATCCATTCACAATTCGGTTCCAGGGCAACTCATACAGAAAATTAAACAATGCCTAGTTAAATGCAATGCATAAGGAAAGATTTGACTTAAAAAAGCGTAGAAGTGATGTGTATTGTAAATGCCGTGTATTTTCATGAAATCTTTAAAAGAAAAAGACGTACAACAAAGGACTTAGTTTACTTTGCCGTTTCGGTTCAAGCGAGGTCGCGACCTCAGAGAACGACATTCTGCTAACATTTTACGCGAGAATTTCAGTGGGAAAAACACGCCGGTGCGTTGCCTTATTTTCAGGAATCGATCTAATAGGAATATTTTGGATGAGTTTGTGTTCTGCAGCTCTCAATAATTTATCTCCTAATATCATGAACGTATGACTTGCACCTGCAGTATGATAGTCGCTCCATGCCGGTATGCCCCCTTCAAGCATTTGATCCAGCGTGACTTTGAAAAGTTTCCTAGGACTATAATCGTGTTCACCACAATAAAATTATTTGAAACGGCGTTGAAAACGATTTTGAAAATTGTGCTTTTATCGGCGGTTGAACTAATCTGAAGTGTGAGAAGGGCAAAATGATATCAAAAAACACACATTTTTTCATGCCCGCAACCCGCAGCCCGCAACCCGCAAAATAGCGCATCCGGTTGACCCCTAGCCCTGCGTACGATGCTATGTGCTATGGCTAACACACAGCATCGTACGCAGGGCTAGCGAGAGAGTTGCCGACATCGACGGTTATTTACGAGAAGTGAATAAAAGACTGTCATTTTTGGAAGCGATCGAGTAGCTGAGGTAGGCTGGGATACGACTTGGGCCCAAGAACGCTGAATTTCGGCAGTAATTTGGCTTTTTACGTGAAGTCCCAAAATGGATTTGAAGTCACCGACCCTACGTACGGGTCTTTGCAGGGCTGTGGTGAGCGGGGCGATTAGCTGTAGCGGAACACACAGCATCGTACGCAGGGCTAGTTGACCCCAAGTGAAAATGTGTTCGCGATCAAATCTTCCTATATTTTTTTCAGAATTTTCGACAAAATCATTGCTTCTTAAATCTTTTGTAAAATATAAAATACTAAAATAAAAATGCGATGTGCCATGTCTCCAGATTTCTAAAACATCGTTCGTTGACCGTTCGACGGAATACTCATTTTGCAAACTTGTGACGCAGTTGAAATTCAATACTGACCGCCAAATAATCTTAATGAGACGAGATCATTCTAGACCCCGGTTCTAGACATCCTCCAAATTATCCAACCATTCGCGTTAGAGTTCAGCTCGCTTAGAGTATCATAACATTCTTCGGCCTTCGTTTAGATCGACCCTAATCTCTCCCATTTAGGAAATAAACACAAGCTACCTCGACAAAACTTCGTGCACCATCCAGGACCAAACGCACTACAAATCATCTGTCTTGACGTCATCATCTCCTTACATGGTAATCGGCATACCGTTTTTTTAGCAAAGGAGACACAGAATACGTCGGAGTATTCAGTTTCAAAACGTATTACATTGTGTGATGTTGTCAAAAAAAGGTAATGTTACTGCAGTGGTATAAATTACAAAACACAAAAGTTCAAATCAGTTTATTTTGGACTGGCTTTACCCAACATTTCATATTGTTTCTTATGCCAGATTTGACCACGTACTTACTGGCGACCCCTTTACATGCAAATTTTGTGTCAAATGGTGTGTTCTCCTGGAAAAACAAACGTACGATTTCTATATGAAGGAGGCGAAATTTGCCCTCAAAACTCGAAACCACCCCTTTATGGGGTGTACCTAGCTATTTTGAACGAGCTTCTCGAATCTGCAGCTCTATTTCGAAATGATGGTCTGGTTTTCTCAGCTCAAGGATAAGTGTTCTCCATCGCTGTGGGCATTACTATTCTCAACTGGGGGTACAGTTTCCAGTCGTAATGTTTTTCATTGTGTCCGGGATATAAAACCTTTCCTTTTCAAACTTTCACTGTGATTAACACTAGTCCACATCTTGTCAGTGATTAAACATGTTTCAAGTTTAAATGTTAAATTCTGGTCTCGAGCCCTCCTGTTCGACCAAACTGAAATTACCCCTCCCACTTTGGCTCGTCCAGTGGGTGTAGCAAGGGTCGTGCCATCGCTTAGGAAACGGAGGGTGCATTAATTGTTGCATTTCGATGCACATTTTGATTATATTCAGAAGATTTTGTGGCAAAAACTCAGATAGAGAAGCATTTATATTCACATCTCACTTATTCATGACTGGCTGAGAGCAGCACTTTTTTAAGTTAGCATCATTACGCCATTTATTATGCCAAGAAAGATGAAGCCAAGACATTTTGCCCTCCCTGGTCTCAGCCAGAAATGGTTATACCTTACAGAGTTTTTCCCACGGAATGAAAACAAATGTACTTGGGCTGAGGCCCAAGTACAATAACTTGAAATAGCTCTCTGTTCCCAGTCTCAGTCATATTGGAAATTCAAACGGCTTCCTCGAAAATCCTACTGATATGGAATATTTCGATTTATACTTTTAATACCTTTGACTTTTTCGCCAATTATTGCATCAAATTGTTCACTCTGGGCAACTGTAAAACGATTTTTTCCAACCACCAACAGTCCCTTTTCGCACGAACGGATTTTCGCCTTCAGATACCATACCCTCATCTACGAATGCTAAGTTTGACAATTGATTTCGCATCGCATCGACGGTAGTTGTTGTGACAACCCTCTCGACATCTTCGTTTGTCACAGGACGTTGAAGAAATTCTGCGATTTTGTCAACGACTCGGGGCAGATCTTCTTTCATTTCTTCGTAGTGACGTGGAGGACGTTGTCCTCGAGGCCCTTTCGTAACCAGTCACCAACATGTCGCACCCATGGTGTCAAGTGAAAACTTTGCAGCGTTTGTTCCCAACTTCCCGTAGAGTACGCACCACGGATGTATACTTTCCAGAAATGGTACAGAGATACCACGACATCTTTTGGATTTCTACAAATATAGATCAGCTTTACACCCTTTTTCTTTCAATGCGTGGCACGGGAATTAGGTTGCTGGGAGGTGTGTATATATGAGTTGAGGAGATGACAAGTCATCGATATTAATTGTTTCAACGACATGTTGACGTATTTTGCCGAGGTGGCTCGAATCAGTGTCCGTTCTTCGAGGAATATTTGGCTTTCTGAGTGGCCAACACAACCTTCAAAAGTCTCCAATCACCATACATGGCTTTTAGGACTTCTATCAGCCATGTTGTGCCTGATTTCGGAAAACTAGCAACTACTACATCGTTCGGCCTGAATTTGAATTTATCAGATGCTCGGGATGCTAATTTCTTCTTGTCATAAAAACGGAGAAATGTGTACCCATCCACCGTAAAATGGTCTGCTGCAGTTGCCATCCTGTTACCTCGCTCTCCGATTAAGCAAATATAGGCTTAAAATCCATTCACTTTCTAGCGTCATGCTCAATTAAATAGCATAACTGTCATCATGACCTTGGACTTTCCAAAATATAGTAAGGGAGGGACCATTTTTCTTGCGAGGGTGAAAGATGTATATAGCAATTTGTAATCATTAAAACATTGCAATAAAATAACAGGACAAGCACGGTGAGCAAGATTCTTCCAGTTCAAGTCGATAGCAAGCTTTCGAATGTGGCTGTGTTTTATCATAAACCTATCGACATTTGTGATGAACCTGCTTATCGCAATGGAGTTTCAATAAAGGAATTTTAAAGTAGATTTTTATGTCGATTTTCTGGCATGATAAAGTCTACTGCACGTTGAACTATACTCCTACTTTTATTTCGTATTTTCGAAATTAATGTGTGCTTTCCAAATTTAATAGCATTATCGTGCTGCTGGGATAACAGACTGTGGCCAAACCCTCTGTCAAATGTATTAATCTGACCTGACTTAAATTAGTCGGACACAATGTGACAATGTATGGAACGAGCCCCGTAGTCCTCTCTGATGTCTATGGTGGCGGCGCTGAATGCTACTGCGCGTGTGTGCAACACACTGAAGTTACGAAATAGACTCATCTATATTTTCCTTTGTCTGTTTACATAACTATCACGTGACAGGTAATTTGCATAACCTTTCAAAAATCGGTTTTCCCTATGTTTATATACTTCTTACGTTTCGTCAACTTTCATAAACCAATCCAGCTATACCCCTATTGGGAATGTTCGTTCGATATGCAAATTAGAGATTAGCTGAATTAAAATAATTAATGACTTTCAATATTGTTGTAACACAGTATCATCAATGTACATAGCATTTTTTGCAAACTTTGATCAAGTTAATCCAGGTATAATCCCCAATTAGGAGATTCATTAAATATGCAATTTAGGAATTGGCTGCTGTAAAAATGCCCAATAACTTTCCATAATGTTCCATCATTATATCTTCCATGTACGTAGCATGTTTCGCCAACTTTGATCAAGTTAATCATGGTTTATATCCCTAAATAGAAAAGTTAATTCAATATGCAAATTAAGAACTTGCTGAATTAAAAATGCTAAATGACTTTCAATATTTTTGTAACCTATTATCAACAATGAACATAGCATGTTACCCCAACATTGGTCAAGTTAATTAAGATATAAAATTAGGAAAGTTCATTAAATATGCAAATTAGGAATTGACTGAATTTAAAATGCTGAGACTTTTAATAATGTTAAATCATAGTAATTCAAATATATATACCGAGTTTCATCAGTTTGTTTTTAGTCATTGCAGATATATCCCTAATTAGGTAAATTCATCAAATTCAAAATAGCTATTAACTTTTACATCACACCTTTACGTCTTTCGTGATTGATAGATCCTAGTGTGATCGACATTTGTAGCAAATCTAATCAAATTCTGTGCAGCCGCTTCACTATATGTCTGTTTTCTCTAAAACCAGAGCATGAAATATGCAAGCTGATTCAGCCGATTCCAAACTTGCAAATTTATTTAACTTTGGGATTACGGAACTTTGGGATTTCATAAAGCAATTGGATCAATTTATCTTACTGTGGCCCTAACGTCGGTGGAAATATATGGGAGCCTGCTTTGCTTGGCCTGACGTACTGATAACTTCTTTTCTTTGCTAGCCCGAATTTCTCATATGGCTAAACCATGACCACGTGGCTTTATTTGCACGTCCGGTGAAATTTAATTCATCTCAATAATTAGGCTAGGCTCCTGCAACTGGATATTGACTAACCAATACAAACCTGTATTAGGACAGATAGACATGCGTCTGCATTTTGGTCTGTTCACAACTAGAGAAGTAAATTTTAAATCAACTTTCCAAACAAGTTATTGTAGTGTGATAATATTCAGTTCAACTTCAGGGTTGTAGCTGCGGTGAAAATGTATAATGCATGCTTCACTTCTTCTGACCATTTTATAGATTCGATTCTTCAACGGCCCGAGCCTATAGTATCGCTTAACCTCATGATCTTATTTGCACTCGAGGAAATTCCAATTGCCCTAAACCATCTGATACAAAGGTTGTGACCTGCACAGTTCATTCGATGCAAACCTGATGGACTTCGACAGGATGTGAACCGAATTACCGTGCACCAGAAAGCTTACAGTACACTCCATGATACGGAATTGCTCGTCCCAGCCAGTGTGAATTTACACGGCGATAGGCTAATGTTCGTTCAAGGAATACTTTAATGAGGCAAATAGTATCAATAATACTATTTACATTGGATTTCTTATCTGGACTATGTTCATGATAACAATGTAGTCTGCATAAATAAAGGGTGAGTTGACCTGAATACAGTATCTCAAGATGCTGCAGCTATTAGAACAAGAAACTGACTTGACTTACAAAACAAAAGTAGTGAAAAAATCATCACAAAATATCGGTCCTGGCCTTCAAATGACCCAGTCACAGACATTTTCAAGTTTGGTGCAAAGGAGGCTTTATTATACATGCTACTACTAAACTAACAATCGACGGCACCCTGATGAAGGCAATACAGGAATAGCAGATAAAGGCAGAGAACAAGTTTATTTAATAACAAGCGTTATTGTGCGTTTGTCTCAAATGTGGTTTGTATTGCAAACATGCAATGGAACAATATTAAAAGGGGTGGCATAAAACCCCCTTACCGAATAGAAGATATTCGCATTCGTATCAGCCGACTACATTCAAAGGCGAGCTAACTTCTTAAGATATTCAAAATGTACGTCAGAATTGTTTTTGCTTGTCTAATTTACTGTTTCGTTGATTTCAGTTCAATGTCAATTAGAAAGCATGACTAAAAATACAACATATCACTTATTAAATAAATTGATAATTCTCTGTTCCTAGTCTCAGTCATGTCAGCAATTAAAACGGCTTCATCGAAAAGCCTACTGATATGGGACATTTCGATTGATACACTTGACTCTTTCGCCAATTAGTGCATCAAATTCTTCACTCTGGGCAACTGTGAAATGATTTTTCCAATCACCAATCACTCCTTTTCGCACGAACGGATTTTCGCCTTCAGATCCCATACCTTCATCTACCAATGCCATGGTTTTCAATCGATTTCGCATCGCATCGACGGTAGTTGTTCTGACAACCCTCTCGACATCTTCGTTTGTCACAGGACGTTGAAGAAATTCTGCGATTTTGTCAACGACTCGGGGCAGATCCTGTTGCATTTCTTCGTATGTGACGTGGAGGACGTTGTCCTCGAGGCCCTTCTGTAACCAGTCACCAACATGTCGCACCCATGGGGTCAAGTGTAGTCGGCTCTCTTGAAAACTTTGCAGCGTTTGTTCCCAGCTTCCTGTAGAGTAAGCACCATGGTTGTATACTTTCCAGAAATGATACTGAGATACCACGACATCTTTGGGATTTCTACAAATATAGATCAGCTTAGCACCCTTATCTTTCAATGCATGGCACGGGAATATGGTAGCTGGGAGGTGTGTAAATATGAGACGAGGTGAAGGCAGGTCATCGATGTTGATCGTTTCGACGGCGTGTTGACGTATTCTGCTGAGGTGGCTCGAAAACAGTGTCTGTTCTTCGAGCAATATTGGGCTTTCTGAGTTGCCAACCTTCAAAGGCCCAGTGACCATACATGGCCTTCACGACGTCTATCAGCCACGTTGTGCCTGATTTCGGAAAACTAGCAACCACTACATCGCTGGGTCTGAATTTGAATTTATCAGCTGCTCGGGATTCCAATTTCTTCTTGTCGTAAAGACGGAGAAATGTGTACCCATCCACCGTAAAATGGTCTACTGCAGTTGCCATCCTGTAACCTCGCTTTTAAATCCCCGATTCAGCAAAAATGGCCTTAAAAATCCACTCAGTTTCCAGCGCTAGCGCCGTGCTCGAGGACTAAATATCATGACCTCTAATCATGACCGTTGACTATCCAAAAATAAGGGAGGGACCATTTTCTTGCGTGGGTGAAAGATATGTATAGCAATGTACAATCATTAACACATTACAATAACACAACGGGACAAGCACGATGAGCAAACATCTTCTTGTTCAAGTCGATAGCAAGCTTTCGAATGTGGCTGTGTTTTACCATAAAACCATCGATACTTGTGATGAACCTGCTTATCGCAATGGAGTTTCAATAAAAGGAATTTTAAGGTATATTTTTATGTTCAGTTTCTGTCATGCGATAGGCTACTGCACATAGAACTATACTCTTACTTTTATTTCGTTTTTTCGATATCAATGTGTGCTTTCTTAATTAATATTATTGTGCTGCTGGGATAAGAGACAGTGGCCAAAGGCTCTGTCAAATTTATCCATCCGACCCGACTTAAATTAGTTAGACACATCGTGACAAAAAGAACGGATTGGGCCCTATAGTCCTCTCTGACTCTGACGTCTATGTTGGCGGCGCTGCATGCCACTGCGCATGTCTGCAACACATTAAAATCATTCCTCTTGTCAACTTATTTAACGCTGTTGGAGAAATTAGGCATCACGACCAACCATAACGCTTGTTTCGAAATCATAGATTGATATCGATATTTCAAACTAGACGTAGGGGTATATTTCAATATGCAGTAGATTTTAGGATACCAGCAAAACCAACAGTTAACCCACATTTGTCCGTTGAAATCTCGTCGCTGTAAAATGCAAGGCTTCAAATATTAAATACTGTGTGTGAATTTTTCATACGTAACTTAATTAACCAACTTGTGTTATGACGTGTTGAAGGCATCGTTCACCAGCAACCCAATCTGATTAAAATCAGATGTACAGTACGGTGACGTCTACTTACGCGTACGTGGTATTCTCTCGCTGTCGCAAGAGAATACCGCGCAAGTACAGGTCGCCGTACTCTACATCTGATTTTAATCAGATTGACCAGCAACCCGTACTACGAAACATTGCTCTCAATCTCTCTCCCGTTCGTTCGCTCCTCATGCCTACAAGGCGTGTATTAAATATCGGAATTATAAAAATTCAATATAAAGAAAACCTGTTCATCAAGGTTGAGCTTCCTCCCATCCTGCTACATACGAAAATTCACTTCATCATAAGACTTGACATCATAGAGCGATCACAAGTCACGGTCCCTCCGCCAAACTTTTGTGACAGTGAGTGAGTTCAACATGATAAGGCGCAACATCGGGGAACGTTTGCGGGAAGATTGTGTGAACGTGGTTGCAATAACAGTCCCTCCATCAAATTGCAAATTATAAAATATGAACCTTGGTCCCCTCCCCGTTAGCAATGATGACGTAATTTGAAGATTTTTCAAACCATATTTATATATCACTGTGGTAGAAAATAAGCGTTTCATCATGAATCTCGCAGCTTCAAAGTGTCTATATACCAGAGCTGATAACCCGGTAGTTTGTTCGAATAGTTTGACATTGTGTTGTTTACAACAGACTTTTAGTGACTCAGCCGAGAAACAATTGTCTGTATCAGACAAAATAATATCTTTCAAATATTTTAAACACTATAGGTCAAAGCAGAAAAACGCGTTGGGTATCGTAACTATACCATTCAAATATTTCACATACATATGTCTAGTAACCGCAAGGAGTATTCGATCCTCTCACCGGACAGGTGCGAAACACCGAGAACGTATATTTAGGTGTGTGATCACGTTTACCAATCACCCGCCACATTTACACTGTGAGCTGAGCAGACGTTGAGGATGTAGCAGATTTCGGCCATGGATAAGGGCGCCCTCCCAAGGCGTAGCTTATTACCCTGCAGAAGATACTCAAAATCTGGAAATCATTGTATCCTCTTCACAAAAAGGTATAAATTCTAACTTTACAGTCTTGATTATTAAGGTGTAATTTGTCTAAAGGTGATTCCTGTCCTTTACGAGGCGGAAAAACGATCTTAAACTTGGTACGGTATATATTTGCCCGGCAGGTCACTCCGTTGCCAGGTCACCCTGACTATGGTCATTGCACTCGGCGGTGTTGTGTTTCAATCTCGCCCATGCAAAGAAATCGCAACTACTTAAACGTGTTCCTTGATCGATAAAAATGCTTCAAATTTGCATAATTGACGGAGCTCCTTTCCTAACCTAGCATAATTTAGGGACCAGACAGAAGTTACAGGAGGGTGGGCCGATTTTTTGGGGGGTGGGTAGCTATTTTTCGCGCAAGCAATTTTGAAGGGTCCTGAAATTTTACGCACGCCTTTGAGGAAGGTCATCATTTTTTCGCAACTATAAGTAAGCAAGATTTGCTTTAAGTGGAAGGTAAAGAATACAAGTGTGTACAAAGAATTTGGTATCGGGATTTCATGAAAAATGTTGATTCACAATACATGGTAGAGTATGAAAAACTATGAACATTTTTCCAAACATAAAATCAGCAATATATGTGCATTAATAGACTTAGATAATTGATACAAAAGTACTCGGTAAAAATAGAGTGGTTACAAGTACACATGGGTACCAAAAATTTGAATTTGGAATTTCACCCGAAATGTTGATACACTACACATGGAAGCCTAGGAGGAAACTGTGAATAACTTTTTATTAATTTTAGACTTAGCTGGTCGTACCTTTACATGTTACCTTGCAATTTTTTATTCTCTGACATCCAACAACACGTGGTCATTATTACGGACCGAGTAATGCTGAATATTTACGCGATCATCAAGACTTTCTATTAGTTTCAGAGCAGACTCAAGTCTTCAACCTCAAGCATGGTTGTGTTCAGGGCTGTCTAAGATACCACATTGTATCAGTTGATCAAGTGCAAAATACACATGGCGGTTATATATATATATATATATATATATATATATATATATATATATATATATATATAATATATATATATATAATTATTATTATTTATAACGCTCTGCTTTAGCATCGAGCACTGTTATTTCCAACGAGGACATCTGTATACTTCGAGATATATATATATAATATATATATATATATATATATATATATATATATATATATATATATATATGTGTGTGTGTGTGTGTGTGTGTGTGTGTGTGTGTGTGTGTGTGTGTTATTTAAATATCATATATATTTATATATCAATCATGGCTGATTAAATACTATATCATGTTATACAATATATATATATATATATATTATGTGTGTGTGTGTGTGTGTGTGTGTGTGTGTGTGTGTGTGTGTGTGTGTGTGTGTTATTTAAATATCATATATATTTATATATCAACCATGCTGATTAAATACTATATCATGTTATATATATATATATATATATATATATATATATATATATATATATATATATATATATATATATATATATATATATATATATATATATGAGTGTTTTCTCTCGATTGCGCAAGTGTCCAAATTACGCATTAAGATTCATTGTTTGCCCTGAGAAAAAGTTACTGATAGCGCGGAAATCGCGAAAAAAAAGAGTAAGCAAAGAAGTCCATATATAAGAGGGTGACCCAAGCGCATAATGTAGTGACCTGTGTATTTGCTGTTGTTTGTGGTCATAATAATCCTTCGGAAAAGTCAAAATATCGCCCATCATTCAGCTTCGGTGACGTGCATGACGAGAAGTGTAGAAAATAGATAATAACATCCAACGACGTAGTTGCGGTTCAAGCTCCATGGATTCTGGTGCAATTTTTTGCTCATGTTTGGAAGCAGTATTAAAAGTTTGAAAGCAGAACTCAGAACAGTGTATCAATGACGGAATTATTGAAAATTCTAGCGTTGTAGCATTGTGTAGGCACGCTGCAGTGACGATCGATCTCGATCGCAATGAAACGCGATCGATTTATCATCGCCTATTTTCATGAACCCAATTCGGACCAAATCATGTCCAAGGGAACAAATTCGTCAAATTCTGGGTGGGTGACAAATCGACAGAAGATGGAGAGCAGCCGAGCACAACACAAGTTGACAAACATCATGTTGTCGATGATAGTACGGGCGCTGCATGAGACATAGACGACGCAGGTGAACTAGGTGACGATCATAATGATATTGTGGAAGCACTTCCTAAAGAAGGCAAAATTAACATCAATACCCTCCATGGAGGGGTAAATCGAATTATTTCCATCTGTCATATTTTCAGTGCAATAACAGAGAAAACCAGCCTGAGTCCGGTACGTTGATGAACGAAAGACAATCCCATTGAATTGCGGGGTTGTTATTGTTTGCTTACGAGTAAACTTCTGGGAAACGATCGACTGCACACAAAGAAAAAAATTCTGTTCAGCGGGTATGATTGTTCGAACTTGGGTAGGTTGGTGGGCATTTTTTTTCCTTTCGCTGTTTCCATTTCTTTTTCAGAGTTCACATTATCCAGTATATGAATCTTTCGGAATTTTACGGCGTCCGGGAGTGATCGCTT
The DNA here is from genome assembly GCF_041260155.1 of Ptychodera flava. NCBI lineage: Eukaryota > Metazoa > Hemichordata > Enteropneusta > Ptychoderidae > Ptychodera > Ptychodera flava. The sequence goes on along the minus strand of NC_091931.1, from coordinate 17,097,381 downwards.
GTACCGTTCGGGTATACAATACCAAACCTACACGTCGAGGTCAGTTTTGAGCAAAAACTGACCACAGCAAAAAGTTCATAGTTTTGTGTTTTTCTGGAAAGCAAGAAAAGGCGAATATTTCTACAATGCCAAGTGTAATCGTGCATGGGACTGTTATTGTTGTGATCTTTTAAATGGTCTACCCGTATTTAGTGACTCCCCCATAATTGCATGAACTGTAAAGTCGGAACAATTAACTACACAACATGCCGAAATTGAACTTGACGAGCCACAAAGAGGTCAGAAATGACAACCAAAAATATTGAAAAGTTGATATTACAGGATTTCGACATGGAAATGTCTGTATATGTGTTGAGGTAAAAATGTGGCTCGGAAACAGACATTCGGACTCTCAAAATTTTACAATAGTATTTGACCTTTTACTTGTAGGGGTTCATTTTTGAAGCTTATGGAGTAAATGAAGTTTTCAACGCCTTCGTTTTGTGAAAATCGGGAATTTTTATCGTTCCCCATATAGATAACACGTACACATGATGGCGGCCATTAGGTACTTTGTTTCTCTGCTAGTACCAAAATTTTCTCGGTGACTCACGATTTTTATTCCCGATTTTGAAAGAATAGCTGAAATTTTGCTACAGGCAAGTTTGAGCAAAGGTTTAAAGTCTTTCATCAAATTCAATAAATCTCTCTAATTTTTTCATTCACTGAATACCCAGCATCGTTAATACACGAAATGAACAATACAAAGGTCCGGTCACGACTCTGATTCATTGTTCAGAGATTAGTATAATATTGCAAAAACGATCGCCAGTTGAAGATGATCTGATCTCAATTTATTACTCCGATGCCGCTAGTAGTTTGCTTGCCAATAGAATTATTGGATCACGAGAAAAAAAAAAACAGGCTTCTCACGGAAACAGCACAGAACACCAACAATATGTAAAATACAGTGAGCGCCCCCTCTCTGTGTCGACAACAGCAACTTGAAAGCGGCGGTATTCGTTAAGCAACACGGTTGTTCATGTAATGTGTTGGCAAACATTTGTTTTACTGCGCTCAGACGCTGAAAGCAAACAAAATCACAAGTCGGTACGTTTGTTCTTCAACTTCACACAGAGTCAAGATCAATTAGAGCAGGCTTGCCTCAAACATTAAATTTCATGTTAAGATTTGTACCTGGCTTCAGCGATAATAACGAGGGTGCATTTGTGTTGCGTCTTTGCAACAGGGAAAACCTTTAACAAGTAGGTCACTTCAGCGGAGCGAGGCTTTACCTACTTTGAGCGTGTACTGGAGTGCTGTACTAGTACATTTTGTCACATAACGCCATGCAGGTAGTATCACTTCTATACCTCCATGATAACACTACGTTGGATTGTCATATATATAATACACATCTTGCATAACATTTTACCAACATCGCTCTTTGCACATTAGGTACATTCTGGACTAAGTCGTAAAAAGCTGTTTACGATTTCAGTTTAGGGCTCCATTAGCAGTAACTTTTATTGTATTTTCCGATATTTTTGTCTGTCTGTGAAATATAGCGTCTTGCGTTAGCTCATAAACATGCTGAAGGGATTCATCTTGCCAACATTACATAGCCTGTGTGTATATGTCCATTGTTATCCACGCTGACTGAATTTGAGATCTACCTGGAATTCAATTAACTTTTCCATTAAAGCAATGCCCATAAAATGCAAAATTTCTTCAGGCTGCAGTAAATATTATACGATCGCGCTTCACTAGGAACCCGCAAACACAAACTTGCTCACGTCCTCGTCCTTCATCATCTGGCATTCGTTCTCGCATCAATACACCGTAGCCATAGGGAGAAAGTATTCGTAGCCATAGGGAGAAAGTATTAAATATAAAATAAATAACGAAATATTGATGATGCTGGAAAAACAACTATACCAAATGTGACGTGAAGATTGCAAAAAGGCTGGTAAAAATTCAGAGTTTTTAAATGTGATTTACGTTTTCTACAAATATTTGTTGCGTATTGTCTACGTGACACTTTATGTTTGCGAGGCACGAACTTTGTGTTCCACAGTACCTTACAGAGAGGAATAAGATGATACGTGTTCTCTAGAGCAAAATATAATGAGAATCAAAATTTACAGCTAATGTCGTACTAAGGTATTAAATATCCCCAAACTGGGAGTAAACTCTCCCTAAGGAAAATTTACACGATTCCGTTTCATAATCAAGGAAAAATGTCAGCTGTAAACTGGCTAATTCTGGTGACAGAGAAGCACATAACTTAAAATTAACCGATGTCTGAGATTCAAAATGACTACTTTCCCGCATGTTACATCAATGGGAAAAAGTGAAGTTTTCTATTCTAACATTTTATCCACAGACAAAAGCTTCAGACTTGAAAGGTCTTGAAAATTCCCAGTTACCTTCATTATTCATCAAAATAAATTTGATTTGGCTTCTGTGTTAGTTTTAAAACCACACATCCATTTTGTGACTGTGACGGGCTCCCGAGACCACTTTATTGAGTATACATAAGATTCACACACCAGGATGTCTGTATATCGCAAATGCCTAATTCGTCAATCAGCCAGCCCAACCTATCGATCGCCCGCCATTGTCCGCGTCGGTGAGGTTCATTACCAGAGTCCGTTATCTCGGTAATGACTTGCTCGACACCGCACTATCGCAAGTCAAACAATTGTTATCATCCTGTAATCCCATTTGATCCCAGTAAATATGTCGTGTACTTCAATAAAAAAAATCAGCGATACACAACGATAGCGGCGTAACGGTAATATCTGTGACCTCGGTCTGCCGACGAAATGGTCGACGTTGCTGGATTCCATAATTGTCACCTGGTCAGATAGCGATTGTGGGACAAATTTTAACATATTTTTTTACCTAATTAAGTACTTTAAATTACGTATCGTGATAAATGTGATGTTTCTACTGTTATTTTGCTTTATTTTTTATTTTATTGCGATGTAATTTTATCAGGGGCTCTGTAACTGTGGCACTCCACGTAAATTTGAAAGGGAATTTCTAGTGTAAGAGGTACTACCCACGTCACGTTGGTGTAATTTTTACAAATGTTCAGTACATTTTAACTATTTCGACTTTCTATATAAAACACAACTCGTCTTAAATGCAAATGATTTGGGCACTCGGAAAAAACGGCGAGCTAATACATTATTTTCAAAACATCAGTGAATTATGTTTCATTGAATCAGATACGTCTATCAGCAACGTCATAAAAATCATGAAGTGATGTAGCCGATTCAACAGTGGACAATTCTGTCGAAAATGCCGACCGACACTTTCTTGTCTCTGCTCAGTGTTGTGTACTGAGCTCGAAAACACGCATTATTGTTCGCCTTCTCACTAGATCGCGCATGTTAAGCACTTTCCTTCATTTTATATGACAGTAGATTATATATATTTCAGTTTGCAATAAGAACAGCATATATAGTAAGCATGTGAGGGCATTATACTGTGTTACTGCATTCTAAGCTAATGTAGACGTTGCCAAGCCCGCAACGCTGTTTGAACGGTTCTCGTTTCAACATCTGTTGAATAGGTGGGGTTTTTTTCGAATTCATAAACTCCACCAACAGTCTTGGAAGTTAGATAATGATCAGTGTTGGGTCAGATTCAAGCTTTCATGGCGTGTTACATGATGTTTCAACGTCGACGTAAAGCTATAAAAAGGTGAATTAGGCGTACAAACAAGGATTGCTGTGTGATGTATTTTGGACCGAAGAGCATGAAGCAACCGTGACGAAAAAACTGGCGAGTTCTGAGCAAAATTCATTCAGTCTCGCGCCTGCATTCTCCCCGTCTTGCCTGTATCCCCCCGGTCTACTAGCCCGTTACAGAGAACCGTCGCATGGCCACTGTGAAAATAGTCACTTTGGTACTTAAGACGGAGGTCTACCCTGTCTAACAGATATAACGAAAATTCGAACTGAATTCAACAGGTGGCTTTCAAAGCAAGTCTGTGACATAGCACGGCATCCAATTCAATACAATCGGTACACGTACCCATCAGCAAGCCAGTCCCCTATATAAACCTGTAATCCGGCCTACCTTTTCTCTATGCTCCAGCACTCCGTTTCTGCGTCTTCGCCACGCAAGGTACTCCGACTGGGACGGTGTCTTTAGGGCAAACGTCAGTAAGGTCGGCCGTTGAAGAAAGAGAGAACGATAAGTGCCGTAATACGACATGGTCCCGAGGCAGCTTTGAGATATCGAGCGGCTAGCCGCCAAATTAAAAGAAACTTAACAATCCGACCTTCTGTGTTTCCTATCGGCTCTCCATGTTCGTTTGTGTGTGTTCGTTTGTGTGTGTTTGCGAGATCGATGAATACAATTCGCAGGCTGCGCTCTGTTTCCACGGTAACGGGGAGCGTCGACAGCAATACGATTGAATGCGCACAGGGGTACTTTATTCCACATGCGCAGTGCGCCCGTTTACTCAGCTTTTAGAGGGAGACGCCCATAAACATTAACCACAGTCAAGGAGGAAGTGTTTTTGAGTCGGATTTTCTTTTCATTTCAGCCGATTGCACTTAATTAAAACTTCATGGATATCATCAAGTGCATGCTTGCATTTTCGTATTTTCTCAATTTCCTTCCACGCCAATTTGATTTGGACAATTTTAATTTTATTACTTGACGAGCATTCATGAAAGGAATATTGAATTATTTTTTCAGCTAACTATTGCTGTCGCCGATACGATGGATATTGATCATTATTTAAAAGGTAAGTTTGGAACGTGGAGAATTAGTCCTATTTGTGCTTTGAAGATGTAGAGTTTACTGAGCTGGTACGATCAATATTTCGAAATATTTGCTCAAAGCTGTGGGGAAATAATTGGCATGAAATAGAGGAATAGGGTTGAGATACGGAGAGATTTAAACTAAGACGTGTTCGGGTTGAGCAGACAGACAGACAGACAGACACACAGACAGACAAGTAGATCGCTTGCAGACTAATTTTACTCATTAGGTTACCAAATTAGTTCCCAATGAACTAAGTGGCCCCTTTTTATATCCAAGTTCGCTGTCAACCACTTGTGTCTTGTAGAATCACAAAAAGTGGTCCGATCGACTGATATGTCCCGCTTGATGATGCAATCACAGACTTACAGTCGAAAATCTCAGCGTGATGAGAATATGTGTGTGATTCAACTCTGCTTTTACAACGGGCTGTTGGCGCGCTTCATCTGCCGTTGAGGGCATAGTCGTACTAGGCTGCTGTGTCATATTTTTTTATTATCAGTCACGATAACACCACGAGTGTCGTTGACATCTTTGATTTGCACGATCACATACGAAAGCCCAGGAGGAAAAACGTGGAAAACATTACACTTTCTCTCAGGAGAATGGAGCATGGACTGTTTTATCATGTTCTAAAATAATCTGAGAGTATTGGATACAAAACAGAGCGAATCACGCTCAACCCAAAGTAATACCAACCTTGAAAAATGCCAATGAGTTGAAACTAGATCAGTATTAATAATTAAAATCATATCAAATGACAAAGGTACTGATCGTTCTGATTTACCTGGACATGAAAAATTAAGCAAACATGCTCGTGTCGCAGCGCTTCATGCTCACTTGTGATTTTTTGCATGGTCCATTGGCGGAGGGACCATAATTTATTCTACAAAAGTGGCGGGATTGCGACGCACAGCTGACGCAGGCACGCTTACAGCGCTAGTGGTGCAAGCCCTTAGGTGTTGATGCCACCGTTTGATGACATCGCATTTCTGCGTCATTTGAACCAGCGGTGTTATTCGTGTCTGCTGAATCATAACTGTCATATCACATGGTATTGTCACTTGTAATTCAGTATGTGAAAGCTGATACATCCCTGCACCGAATAAAAGAAAGATCAGGTAAATTGAACTTTATCTCGAGCCTAGGATAACAATGGAAATTTTGCAGAGAACAGAGTCGGTGGGATTTAGCATATCTGATGATCTCTACCATTTTGGAGTCCAATTCTCAGCGACAAACAAGAAACATAATGGTAATTACCCTGCACTTCAATACATTTACATTTTAATAATGTTAATGTTGCTGCTAGGAGGTATTTCGAACTATAGAAGACCTGGCTTATCATATATCTGTATGCTGTATGTATGTACGGATATGTATGTGTGCATATATATGTGTATATATATATATATATATATATATATATATATATATATATATGCATATATATGTGTGCTTATGGTTTAGCTCATTTTTGCCTTTTTAAAGCTCAATAAGCTGTATCTTTTGGCTATTTTTTCAGAACTTTTGTTTTGTGGTTTCCCTACACTTTTTCTGCATTGAATCCCCAAACTCTAATTTAATGCCAAGTATTTAACATATCAACACAACCTATATGAGTATAATCTACATTGTTATTGTTGAAAATTGTATTCAAGTCCGGACTAGAATTCATAGTAAACAATAAACAATGATCACTACACACATACAAGCTGTGTTGAAAAAAAAATACTCGAAATTTCAGCATGACAAACGGATTACGGTCAGACACGGTAGTTGATATACAGAAACAGAATACTGAAAAACTTGCCACAAGTTACAGCTTATATCTCTTTAACCGAACAATTGTTCGTTGTCATTTGTTTTGGTTGTTACTGTAACTTATAAGGGTTATCTTTGTTGATGCGCATATATTTTGCACGGCATCAAGCCTACTTAAAATGTATGACCAACGGAGCCTTTTTCCGAAAGAAAACTTTAGCTTTCATGCATCTATTCGGGCTGCTGCATTGGCTGTCAAGCCTAACTGGGCTTGAATTTCGTGTAACGATACCGTGAGGGGGCAATATGGCGCGGTACAACAAGCCGCTACTCCAAGTCATAGGCGTGTATGGAATGACATCGTTGGCTCTTTGCAAGTCATAGTCCCCAGGTGTCGTGCCAAGGCTGAAGAGACCGTCGACCCCCGACAATGCAGGAATATGCGAATTAGGTGCCCCTCTGTCCACAAGAATCCGAGCAAAGTTTCTACAGAGTTTATAACATCAAGCGGGCGATGTAAAAGCACATTGTATTATCAGAGTGCAAAGACTACAGTCGATGACTAAAAATATAATGAGAACAATGGCGATGATAAACACCAGTACAGAGGAAAAATATGAATTATGTGATAATCAATAGAGGCGGAATAAAATCAGCAGGCGATGTCGGTACGATACTACAAAATCACAATATCCGACAAAGGGAGTTCAGAGTTGAAGCTATAGCTAGCGCGAAGATATCATATGTTCGTTACGTCAAGCGCACTTCTTCAATCGGAGACACTTTCGAACCAATCTTGGACAAAGTGACTCTAAGAACTCAGAGCGCCTATTGCAATATTGATCAATATGACGTCACTTTGTACTACATAATGAATAATGGAGTGTTACCCGATTGCATTCTTCATAACGGGACTTGAAGAGGTTAACAATTGAATTATTTTTCTTGTGAGACGTCATCACTCTACTTATCGTCAAATTCGAGTGGCCGATCATTCACACAGAACCTGATTGTCACCAGTAGTAAAATGACGACATATGCACTCGATACGTGATAGGCGGCACTAGTAGTGTGGGTACACAAATTAATTTTTTACGCCACATTGCAAAAGCGGAGTGGGCGATGTTCTTTGCATATCTATAAGCTATACTTTGTGTGCCTCGCCATTTCATAAGAGACGAATTGACGCAAAAATTCAATTTGAGAGTTCGTCTGTTTTATTTGTGTTCTGACCTTCAAAGGCACACAAACGGTATTACTGAGGGTTGCGTTCATCGCAATCCAGAATTAGTCCATTCGTAACCAGCGCCACAAAGACTTTGCTATTTCTTAGTCAACGAAATGGAGACAGGAGCAATATCATATTCTCTGATTTCGAAATATCACATTTTGTCGAAATCTGATAGCTGCTGAGTAAAATCCAAGGAAAAAACGATTATACTAATGTATGCGCTATTTTTTGTAATGCTCCCAATATGCATCACCTCGGTATCTTGGCAACAATTATGGTTTGGGCGGGAATTCTGGGTGGAACATATTTTAGATAAGTCTCGCGAGATCGTCGCCGTTAGCTATTTCATTCTGCGTGTTTAGGATATCCACTTCTCAAATATTTATGTAAATTGAAGGCAGGCAGAGCTTAAAATAGGCATTCACTAAAAAAGTACTCGCGCCAAACTTGCATCGCCTGGGGTCCACTCAACTTGGATAAGAAATAGTAATCGTAGCCTGCAGTACTACTGAAACTATCGGCTCTCACCTGCAATATTGGCACGGGTAATACGCTAACTTTAGATGTTAAGTGGTGTTCTTCGTTCATTCAAACACTTTCAAGGATGAAAATAACTGAACTTGAACTTCAATCTAAAAGTCCAACTAAATTTCTTACGATATTAGCCTTCAACCCTCAGCTGAAACCTTCTATACGTCGAAAAACGTGAATCGCAGGTAAACATTTAATTTACCGTGGTGTATGTGTGTTTTCATGGGACATCTTTTCGTGTCTCATTTTTTCTAAAGTGCTTTAACCCTAATTGTCGATAACGCAGTGCTTTTAATTTTTAATGTAATTCCAGTTGCGCATCATGGCAGACACAAATAACGGTGGAATTTTACATTTCCCGGCGGTCCCCTCTGTCTAAGCGAGGGAAAGCCACCTACAAGTGGAAAAAACACATCAGGAAAATCATATGTTGGAAACGCGCCACAAAGTGTGTGCAGTGCTCGTGACTGTTGTTCTAATGTCAACCGGGTTGCCAAACTTTTACGCAGGGTCGCCACAGCACCAACAAGTCATGACTCGATATGTATGGTACCGACCATTGGAGATACTGGATCTTGAAGTCGACGTCAAGATGAGATACACTCAATGCAGAGGTCGACTACCTAAGCCAAGTCATCGACCGTTGTCGCAGCAACAACAGCAACAACGTAAAAACAACAACCGTATATATGTGGTAGTGGAAGATGTACTGATATCGAGATAAAGATTAAATTCTCATTACGTCAGTCGAAATCTCACATCTACAGATAAGTGATATGTCTGTTATCTGTCATTTCAAATACAGTCTCCAAGACATGCAGTTTAAACATTTCGGCGATTTCGGCCTTGCCCTCTCTGAGAGGCCATTTCCATCAAGCTGTAAAATCAGTTGCCGCAAATAAAGTAATCCCACTTATGCATGGCACATTCATTTCATCTGAGCTGCATACTACCTTAAATGAATAGTTATAAGGTGTATTGGTTGAAAATACATGCAAGTGTGCGATACATGGTGAAACTTATTTCATAGGCGTCATCGCGTAAACGTGAAAATAAATTTAGAAGTAATCTGCTTCTAAATATGACATAGCCTTATCATAGTCTTAAGTTTTACAATATATCACTTACGTCTCGTATCAGAGAGATGGCAGTAGTAAATTGAGTAGTGGTGGTTACGTTATCTTGGCTTTGGAAACACTGGCAACGACCAATCTTCTTTGTGACTCGCAGACGACATGCTTGAAATTGTGGAGGGCTTTTAACCTCGGCGAGCGGGGTCACGTTTATAGTGTTGCTTATGGAGTCGTGGCAAATAGGCTTTTATCCGAAGAATCTTGGATTGCATTTTTCTTTCACAAAGCATGTTTGAAATTCAAAAGCCAAGAGCCGGTGATACACTCGGCAACTCCGCGAGAGCGTTACGCCACTGGCTACGATAACGTGTATAAACAGACCGGCACTACAGATTTTGCAGACCGCGACTGTTTTCGCTATAGTATTTCTTCTTGGGCAGTTGAAAACATACCGTGCAGGATTTCAAAAACTTATACATGTATGGACAAGCTTAACCCGTGACAGGAAGGAGATCTACAAGCTCCGAATCACGATGAGGGAAAGTGTACACTGAAAATATCTCCATCTTTACATTCCATTTCTTCGTTGTTTTCCTTCTCTATTTATTTGATAAGAACTGGACTCCCTTTCCCTTCCTCACGCATTTTTTCGTGCGTGGTTCGGTAATATTTTTAAGAGTCGTTAGACTCTGTATGCTCACTCGACTTACTCCGAGTCTACGGGCACACAAATATCACAAAGAGCAAATTAAAGCACTATACTGGGACAGACTGTAACGCAGAGATCAAGAGGCAAAAGCGGTTGCCCGCAGACGCTTGGCCAGCCTGTGACTAATACACCCGAAAAAAGCCAAGCGATTTGTCTGTACGCTCACTTCAAAGTCTCAAATGCATACACATACATAGGGAGTTTTCTTCAAGCGCCAATACGTTCATTCACAACCATATCCGCTTGAAAAACCTTTAACACAGTCTAATAGAACATATAAAATCTGGGTTTATGAAGTAATAAATCCATCATTTGTGTGGTTTTAGTGTGTGCATGAGTTCCATCGCTCGTGAAACTCCCATGAAGCTCCTCATTACACACAACTCAACTCAACACAGTTTTGTCACTGTTTCAGAAAATGATCTTCACAATATTGTGTGATGTACCGACAAAGGTGGTTATTAATAAAAATTGTCCCTTGGTTTGAGATAATGTCGACAATGTGGTTTTCTTAAAGCGTATAGTTGGTAAGAGCTAATGGACATTCATAGCTTCGTTCAAAAAGCGGCGAGAAAATTGCAATTGCGTATGTATGTATGTATGTATGTATGTATGTATGTATGTATGTATGTATGTATGTATGTATGTATGTATGTATGTATGTATCTATCTATCTATCTATCTATCTATGTATCTATGTATCTATGTGTATGTATGTATGTATGTATGTATGTATGTATGTATGTATGTATGTATGTATCTATGTATGTATCTATCTATCTATCTATCTATCTATCTATCTATCTATCTATCTATCTATCTATCTATCTATCTATCTATCTATCTATCTATCTATCTATCTATCTTCATATCTCTCTATCCATTAGTCTAGCTATCTGTCAATCTATCTTTTAAATATATATCATAATTATTATTATAATCTTACCGTAACTTTCTTTTTTGGTCCACCTGCATTCTGAAATGATAAAAAAATACAGAAATCAAGAAATGAAGCACATTAGACTGTTAAGAATATAGCAAAAAGTCATGTTTTGTACACAATCACAACGCAATCGTTACGTCGTATATGTATTGCCCTCATAATTATTATCCTTGGTCAAAGTTTGTTTCTTTATCCAGATCTTGAATAGGGTAGATTTCTAATTGACTGCATCACAATGACAAACGCGTGGTTGTGTCGTTATCATGTGATTGGCGTCATGGTGCTTGGTGCAGTTTGACACTTTGCATCTAATACTGATGTTTGAAATAGAAATATTGACAACGTCATGAAAATCGACTGAAAAAGAGGAGCATAAATATCGAAGAGAAATACTACGCAAAGACATAACCTACTGTGTATGCCAAAGCAATTTTAAACTTCGGCAAAAAATACTATGACATAGAATACAATGCAAAATTTGAAGCGAGATAAAATTGCCTAACGGCATCCAGAAGAGTGAATGGTCCATCCCTAAGTGGAGAAAACAATTGAGACGAACAAATCAATGCTTTCCAAGATGCAGGATACTGAAATTTTAAACAATGCTCGACTAGAGCTCGTTCTCTCCGAGTGAAGTTCGCCTGACATGACATCATAAAATATTTGTTTGAACTGTCAAATGTATCGAAATTAACAAACGGATGAACAGCGAAATCTACTTTTCACAAAGCCTGAAGGGTTTTAGAAGTTACCTGTTGCCTTGGTAACAGTACATAGGGTGAAGTTCCTTTCCACTGAGCAAGGTAAGTATGTGGATAGCAGCTCATGTTTATACTATAAATATATGTCACATATGTCATGACTATCGACAAATTTTGAGGTTTAGCGTCTGTCACCGACTTTTTTCACTGTTTTGGTTGATCGATAATCCTCTTTTGCGCTTTCCGACTGCCTGTTTATGCCTGCAAGCGTCAACAAACCCCGATGCAACGGGCTGCGAGAAACCGTTCGATCGTTGCCGTCACAACGGAACTGTAAACGAACAACCGCCTCGTCCCTCCAGTGTCCCTCCCAAAAGATAAATTTGGGTTTTAAACAACTTACAATGGCAGGCCACGGACTCCGACGTCGAAAGCAAGTGAAGTTCACGGTTGCCAACACACGATGTCTTCTACGCTCATTCCCGTTCATGGTGTATATGATGTGTGTGTGTCTCTGTGTGTGATGTGTTCGATAGGGTGATCGTTGATTTTAGTTATTTATTTAATCTTTGAATGTCATGCTAATTAAAGTTCGCCATAAGCAACGCGTTGAAATCGACACGTCGAATTTTTGAAGCGAGGGATTCAAACAAGTTGTGGTTACGTTTGTATGTTTGTCAACCCTGCTGTAATCTGATAAGAGATTATAATTACACCTGTTTGCTTGGTGATGACAGAAATTACCCCTTCACGTCTCATACAGCGCAGATTTCCACAAATTTTAACAGTGAAGAATATGGTAAAACATCAACCACAGAAGACTTAGATAAGCAATAACACTGACTAACGGCCCGTTAGGTTTTTGTGAAAAATTGACGTTAAATCAGATTAGGATCAGGTGGAATCATATTTTTGTGTGTGAGCTGAAACTATATGCAATAAACTTTCATTAAAAAACACGTCGTTACACCCACCTGTACAAAGAAAGAAGAATGACGCTTGTGTCTGCCAACGGGTCGGTGCTTCTTCGAGAAGACCTCTGTAAACTCTGTGGTCCCGGAACTCGGAAACCCGGGCGTTAGGAAACCTACTCGCTGTGGCGATCGACCAGGACGTTGCCTGGAACCAGGAGAGAGTCGTTGAGTAACTGCGTCTTTAGAGGAAACTCCCACGCCTGGCCTTGACGGTTTTGTATCTTGATATTGCGCAAATCTTTCCGACATTATCTCACGTGCAAGGCTTCAACTTGTATCCTAGGTACGTCCAATAGGTTCAAATCACTTCCAATGCACAACTTGGTGTACCTCCTTTGGACGCCACCTCTGCTAGGTCATGCGAGGTGGTCCGTGAACCAGTGAGTGTGAAATCAAACATTAGTAGGTGCGGCGGGCCGCGGTCGATCTTCTGAGAAAATTTACATTTTAATAGTTTGTACATTCCATTGTTCAAGTCATAATATTCAGTGTATGCTTGCAGTGTAAATACTGAAAGCTTTGCTAACACATTGACTTCTTCCAAATGGCCGCAGGAAATACTGCCCTTACAATAAAAGCAGAGTGAATTCGTCACTTGATGGAATGTTATCGAACAAGTCGTTTAAAAATATACACACAGCTAACGTCATTTTTGTGGTTTTAGGGCGAACGACACTTAATGGATGGGAACCTTTCAATAAACACGACAAATGTTTGTCGTTCTGCCTTTAGTTCCACTATCGAATAACAAATCTCGATTCGCATCAGTGTCTATCCTTTCATACTTTAAAATGTTGTTTTTTTTCTCTTCAAAGTTGCACCTAGGTTACTACAGAAATATAAATATATGAACGTGTCTTGTGAGTACGAATATTTTACTGTTCAGACACTCGGTTATCTCAACGGTCACGTGTATATGATATTTAGTGTTTCTGAAGTGCAATTTCGTCGTTTAGTTATCTTTGGCGCATTTTTATTACTTTTTCATAGATTCAAGGATATTTATTTCCCAATAGAACAGGAAAGAAATTAAAATTAGAAAAATACAGACACATAAGGGATTCTCAATCGCCGAATCTATCATCTGTCCATGGAGAGCCATGTTGAACATTTAGCCTGGCTACTTGAAATAAATTCTATATCAATATAAATACATAATTTATAAAACTTTGTTGTAGAATAAAATATACGTGAGAGGAAAGAAACATGCCAGATAAACAAGAAATGACGTTTCAAGTCTCTTCTAATTTTTGACTTGGATTTCACAGATCTTATACTTTCTAGGATTTGGTTCCAGAGTGTAACACCAGAGTATTTCATTGAACACTGTCCTATTTTTGTTCTGTTTGCCGTCTTTCTACTCCCAAAAGCGCGTCGAAATTCCTGTGATTCAGATAGTCAACACACAGTTGTACGTGACATGTACACTGTTTAGCAACTGATTTTTGTCCGGACTAGAAAATTAATTTAACAATATTTGATGTTCTATGTTATTTGCAACGCTTTGCGTTGACAAGGCTTATATTCTGCATTGTAACACAAATACGCAAACTTCTCTGAAAGAATAAATAAAAATATATATCATCAAAAGTTATGATTATTGTTTATTTAATTGTTGGTTACGGCGAGTAATTAAGCTTTGTTGCAAGAGTCATTGTTTGTATGTATGTTTGTATGTATGAACTATTTGAAGGCGAACGAAAGGTGCGCTGCTGCTTCCATGTCCAGTCCGGAATAAAGGGACTTTATTACACCTCACTCATTCAGCGTGCACTGCCATTGGTTAAACACGACTCACGTGACATGTAAAAGAACATGATGATGCCCTCTGCGAATGTGATGATGCCCTCTGCATTTGATATTACATGGATGACGTCATTTTACTTACTGCGCATCCTTTCTGCCACAGAGTATCATAGACAGAGTGGCAACACTTGCATGCCTTTTGTTCCATGGTCGTCTCGGTAGACTATTGGCTTTTCATATTAAAATGAGCTTAAAAGGTGTTAAACTTTTTGGAGGCTTGGTTTGTGGTTGATAATTACACGAGATTATGCGAAACATACGACGAGATGGCATCGTACTGCCAGTCGCGTAGCAACCATAGTTACTTTGTGAGCTCTCAGGCCAGAAACACTGCCTCACGCCAATCAAAACATAACACGCCAGCAGTTTCATAAACATGTCCTTTCTTGGCGCACGTGTAAAAGACGGTATGACTGACCGTAAACCATTGAGTAAAACCAGACAGTATCGATAAAAGACTTTCAATTTGGTTCAAACACACTCATTATATTTCATAAAAATATGAGAGGAATTTTTAAAACGGTAAAATCCACTTTCCTGAAGCTCAAAACACTCCCGTTTTCGCCAGCACATCAATTCCGATCAGCACCACACGACAACAACAACACAAGCTTTGTCGAACATTCTTTCGCTTAACAATTGGTGAAAATCCGAAAATTACCGAAGGGTGCATGGTCGGCACTCTTCGAAAAAGAGAGCCAAGAGCTTCGTGAGGCGAGGCAAACATGGATTGCTTACGTAACCGCTTCACGCCTTAAACAATAGCTGTTGCCACTCTGTCTATGATATTACTCTGTGTTTCTGCGCAAAACAAATTGTCGTTCGCTTGTTGTACTTTGCAGTTGGCAACTTATGGCTGCGAAACGTCATGCAGAGCTGTCACCGGCACATTTAGACGATATTTTGATGCAAGTAAACAGCAAACGAACGAAAATGGCAACAAGGAATGCAATTTCTATGTTCAGCGACTATGCAAACAACAAATTTGGATACGCCACCGAGGAGATCGGCAAACTTTAGCGGCAACCCTAGACTCGGCACTGACAACATTTTACGCTGAGGTCCGGACTCAGAAGGCGAACTGTACTCGAAGAAGTCTGTGTTTTTGTTTCTTTGCATGTTTGCTTGTTCGGTGTAATAAAAATAATAATACATGAGAGCTAGGGCAATATCACGATTTTTTTTGCCTGCCCTCGGGCAGTGGTGGTCATGATCGATATACTGATGATGCCCTCGCATACGGCTCGGGCATCATCAGTATTTCGATCATGACCACCATCCCTTGGCAGGCATAAATCGTGATATTGCCCTCGCTCTATGTGTTATTATTTAAATATGCTCAAAGGAATGTTCTATAGTATGTATACGTCACCAGCACTGCCGATAATATTAGGATTAGAGGAAGGCAACTCGGACAGATACAACTACAGTCTACAGTCTACTACAAGGGCGAAATGTATGGTGGTTATGCTGTCAACTTTCGGGAGTAGTGAAGGAGCATTTATGGTAGTTCGCCCCTCGAATGTGAAAGACTTACTCTTTCGCTCAAACTTTCATTAAGAACAAATTTTCAACCGTTTCTTACCAAATCCAGAATAAACATCAGGGTCACCGTGCAAAGTTTAGTACATGAGAAACAAATTACCCAAAATTCCAAATGACCGCCATCCTTGTGCTAACTCTATTGGGAAAACAAAATTTCGATGTTCAAAGCCAAAACGTTTTCTTTCTCCAAGAGCTCTAAATTGAGCCCCCTCAAAAGTAGACCAGAAAAGTACTGTACAAATTTTGGAGTCCAAATATCTGTCCTCGAGGTGCATCCTACCTTTGCTTTTAGTGACTCATTAGCGGCTAACTGTTTAACTTTACGCACAGCCATACGGGGCAGATTGAAGACATACACCATCGAAGGAAACCGACCTCACAGCTGACCATCAACCATGGACGTAACCTCTACGCATCAACTGACTATTGCTCTGTGTCACTTATGCTCCTTTTCGATAACGTCTTCACAGAATATACTTAGTACAATCACATTGTTCTTATATGGGCTGTTGGGATTTGTCATGACGTCACCGGATAGGGGAGAGGTGGCGCTAGCATAGGGTTTATGTGGACGTGACAAGCTAGCGAAATCAATGATGAATTTGTACCGTCTCTGCGGTATAGACCCGGATAGTATATATATATATATATATATATATATATATATATATATATATATATATATATATATATATATATATATATACTCTCACATCGTCCGATAAAATTAACAAGCCGATATAGGGATATTATCCGCGCCTCCGTTTTTAGATTAGACTGAGTAATGCGTCACGGAGAGAAATGTTAGGTAAACGATTCAGACAGGTTATTTGAGGACAAATTCCTCTTTCTTGAAAAAAACAGATTAAAGCTCGACGGAAAGCTTCATCCGGTCTCTGATATCACCGATCCAACCATTAGGGGAGGGGGTGGAGTGTTCAGCGGTTCATCATGGCTGTCTTGTGTTCTATGGTCATGAAAAAGCATCATCAAGGCAAAGTTAGAGAAATGTTAGGCTGCTTTGAAATCTCGACAGAATTGTGAATAATAATTTCGAAATTTGAATTTATCATTATCATCTCGAGAGGGGGAGTAAAATTATCGAAAACGTTAGGCCTATGGACCTGAGCTCATCAGTTTTAAAAGCAACTGAGACAGACTATATCATTTTCATGTAAGAATGTCTCCAGAGGGCGCTCGAAATCATATATACCTGTCGAGGGACTGTGGAAATATTTTACCAGAGGAGGAGGTTCTCCAATGTATATGTTCTTTATTTTCTTAAACTAACGAAAAAATGTTCGAAAATAATGTGCGCAAGACGATGCACTTCTTTCACAAAAGCAAAACCCAGAAAGAGCGAACGAAACCCAACATCATTGACAGAAGACTCGTTTGGCTTACTCTATGGCCTATGTCACACAACATCTTTTCTTGGATTTCATTCTCATTTTTACTGGAAGTCCTAGATCTATTAGAAAACGCCGACTGTAAGTCATAGATCTATTAGAAAACGCCAATGACGCTATTTAACCATAAGCTATTCTCCAACACTAGCGTAAAGTCTTGTACGATTTCAGAGCACTTTTCGTGAGACACTTCGATTGATAATGATGTTGAGAGTTTGTTGACGTTTATGTATCATCAAGATAAGTAATACTAACCAAAAATATAATACTAACCAATTATGTAAAATAACTTAGCTAAGTAAAACTTAATATGTAATAACGTAAAAACCTGAGATATAATACTAACACAAATAAGACAAAACGTGCATAGCAATCATGGACACGCCCTTAGTAATCACCGCCATTTCAAAAGTTATGATGAAACTGAAGATGGCGACGGTTAATTTCGGTCAGCAAATTTGCCAAACAAACAACAGATTTGTGCAGCAACAATGCTTAATGTCCATGAAGTATCAATGTCATTTGTTAGGTTGGAGTGACTGTGACATGTCGCAACGATGTCCTGTGTTAGGGTGGATCGACAATGACATGTCGTAACGATATCCTGTGTTAGGGTGGAGTGACTGTGACATGTTGCAACGATGTCCTGTGTTAGGGTGGAGTGACTGTGACATGTCGTACGATGTCGTGTGTAAGGGTGGAGTGACAATGACATGTCGTAACGGTGTCCTGTGTTAGGGTGGAGTGACTGTGACATGTCGCAACGATATCCTGTGTTAGGGTGGAGTGACTGTGACATGTCGCAACGATATCCTGTGTTAGGGTGGAGTGACTGTGACATGTCGCAACGATGTCCTGTGTTAGGGTGGAGTGACTGTGACATGTCGCAACGATGTCCTGTGTTAGGTGGAGTGACTGTTACATGTCGTAACGATGTCGTGTGTAAGGGTGGAGTGACTGTGACATGTCGTAACGATGTCCTGTGTTAGGGTGGAGTGACTGTGACATGTCGTAACGATGTCCTGTGTTAGGGTGGAGTGACTGTGACATGTCGTAACGATGTCCTGTGTTAGGGTGGAGTGACTGTGACATGTCGTAACGATGTCCTGTGTTAGGGTGGAGTGACTGTGACATGTCGCAACGATGTCCTGTGTTAGGGTGGAGTGACTGTGACATGTCGCAACGATGTCCTGTGTTAGGGTGGAGTGACAATGACATGTCGTAACGATGTCCTGTGTTAGGGTGGAGTGACTGTTACATGTCGTAACGATGTCGTGTGTAAGGGTGGAGTGACTGTGACATGTCGTAACGATGTCCTGTGTTAGGGTGGAGTGACTGTGACATGTCGTAACGATGTCCTGTGTTAGGGTGGAGTGACTGTGACATGTCGCAACGATGTCCTGTGTTAGGTTGGAGTGACTGTGACATGTCGCAACGATGTCCTGTGTTAGGGTGGAGTGACAATGACATGTCGTAACGATGTCCTGTGTTAGGGTGGAGTGACTGTGACATGTCGCAACGATGTCCTGTTGTGTTAGGGTGGAGTGACTGTTACATGTCGTAACGATGTCGTGTGTAAGGGTGGAGTGACTGTGACATGTCGTAACGATGTCCTGTGTTAGGGTGGAGTGACTGTGACATGTCGTAACGATGTCCTTTGTTAGGTTGGAGTGACTGTGACATGTCGCCGGTATCGATGCCCTTTGTTAGGACAAAGTGATAGTGACCTAGAACAGAGACAGGATAGTTGCAGTAAAAGAGAAATGTGACAAATCCAATCACTTCGAGCCACGTCTCATTTATCTATAAGTGGAAACTTACCATTACAGTGCAGTGCAACTTACGGTGCCCTGGTATCTTAAACCAATGTGATAATATTTGACCGCTGATCTAATCAGTGTAATTAAAATTCGATGAAGGGATGGTGACGTATCTTCTTCTTCGTTTGTTCCTTACTGTTCTAGTTAAACACGATTGGAACTAATTGAGATAATTGGATCTTCATATTTTTCATATTTCTCAAAATGTAGGTGCCCTATAGCTGAATATTGCGATATTACAAATTAATCATAAAAACAAGTGTGTAACGTAAAAAGAAAAGCAGATAAGCTTATATTTGAAGATTTTAAAGACATTTTAGTTCACCATCCAATTATCCCAATTAGTTCCAATCGTGATGTTATCTGCCAGTCGCCCTCTAGGGAGGCGCGTGTCATCTCTACATCAGATTGCGGTTTGGAAAACATCCAGCAAACTCACACGTAGACAAAGCTGGATACCAGTTATATGCTACGACAATTTCTAACTAAGTTATGTGCTTTTCTTTTTGTGTATCATGTGTATCAGTGAGAAAACTTACGTTGTAGTCATGTTTATTTACACAAACTGCACCAGTACAAGGAGGATTTGCATGGTACCCCAGAATGAAAGTATATAATGACTAGTTTTAGCGCAAGATCATTCATTTTCTAAGGTCACGATTTCCGCGAGGAAAACAACGTTGCCACTTTATTTCACTAGAGCACAACATATAATAGAACACTGCAATGGCGAGTAGTTCAATTCACGTTTATTAAGATCTAAAACGAAAACGACAATTTTATCGATCCTCTCGTATAAAAAGGTGTTAGACTCTTAAAAATTGCGAAGTCATCAAAAGGATGGATTTAGATGTACAATTTTATCTACGGACCCACAGAAAACATTCATTTCTCATATTTCTGACAAATAAAACTGACATAAAATGTTTACCCAATATTTGAAAATTGTATAAACAACGATATTAAAAATATTTGTCAATACAGACGCTGATAATTGTCGTCGGAACAGTTTTAACCTAATCTTAAGGAATTGTATAACAAATAGTGTAACGACGGCAAGTTATTAATTTTTGAAGGTGCAGAAGCTAACACAGTGCCAATTTTTTTTGAACATTGCAATATCTCAAAGAAACATTTGTACATGTGGGTTTGGTGTATTCATACATACAACTGTTCAAAAACGTAAATGGATCGAAAGAAGTTACTGAATCTCATTGTGTACATAGCTTCACTGACTCATCCTGCCTGTGGACAGGTAGAACACCCACTGAGCATAAGATTCTGTTATCATTTCTTTTGTTGTGGTTTTCGAGTCTTGTCGACTGATGAATTTTTGTCATTTATTTGTTTTAATGTACAATATGTAATTCTCAGTTGCACACGTTATGTGTCTTGACCTTCATGAAAAGGTTTTCAAATCCTATGTAGTCATCGAGATTAATAATAAACACAGATCAATTATCAACGTTATGGCTAGTACCGAGAACTGTAATTCTGTAGATTGTACGCAGAAATAAGTACGGTTGAAAGGATTAAAATTACAAATGTATAAATCATATGTACTAACAAAACAGGAAGTCATTTAGAGTTAACTTTAATGCAGGAACTATAAATGGTAAAGTTCAAGACAAAAACGAAAGTTGAGACACCAACAGAGTATTATTTCAAGTGCTATACATAAGTTACCAATTTGGCAAAATGCATTTTTGTACATCGAGTTCATTCTCTAGATTTTCAAGTGAGAAAGCAGATTCCAGCGACAAACATGGACATTTGGTCTTTCAGCGTCGACAGTCTTGCACTGAAATTTTGTTACGGACACAGTGTTTATCCAAACAATTAATTTTACTTTTGAGAAGACTTTGCAACCTCCTCGTCCTTCTAGATTTTAAAATAAAGCGCCATAATCACCTCATGCTTTCAAAATCTTCTTGTCAATTGTACAATACCCATAGACCGCAAAATTTGACGTCAGACAATTTGTTCTCCTTCAGTGTAACTGACATGTATTTCTCGTAAAACAGCGAATCAGAGATGCATGCAAGATGAGTACTTCTCTTCAATTTACTATAATATTCTTGCTCGCTTAAACAAATGGTTGCTGTACAGTAATTTCAGCCAAGGTACTCCTACTACCATTTGCTTCACAACAGTGTTTACAGTGCCACCACTTTGATTTTATTACCAAATAGTTCAGCAACTATGATTGTCTGGAAGGGATCTTCCCCTGTGACACATACCCCGACAGGACCCTGCAGTGCCTCTGTGCCGCAGTTAACGTGACAAATGAATGTACCTGATGAACTGAATTTCTGTACTCGGTTGTTGTTGCAATCAAAAACGTAGATATTGCCTTGTTGATTATTGCATATTCCCCATGGGTTGTTTAACTGACCATCAGCACTACCATTGGATCCAAAGGAGAAGAGGAATCCACCGTCTGCATCGAATACCTTGACAGAGTGGCTACCATTATCTGACACAAAGACTTTACCCTCGCTACTCTCCACAGTGATGTCCAATGGCCAACCAAACTGACCTGCTCCATTACCGTGACTTCCAAAGCATTTTATATAGTCTCCACTTTGACTGTATATTCGAATACAATGTGCAGAACAATCAACGACATAAACATTGCCATTGTACGGACTAATCGCGATACCGTAGATATTCTTCAGTGATCTTTGCCAAAACATTTATCAGCTGACCATTCTCATCAGAGACAACTACCTGTTTATTACCATTGTCTGTTGTAAAGATCTTTCCATCTTCAGAGACTGCAGAGTAACGAGGTGTAAAGTTTGCAATCTCTGTAAATTTGTAAATTGCTTGATGTTTTCCTTGTAAGGTAAATGATTGTAGCCTGTGGTTGCTTTGATCATCTACTATCACGTGACCACTCTTTGTCATCGTTACTCCCCAAGGATTACTCAGTTGTCCAATCCCAGAACCGTTCCCTCCGAATGTTCTCACTGTACCTTTCTTTGGACCTACCACAACTGTTACCGGCGAACCCTGCACGGCTTGTCCGTCTACCGACACTGACAATTCATGTTTTCCTTCAGCCTTCGCACAGTACGTCAGAGAAAATGTTCCATCGTAGTTATCGGTTACTGTCACGTGTTCAGATTTGTCACCCGGTGTCTTCATCAAAGCGGTGATTCTCTCCCGTCTAACCTTGGTTCCACCTGTCCGAGAACCCGTAACCTGTAGTGTTAGCGTTATCTGTTCATCAACTCGAGAGTATTCTGACACGCCGCACAGTTCATACCTCTTCTCCTCGGTGATCTTTATCGTGCCTAGAGTTTTCGTTTCACAGAAGTTCTGTAGACTTGAACTCTACGTAATTGTCGTTTACCGGTTCACATTTTGTTGTCGCTTTCAATAATTCCCGAATCTGTGACGTCATACCCTTCGTTGCAGACATCAACTGTGAAGCGTTTCCGTACTGCATTAACTTGTCAGCGTAGTCTCTGGTTGTTGCGATGTCATTTTCCGTGCATTCTAGATCCTTCAGTTGTGCTTGCAGATTTGTTTTTCTTTCTTCGTGCTCAGTTTTCAGTTGTTGAAGTAGGCTATCGCCGTTCTCTCGTATTTTGTGAGTGGTTTCTTCAATTGTCTTCTCCATATGAACTTTCACTTTCATTATCTCTTCCTGGAAACGACTGTCCACTGACTCTGCCATCTCTTGTACAGCTGCCTTGCTTTCACCAGCTTCGTTTTCCTTGATTTGCAGTTCCTGTGTCATCTTTGTGAGCAGCTGTTTGTACTCGACCGCTGCATCGTCCAGATATCTGAATTTGTGTTCTGGACGAGGGTGATCTATAGCTGTGCATTCGAGACAGATTGTCACCTCGCACGTATCGCAGTAGAATTTGACCTGGTTATCATGGTGTTTACTACAGTAGGCCGGGGGTCGTACTGAAGCAGGGTTGTGACACTTCACCTTCACGTATTCACCGATGGCCATAAGGCGATGAGATCGTGTGATCGGCACGTACCTGTGAGCTTTCGAGCACTGCTCACAGAAATTTATGGAACAATCGATGCACCTCTCACGAACGTCCCCAATTTCACAAGCTTCACATTTCCTCCGTGCTGCTTTCTTTCCGTCTTGCTTGTCGAACTCCTCGACCAGCTGATTGACAAACAGGTTGGCCGACAACGCAGCCACACCTCCAGCAGGAAGTTCGTGTGAACGACGACATATTGGACACGTCAGTTCGCCCCTCTTCTCCACGATCTTTCTCAGGCATTGCTCACAGAACGTGTGTACGCAAGGTAGAATTTTTGCGTTTCTGAATATTTCAGTACACACGGTACAACTCAAAAAATTATCGGTGATATTTTCGAGAAACTGTGATTCTCCGTTCGAACTCGCCATGGTTGGTATTAAGCACTCAGCTCTTGCGTGACGAATGAGACTCCCTAGGAAAAGTGTATATTGTCGTGTGGCATCACAGTGCTCCGCTTCAACACGGAATCTTGTCTAATACCGTGCATAGTTTCGTTTTCAAATGATTAAAAATAAAAAAACAAGACTAAATCATGTGCAATAGAGTAATTTGTAACCTGTCACATTACCCCGTATCTTACTTTTCGATTTGATATGAAAGTTTACATAGTAGGCCTAGACCCTCTTTGGCTGCTCTCATCTCTATCATCTCCATGGTAACTGGATACTCTTATCCCTTGTTATGTAGGTCATTTCCCCCACACTCATCATGACCTGAGTTCAATTAGTCTAGAACATTCTCAAGGTCACTGCCCTTGATGACCTCACAACCTTGAATTCAATTAGTCATGTTTGGAATGTTCTGGAAAGTTGATTAGTTGTGTAAGGGAGATAATTTTAGAACAGTAATTAGCATGTCAATAAAAGTTCTAGATTGTTCTTATATGCCTTTATAAAAGGGACGTGCTCAGCTTCCAGTCAGACTTTGGGATCGTGTCTCTTGTGTGTTACTAAACTCCAGCAGTAGTCATTCTCAAGACTTTTCAAGACCTTCACTGCCAACGCTGGATTTATACTGTGGACTTTGTGCAACTACAAGCCTGCAAGCCGAAGGACTGTTCATTCATCCGACTGACTGGTTACAACTCTGAGACTGGAGCTTTGCCGTCCCAGCTGAGATAAGTAATCTGTACACTTTTAAAGCTTGTACTCTATCCCTGACTAAGCAATTGTTTTATTTTTGTAATAAATTTTGTTTAAACGTTAACTGCTGGTTCACCCTTTTGTTCGTTTTCTCTGCACGTAACACCCTGCATTGCTGTTATCTGATCGAACTAACTTGGAAGACTTTGCAGCAATTTTCGCTGTATAAATACAACCGTAATGTGTCCTTCATAGTGCGAACTTTTCGGAGTGTTTTACGCTGCACATCTCATAAGTTAGGTAGCACAGTCACGTGACCACCTTCGAAGAATTTATAGCCTTTTCGACGAAAGGGTGAAGTTCGCGCCTATGCCAGGTGACAACATGGACACAGTCGTCAGCGCAGAACGGTCCAAGGTCCAGTATCTGAAAGCACGGTGCTTTTTATTCCGTAACAAGTAATCAGAATGTGATAGTTACATGTTATCCCCGTGCCTACCCGTTAGAATTTCTCGAACTCGGTGCCCTGGATTAGATGACATTCGTGACGAGGCCTTTTTTAATGATTCCGTGCGTTACGACAAATGGAACAAGAAAAGATTTTGTGTGACGAAGAAAACTTTTCCTAAACAAAACCAAACAGTTATTGGGTGACGTGTGTGTGTCCCGCGCTGAGAATACTGCAATACAATTAGAGTTTGATTGTGTCCTTCATTTGCAAAGTAAAAATTACAATTACCGTGTAATAACTTTCAATCCCTAGGCAATCACTTTCTCAGTTTATCGAGGCACATAGGTTATCTCCTATTTCTCCTTTATTGGCATGATTGCTATTGTAAACGGGGAATATGCAACACACACTCAACGATATGAATTGAAAACTTCGTTTTAAAACGACTAGAAATATTTGTAACTGCAGCTCATAATTAGTATCAAGGATAGAAGTCTCTTCGCATTCCAATTTGAGGCAGCGTTTATGATTTTACGACAGTTAATGAAAGTTTGAAAAATATTGACTGTTCTCGTGATAATGATATCTATAATATTCTAAGCTTACTCCACAAGTTTCTTTTCTGTCTTTGCGGATTTTCATTGAATTCCGTGTCTGTCGGTTACATGTTACGTCGGAAATGGCTGCTGAAGTAATAGTTGTTTTGGTATAGCACCAGACCCTAATAGCTCGACCTTTCACAAATGCATCGAGGAACTTCAAAGATGAGCTCACAAATTGCCTTACCGTCTTGTTACCTATATCGAACATGTATTTCTCTGCTAGTATCGTGAAAATATATTCTAGGTTTAACTTGATTGGTACTTGTTTTAATAAAACTATCAACGTCAGAATACTTCGAGAAAGCGAGTGAAGGGAAGGGACGCGGCGGACCTCTCGGTCGATGTTTTTCAATGCGTGAATCGATTGGAATATATCCGTGGATAGGGTCCTTGGGTTTACTTAACGTACAGCTGGACAATCACAGGACATATTTTATTTGAAAATATTACATGGGATTTTTTCTTATTTAAAAGTCATGTCCCTCATCACCAGGATGGTTTTTATTGACGCTTGGATGCGATTATTGTTGGTGTGTGTCGAGCATCGATCGATCGAGGGGTAAGCGAATTCTCCCCTGCTTCCACAATCGCAGATCATGTTTATACAGTGATCTTTTCATGAGAAGTACAGTTGTTTCCAAAAGCTGAGTTTCACTTACAGATGGGACTTTTATTATTAACTTCACTTCACTTGCTAACTTCCTTAATTACTTACTTATATACTTGCTTACTTAATGCCTACTTACTTACGTACTTACTTATGTACTTAACTAATTAATTGCTCTCTTGCCTGCTTGCTTGCTTCAAAATGGCCGCAATCCTGTGTTTTCTCTGTGGGGTAAAATAAAATTTTGAATTTCATAAAAATAAGCTAGTGAAAGTTATTTGCTCCATAAGCTCCAAATGAACACCGCAAGTAGGAGACTTAAACTTAGGCATATCCGTCATCAACCGAGAGTTGATAGTCTGAGTTGTAACACAAATGGTATATTTACGTTTACAAACTTACGGATTTTACCTTGTTTGTAATAGCAGTATGTAGACCGTCTCCATAAGTTTGTTTCACCACCAGATGTCTGATGTCATGAAGAATGCACACATGAATGTAGTCATCAACAAGCCTAAACCAACTAACAATTTATATGTCCCTGTGGACGTGTCCTACATTAAAACGTTAGAATTACTCCAAGTGGCTTCTCACGCGTAATATTCATTTCTGCGACCATTTAGTCCACGTATATACGGAGTTGATAAGTGTAAAAATGTGAGATGGGCACTTCCTGAAAGTTGACCAGTAGACTGTTTCCGCTTTTACCGATTTCCCAATCTTTGAAGGGACAGGGTTTTAATCAGTTTTATCTCTGAGGAAATTGACTAACTGTGCACAACTTTCAAAGGAAAACACAGGAACAAAATCCCACAAACAGTCAATGTCAACAACAGAACTAATGCAGGAACCAGGGATAGAGGACTGTATAAGTAAAGTATTTCACAGCTCTTCAAATAGTGACAATGAGACAGGACCCCTATTTGTATAACATCGTTCTGAGCAGAGCGCTGTATTATTTGTTTATGGTCCGCTAACCCTACTTTGAATGTGAATAGGGTCCACTGTTGCTGTGGGATCCATAAGCTGATAACCGTCATCCGAGTCTTACCTGGTCAAAGGCCAGCAGCAAAAACTGTCGACTTGATGTATCATCTACAAAGCGCGGGTTTTGCCAGCCAACGTACTATCGAGAAAACCTCCCATATATTAATTCCAATGCATATAGAAAGGGTGGTTAAGAGTATTTTACCAGGTTTTGCACTCAGTCTAGGCCTACTGTGAAGACCAACTAAAGCGTCCATAGGTCGTGACCATACAGGACTTTGACCATGGATTGAAGCCGGAATCCAGTAACCAGCAGACACCATAGGTATATAGACTTTATCAATTTTATTATGTTAAACAGTTAAGTGAAAACCATCTGTAGATTAGTACTGATTCCTTTAAAGAGATTGAAAGATGTATCGATCACCGAGTTTTTTTATAATATCTTTAATGTCAATCATTGAACTTAAAGGGATATAGTCGTCGGAACTGCGCTCAAAGGTCGTATGGGACCCACACGACCCATGGCAACAATGTATCCAAGGCACGATGGTGATTGATGACAGTTAAAACATGTCTGTCATAATCTATATCGTATAAATTAAATGTTGCAGCTATGATGATGAGGTGCATCTAGATATCGTTCACGAAATACATTGTTTGTAAACAAGAAACTCTCACAGGCGCAGTTCCGACGACTATATCCCTGTAAGGATTAAAGTGCAGTCCAAATGCTATAGACTGTATTAAAGAAAAACACAATGGCCGATCAGAACGGTAGTTATAAATTCTAAGGTATATCTTCAAAACAACCAAAACATTTAAGTATAATCAATAATGGCAATGTATTTTGTATCAGCTTGCAAACGGATTCTGCAGGTCTCGTGCCCCGGTGAACGAGACGTCAGAGATGCCGCCTTGTCTTTCACTACGATCAACAGAAAAAAAATCTGAGGTAGAGTTACAGTTATTTGTTGTTTTTGGAGGTACCTTGTTTGTTTTTGTTTTGTTTTATTTTGTTTTTATTTTTTCTGATAATTTTGAGGGGGGGGGGCTTTACCCGAACGTTTTTGATCGCTGATGCCTCCGCTATAACTAAGTACGGTCAGAGGTTCGTGAGTTCCAATCTGATAGAAAAATTACTATATTAGATCACTCTGGTATCTGACAATAACAGACATATTCACTATACTTTGACATATATCTTGTTTGATATATGATGCTCCAACGTAATTTCTAGTTTTACAAATATTGAAACTTTTCATGTTGACTTTTACAAAAAATATGTACAATCACAATCACTGGTCTCTTAACACAATGGCCTGCCCTGCCCAGGATGAAAATGTTAAACTTTATAATTTTGCATATTGAGATTCATGCACGACATATTCTTGTTTGATATCGCTGACATTAGAGCAACCGGACAAAGCCATTGCCAAGCTCAACTCATCCCTCAGAATCTGTAACACTTGTCTGGCTCCTTCTTCCCCGTCATATGCAAGCCCATAAATGATAGGGCTTGCAACAAATACAGCTTTTGCTCCCAAAGCCAATGCCTTGAAGACGTCTGTACCAGTACGTACACCACTATCCAAGTAGACTTCAACTTTACCACTAACTGCTTCAACAATCTTTGGCAGGACTTCTATTGTAGGTTGCACATAGTCTAACTGTCTCCCGCCATGGTTAGACACCACAATACCAGCAACTTGGTGCTGCACCGCCAGCAAAGCATCTTCCGGGGTCAAAATGCCTTTGAGGACAATTGGTAGTTTGGTGATGGACTTCAGCCATCCAACACAATCCCAGGTAAGTGAGGCATCAACCATGTCTGCGGAGCACCATACTCTTGCTGTACTTCTTCTTTGGCTTGTTCCTGGAGCTCTTTCGGAAGATGTGGGAGGTGTAAGCGGGGTGGCAGTTGAAATCCACCTACATACCATTCACTACGGTGTTTTCCTAAGACTGGCATATCTAAGGTCAGAACCAACGCTTTGAAACCAGCTGCCTCTGCCCTTCTCACTCAATTGACAGCGATTGAGCGAGGCCGCCAAATGTACAACTGAAACCATCGAAGACCATTGGGAGCAGCCTGACTTACTTCCTCCAGGGATTTTGTTGAGTATGTACTCAACACCATACACGTCTTCATCGCTTTTGCGGCTTTGGCAGCGGCTACTTCTCCTTCGTGATGGGCCAAACAATGAATCCCTGCCGGTCCGATTAAAACCGGGATATCAATTTTTTGACCAAGAATTGATGTTGATAAGTCTCTTTTCGAGACATCGCGCAGAACCCTGGGTTTTATCCTAAACCTACGAAATGCTTGTCTATTTTCCGTCACGCTTACTTCCTCGTCCGCTCCAGAAGTATAGTACGCCACGTTGTGCTGATTTAGGTGTTCTCTAGCATATTTTTCATAGTCATCCACACACACCAGCATTGGTTTGGACATGGTGAGTTTTCGGATTTTACAAGCCTGAAATAGATTGAGGAAAGCAACTGTAAGATATTTGATTAAAAACGTTGCCTCATTGGGTAGCAGTCAGAAAGAGACTCTCTTTTGTGTGGTGACGATGAATATTAAACATGACAAGGTTGAATGAAAGGTCCTGTCGTCTGTAGTGGACATATACGAATGCAAGCAGCCTCTACTATAGGGAGCGCTGACCGTGAACTAACGAAAGCTTGGTGTCTTTACTTTCCCATGTCAGCGGTGCAATATGCTTTGCTCCTGTGAAAAATATTTCGGTCAAAAACAAATGAAAACAGACCAAACTCTCACCTTTTGTACGTACGACGCTCGGAATCCTTCCAATAAAATGGAGGTAGAGTGATATATTTGCATGCAGAGGACAACCCAGGGTGAAGCCCGGGGTCTTTGCTCTCTGACACTAAGGTAACTAGGACTTTGGTTCCACAAAAGTCACTCACAAGCACAGGGAGCGCTGCATTGGTTGCAAGCGTTTTTTCTTCATTAGAAGATAAGGCAAATTTTGTAATTACTCATTCCTTGCATAGTGTAGGGAATTTCATCTTGTCATCAGACGTGTATGCATGTGTTGATACCCCGATAGCAATCATGTTTAGCATTGTAATCAAAGTCCATTGTAAGTTACACAAGCTAATTTAGTCTGACGTAAAAGTTCTAAGGTTACGACCCCATTCAACCGTGCCACAGATATCAACCGTGCCACTGATCTCCCAACGTGGCGTCTGTCTGGCACTTGTCATGTCGTTACACTATAATGATGATTACTGCCTACTTACATCTGCTTAAGGCAGTATGCGCCTCGAAAGTAAAAGACTTAAACTTTCGCTCAAAGTTTCCTCAAGGAATCTTTCAACAATACACTTTCAAAATCAAGAATAAAAAATCGGAGGTCACCGTGCAAATTTTTTTGTACCAGAGAAACAAATTACCGAAGATTTACCGATATTTGAAATTCAGAATGGCCACCACCCCTGTGTTAACTCTGTGGAGACAAATAAAATTTTCGATTTTCAAAAAAAAAAGACGGTTTAAGTTTTTATCACTCAACGAGCTTCAAAATGAACCCCCACAAGCGGTAGATCAGAAAAAAATTGTAGAAATTTGAGAGTCCAAATATCTGTCCCTGAGGCGCATTCTACCTTAAAACCTTTCTTTGTGTATTTGTATAAATAACATTCCGAGGAGCATGGCACCCTCATAATTACATACTTCTTCGCTAATGTATTGAAAAGATAAATTCAAATATTTAAAGTATTCAAATATGCATTAAGTTGTTTCCAGTTAACTTGTGGCACAGAGAATTTAAGGTTGTGTACCGGTATTTCTTATCGCTGTATTTCAAGCGTATTTTTGTGATATAAACAGCTAACTCTAAGGTAGTATGCGCCTCCAAAGTGAAAGACTTAAACTTTTGCTCAAACTACTCTCAAGGAATATTTCAATCATCCTTTTTCAAGAATCAAAAATCAAGAATAAAAATCGGGGGTCACCGTGCAAATTCTGCTTTAGAGAAACAAATTACCCAAAAATTTACCGATATTTGAAATTCAAAAATGGCCGCCGTCACTGAGTTAATTCAATGAAAAAACATATCATTTTCGATTTTCAAAAGACTAAGACGGTGAAAAGTTTTTCACGCCAAGACCTCTAAAATAAACCGCACAAGTGGTAGATCAGAAAAGAATTGAAGAAGTTAGAGAGTCCGGTTATGTGTCCCGGAGGTGCATTCTGCCTTAATTGGTGATGGCACATTATTAGCTAATTCAATCGATTGGCCATAAGGGACCGTCTACATGTCCGTCCCCAGGGGTGGGTAGGTGTTTTGTTGTACTGCTAATAAAGGTTTATTCTACCAACCTTTGGTGTTTTGATCTTCACTTAGCACAGCCCTTGACAATCTTGCTGCATCTATCATCTGAAGATTTTGATTGCCTAATTCGCAAAGTAGGTATTAGTTACTAATCTGTGGACGCTGTCACCAGATTACCTCTGGATTAACTTTTGACATAGTCAACAACGAACGCGCCTGCAAGGTATAACAGTCTATACCTTGCTGGTGCGTTCGTTGCTGACTTTGGCAAAGTTAATCAGGTGATAATCTGGTGACACAGTCCACAGATTAGTAATTTACCCTTGCTTACTTTGTCAAATTAGGCAATCAAACTAGTCAGATAACAGACGCAACACAGTGACAAAACTTCGTGTAAGATTGTCAAAGGACAAATAGGTGGCACAGCGAAGGAAAAGAAATCGTTACAGAACCAGTGCTAAAAACGAAGACACCAAAGCTGCAAAAGAACGGTTTGTAGTATAAGTCTTTATCAACAATACATATCATAGTCAACCGTATTAAAATAAGATAAACCATAGCAAGAAGAACCTTTTGCATAGACCAAGACACTCCTACCCCCATCCCTACCCCTGGGGACGGACCTGTGTGCGATCCCCTATGGATTGGCATATTATTGTGCCTCTACGATGCTCAGTCAGTGGACTACGTGTATCTGCCAACTTATACTTGAAGCTATTTGCAGGGGAACGTTTCAGAAGTTTTGTCCGTTAGGAAATGGGAATTGTTACTTAATGAATTCCCTATTTCACTGACGGCGGAAATTTGTCATTAAGTGACGATAGTTGCATGCATAAAATTAAAAGGTGAGTTGCATTTCAATACGATGTACTATGTTTACAAGAACTATAGCGCACTTGGGGAGTACGATATTTGCTCTTCGTTTTCTCTTCAGCCCACTTTTACCTATAACATACACAATGTGAACTTTTAATTTAACATTTTTGAAAATAACATTTATTAGCTATGTCATATTTCACTATTTTTTTCTGTGAAAGGCATTAAATAAATGTTTGGTGAAAACATAAATTTGCATATGACACAAACTTTGCATTTTCTCCAACGATACCCTTTATGAGTGATTATGGGGTTTCGGAAGACGAGCACGATCTAGGTACTAGACTACTTTATCATGTTGGATCGAACTACGCATATTCCTGCACACTCTGTAAGTCGCTCTTGACATAAAATCTTCAGGCAAGACAACTCTCATGAAGTATTTCATTGTGATATTTAATTCGGTGCATGAACCGTGTATGTACCGTGTGATGCTATAACAGCTATGCTGAAAGCCGGCCAGCCAACCTCTCTTCATATCTGTAAGCTGATTTTGGGGAATCTGATGTCCATTTTTTTATAGTCAATGCGTGCTTCCAGTGCTACAGTATGTCAGCAACACTCAAAGAGGAACAGCAAATTAAGTAGAGTCGACAAAATATTCAAATGTAACATGAAACAACAAGCAACCAAATATGGCACGCGCATCAGTTTCTATTGGTATTCAAATCCATCAGTGACTGTATGAAAATTGAATACACAGAAATGTCGACATCTCAGATGGCAAACAATAACCCTGCAGTATTGAGTTATACGGAGTTCGATCATCAAAGAGTCAACATTGATTGAAGTTTGCCCCGTTATTAGTTAAATTGTAGTCTACGGTTAAGAGTCTCGGTGCTGATCATCCATGATAATTTCAACTAAAATCCTTAGAACCAAGCTACTTTAAACCAAGAACATTTGATTTAACAACAAACACAGCATTGTGAAAAACTCGTGTGCAAATTTTCTTCCTGCACACATACTCAGTGTCTGGTTTTACCACATTCACTGTTCTAAATATCAATTCAATTTGGTTTCCTTGTACGGTTAGGATATGGATAGCTGTACCCTATTAATACATGTCATTATATTGCCGTGACGCTTTGTGTTCCTTGAGACTTATCGGGTATATTGTCTTTGTCTACACCCTAATGAAACCGACTTTTATTGTTAGGACACAATAGTGAACGCCAAAGGATATCGAGGGGATGTGTTCTCAGAAGACTTGGGGCACTCCTTGACAGGCAAACTTCTATTCCAAGTATCACTTTGTAGGCTATATTTATATACCTGGTTGTGCAGCGTGAAATATTATGCACAAGCTACCATGATTTATATCACCCTTTCAGAGAAGAGAATAGATCGATAGGGTAGGACACAATTTACTAGTACAATGGTGAAATATGCCGTATACAGAGTCACTGATCAGATGGCGGCAAGAAACTACATAAGTTTTATAATCTGTGTTCAAGTTTCTGTAGATAGCCCTTATTCGAGTGAAAAGATTATGATACAAGAAAAACAAACTTTTGAAATACGTTCACCATTATCCTAAATACATATAAGTTGACAGCACCAAGATGACATGACTATAGGCAAGGATGAATAACATTTGGCATCCTTGTGAACTGTTTACTTTGTCATCTGATAAAAATTAAGAAATGTCAATGACATGCATATATTTAGTTCGTAAATTTTGTGGAATACATATTTGTATCCCTATCCTATTGCAGTGTCCCCACAGAAAATAACTTAGGCGTTGGGATAAATAACATTATAGGAACAACTTGAAGTTAGTCTAACAACACTTGCACTTCTGTGCTTGTGCAATGAAAGTATTGAATTCAAGTTATTTTTCGTTGTTTTAAGCAAAACAGTTTGTTGCACATTGATTTAAAGACAGCTTATCTCCTTTAAGTAGAAAAATAAAACGCCAATTCCTTGGTATAAGATTTTCTTTATTTCTTTATACTAAGGCTGGTTTTCGGATGGGAGCGCTACCCATGAAGGGTGGCATAGCGTCAGCTAATTCCACTGACTTCCATACTGTTAAAAGGAGGAGGTCAATCGGAACTGCACCTGCAGTGCGATTTTCTTGTTTACAAACAAACAATGAATTTCAATTACCATATCTAGATGCATCACTTCAACATAGCTGCAACTTATAAATTATACGAATGTATTATGACAAACATCATCACTGTAACTTGGATACAGTGTTTACATTGGTCGTACATGTATGGGTCTCATACTACCTTCGGGTGCAGTTTCGGTAACCCCTCTTTACCGTGTATCTTTACTACTTAGTGAGAGGGGTTCACTTTGCAGATTCGTCTTTACCTTGAAATTCATTCGCCGAGGAACAGTTCAGACATTAAACCCGAAAGGTAATAGGAATCGTACTCCGTTACCCAACACACATTTCCCTGTTTTTTTTTCTGCATAGGCTAAAAAATTTCACAAGGCAATCAGATCTGAATTAAATCAAAGTTTGTGTTGTATTTTCATGCGTTCTAACCCGTATCTTAAATTTATAAACACTACAGTTCACTCGGGAGCACCATATTCACGATATTGTCTCATCGATATTTGTTGTTAATTCACTTTATCCACAATAAGCCTAAATACAATATTTACTTTGGATTTAATCCTGGAAGAATTACAGGATCAGGCTTCTCTGCTTTTTACTTGATACGTATTTGAGAAGGACTCGTCTGGCCTGAAGCTAATTTGTCAAGGGCGAAAAATTGCAGTCTGAGGTGCATTGTGACTCAAGCAACGTCTGACTCTAACCCGAGAAAACCGTTGATATGACAAAAACCCAAGAAAGGTACCATCGACAGGATAAAACTGTGAATTGGTGCATGTCACACAGCCGAAGACTTTAATTACACGCAAAAGGTACAGATTGAATAGTGAAATATGCCTAACACAAGGACACTGATGGCGACAAGAGACTCCATTTTTTTACATACATGTATATATTCCCATTCTTTCGTAAAATAGCGCGACTAGCTAAACATCGTTAAAGTGTAATGATAAAAAGACCAATAAAAAGTCATTAATGAATATGTTCATCAACCTGGTCATCCTACAAATGAATATAAGGTGACATATCACACAGCGCTAAGGCCATCTATTTGGAGTGAGTCGAGGTCGACAGCAGTTCAATTGAGGTCAGCTTGAGGACACGTGTCTGTGCTGTGCTGTGCTTTGTATACGCGTTCAGTTCATACGGTCACATCATTCAATGTCAGTCTCGAGCGATTTGTGTTGAATACATGCCCTTCTAAATATATGCAAGATAGGTCATGCTAGTGTACAGATGTGTTGCCCCTTTCATGGTAATATGGTGGTGAACTAAATGATTTCCATGTCTTTCGACAGTTTTAGCGAGCGAAATCTTATAATATGCAGACGATTTTAGCAGATAATTCTGCTCTGGTATGGACATTTCTGGTAACCTAATTTCAATGATCTGCATAGAGATGTTTATCATGTTGGACAACCTGCACTCAGCTTGACGTTTTACCTTCCAAATGTCGATGCGCTTTGTTCGTGTTCGTGCTTACTCTTTCTTTCTCCCGTCGCGGAGTCTCACAAGTGTGGGTAACGTGACTTCTGGGTAGAAATACTTCAGCGTTTTCCAGCAGACTGCGAGTAACATAACAGCTGAGCATGTGTAGTAAAGAACCATGCCACAGAAAGCATCGACGGCTGTCATACTGTTGATGGTGATGGCGCCGCAGTAGTCCCGTTAGTTTAAAGTTGCAATATGGATCGAAATTGTCGATTTTTTTTCGT
The DNA here is from genome assembly GCF_041260155.1 of Ptychodera flava. Classification (NCBI taxonomy): domain Eukaryota; kingdom Metazoa; phylum Hemichordata; class Enteropneusta; family Ptychoderidae; genus Ptychodera; species Ptychodera flava. Next base: position 17,061,397 of record NC_091931.1, on the reverse strand, counting down.
AAAACTAAAGCAAATAGACCATACTACGTTGAAGTACTCCTCTTAGCTAAGCCTCTTACCAATCCCGACACACAAATACGTTCATTTTGATACGTTGCGGCCGCCTAGAAAAGCTGTTTTGTAAACAAACTTTCAAAACAAAAACATTGGCGTTTTCTGCTGTGCACGTGACAAGTACAACCAAGAGTGATGACGTCGCACTGGAGTGCACGTTGGAGGGGCGATGTTGTTACGCTGACAGAACTTGACATACATGATGATAATTCATTGTAAACTTTGCGTTTGCCTAACTTTGACAGCATCACAATGTTTCAGAAATATACGTATGTCGATATGATAAAGTACAGCTCTACAAAAGATCGTGTGATTGATTTTTCTCACCCATGTATGTCAGTGCCGCACCGTACACCGATCTGGTTGTGTTCACCGCGTGCCTGACAGCGTTTCCGCAATCCTCTCCCCGTTGCATGTTGTTATATTTTTCATGTTAAAAGGCGAGGTATCTGCACGCTATATTTATTTGAAAGCTTTGCCCACTTCAGTATCATCCACCTCTGCAGAAGTTCGGCAACTGTCTTGCCCCTCAGTCTGGTCTTGCATGGCCATGTCAGCGCGTCGATCGACGTGCATCTCTAGTTCCAATGTAAAGGAAGGTATGATTCCATTTTCGAATTCTTTAGGAATTTTCGAATAGAATATTTTTATCATGACCGACAAACACACTGAATATTTTGCAAATGAGAATCGCAGCTTTACTCACTGGAAGCTGAATGTTTCAAGTGATAACGCTTTGCTAATACCCGAAAAATATCCATCAAGTCATTGAACGCAAAAACAAATTATATGTCGTTCTCCATAAGACAGCTCATCCTGTTTTAATATCTAATCGTCCATCCAGTAGCAAAATTAACAACTTGCGCATCGGTGAGTAAGCACCATGGATTTTGTGAAACTTACCTGGCAAGTCCGGGAACTTTAATATAATCACAATGCTTCGGACCATGCAGTGTTATCTGTAGTTCACTCTTACTTGGATCACATCCGACGAAATTTGTGACAGGTTAAACAAGTCATCGTTGATGACACAGTCCCCACTTGTTTAATGGGTACTTTGATTACAAGTCCTTGGAGAGGATAGAGTCCTGTTCATTAATTGGGTCTGTGATTAAAGATGAGTTCCATGGTGGTGAAAACGTTAAAACAATGTGGGCTGCCACCCTAATTACAAAAGGTCATTAAATAAGTCAACTAGTAATAAATCGACTGGATGTTGCCAAACATTTTTGCATTCTATTATGACACTGACAGATTATCAAGTGTACCACATTTCATACATAATACCGCAAAGTGTCAATGAATTGTATTACAGCACTGTGAGATCAATATCTGTACAAAATTTCATCAAATTTGATGAGGTGTTTCTGGACATATCACTCTAATTAGGAAAGTTCAGTAAATATGTAAATTAACAATTAATTAACATGACACGGCAAAGACCAAATTAGCAATCAATTGGCGTGATACTGCTTAATGTCTTTGCACAGTATTACAGTACTGAAAGATCAAAATCTGTACCAAGTTTCACCAAATTTGATGCAGTACTTCTGGACATAGCCCAATAATTAGGAAAATTCATTAAATATGCAAATTAGCAATTAATTTGAATGACACTGATAAAAGTCTTCATTCAAATGATAAAGCAATGTGTGTTCAACATCTGCACCAAGTTTTATGAAATGTGATGAAACTTTCTTGACATATCAGCCTAATTATGAAAATTCATTATATATGCAATATGACATTAAACTGGTCCAATAATCATTTTCATTCAAGGTAATACATTACATTAGCAAATCAGCCGTTAATTGACATGATACTTCTACATATCTTTCCACACTATTACATCACCTAAAGATCAACATCTGTGTCACATTTCATCAAATTTAATGCAGTATTTCTAGACATATCATACTAATTATGAAAGTTCATCAAATATGCAAATACGTAATTAATTGACACGATACTGCTCAATGTCTTCAAACGGTATTACAGTATTGAGAGATCAACATTTGTACCATGCTTCGTCAAATTTGACGCAGCGGTTGTGGACATAGCCCACTCATTAAGAAAGTTATGAAATATGCAAATTATTTCGCATGACACTGGTAAGTGTCTTTGTACACTATTATGAGGTGCAGCCAACGGAGCTGTTCATCGAAAAGCTGTTCCAGGAGCAATTTTTGAGGGCAGGGAAATTTTAATTTTGCTCGGGCAGGGGACATGTTTTTAAGTGGCAGGGAGCAAATTTTAGGTTTTTTTGTAGGGCAGGGCAGATATCGGTTAGTTGTCCTGGGAACAGGGCTTGGCGAAAAACGAGGAGAGGGAAAGCTACTTTTAAAACAATGACAGGGAAGTTGAGAGATGGTGTTTCCGGGGATTGGGACACAGGGCAAGTACTTATAACTTTTCATGTCTGCAGGGGAAATGGAATGACAAAATTTTGAGTAGAATTTTTCCTGGGCAGGGAAATTGGCAATTGTTTTTCGCCACAGGGCAGGGAGCTTCAAAAAAATTTACAGTGGGGAGGGGAAACAGGCAAAATAAGTGGGGAGTGGTAAAATGAAGTTTGAGTGCGGGAGGGTAGGTCGAAAATTTTTGGTGGGAGGCAAATTATGAATAGCTAATAATTACCCTCTTGACTTAAAATTAGTCAGTTCACATTGCTTGCCATACACAATATATCTTATCATAGTAAGGACCCCTTTAAAAGTGCATTGTTCGTTGGCTGCACCTATATTATGAGACAGTGTGCTAAAGATCTGTACCAAGTTTCATCGAATTTGCTGCAGTATTTCTGGACATATCACCTTAATTACAAAAATTCACCATAAATGCAAATTTGCATTTAACTGATGGAATAATGACATATCTTATTGTTTGATATCAGAGATCTGTGCAACAAACAGTCTGTACAAGGCTATAGCGCTCTTTTTCAAAAGTCATTGTCAATGACATAGTCCCGCTTTTTTAATAAAATGGCCGTCACACGGCTATTTTGGATTAATTCATAAAACAAATCAACATGCATATGTATGACATAAGGAGTAATCCTAGTATCAAGTTTGAATGGAATCTCTCCAGGCATTTCTGAGATATCTGCGTGAACGGACGAACGCACGGACAGAAGTACACACGCACGCACGCACGCATGGATATGACCAAACCTAAAAGTGCCCCCGGACGCTGTCCGTGGGGACTAATTAAAAACTGTTCTTGCTCTATGCTTTCAAACTAACTAAGAGAAGAACCCCATTGGAAATGAAGGAGAAACGCTATGCACCTTCCGCTAGTTCGCCCTTCGAAAGTGAAAGACTTAAAATTTGCTCAAACTTTCCTCAGTGAATTTTTTAGCCATACTCTTACTGAATCAATAATACTATCCGGGTCACCGTGCAAAAGTTGGTGCAATAGATACAAATTTCCAAATATTTACCGTCATTGTAAATTAAAATGGCCGCCATCCCAGAGGGAAAAAACAAAATTTTCGAGTTTTAAAAGTAAGACGGTAAATTTTATCTTACCTCAAAAATTTAAATGAACCCCCACAAGAGGTATATCAGAAAAGAATAGAAAAAATTTGAGAGTGCTAGTGTCTGTCCCCAAGGCGCGTTCTACCTTAAATGCTCGCCTGCAGCGGCAGGCACTGCACCAATGCTCCAATCGTTCAATCTTTCCGAGGAAACCGTACTTCAAGACAAAGAGCTGCATTGCTAATAGATCGTGATCTTTGTATTTATGGTTTTTCTTCGACAGTAGAGTCTACTCTTTTTTCAAAAATAGCCCAGTAAATAGCCCATCCTTCAAGTATCATGGTACCGACAACAATGTTTGTGTATAGTCTTTGTCGAGTGAAATTGATTCGTTGATGAAGCTTGCATACGTGCCACACAAGCAATTAATTAAACCATGATTAATAATGGTTTCTTTTTTCAACAATCTAAACGGAGATGTTGCGATATTTCGATGTAAGAATGACACTCTCATATAAATAAGTACTTACTCGAAATTTATACTTCAAGTGACATATGAAAAATATCTTTTAAATCTATCCAAATATTATCGAAATCCATTATCACGTGTAAGATTATTATCACATTGCGTCAATATTGAAAAGGGTAGAGAATTTGGAATTCTACGTGAACAGAGATTATGTCCATTTGGTTTGAAATTGTATTGAGGATGAATATCCCTTTACTCTTGAATATCTGAAATATGAGAACATTAGATCTAGATTTACTTGTCAATTTCATTATTACTTACCTGCAAGTGAATTACAGTCTGAAAATCCAAAAACTTTAGAAAACCTTGGAAAGTATGTCTTTCATTCTTTAAAAAAACGCTGAATCATCTAAATGTTACATTTCGGAAATGGCTGCTGAGGTAAAAGTCGTTTTTGTATAGCGCTAGACTAATAGCTCGACCTTTCACAAATGCATCTAGGAACTTCAAAGATGAGTATACCAACAAATTGCCCTACCGTCTTGTTACGTAATCGAACATGTATTTCTCTGATAGTATCGTGAAAATTCTTGTTTTAGTAAAACTGTCAACGTCAGAACACAAAGTTAGGAAGCCAGTGAAGAAAAATGGCGTGGAGGACCTCTTGGTCGATGCTGTTCTATGCGGAATTAATTTGGAATATACCTGCGCGTGTGACCCGCCGATACGGATGCGGTCCTTAGGTTTGCTTAACATGTAAACTAGAGCTAGACAATCAAAGGACAGATTGTATTTGAAAATAATACTTTTTTTTATTTGAAAGTCATGTTGCTTATTACCAGGAAGGTTTTTCTGACGATCGGATGCGATGATTGCTGGTGTGCGTCGAGCATCGCTTGATCGTAGGATAATCGAACTTTCCGTCTACCTCCACGATCGCATCATGTTTTTGCAGAGATCTTTTCATAAGAAGTAGTTCTTTGCAAAAACACTGAGTTTTACTTACAGAGGGAGCTATTCTTACTTACTTAACTTGCTCACTTACTTCCTTACTTACTTATATGCTTGCTTAATTAATTCCTTCCTACTTATTTGACTTACTCACTTAACTAATTACTTAATTGCTTTCCTCTTTGCTTGTTGGTTGTTTGTTTATATGCATGTTTGCTTGCTTGCTAGCTTCGAAATGGCTGCCATCCCTGTGTTATCTCTATGGGGTAAAATAAAATTTTCGAATTTCACAAAAATAAGCCGGTGAAAACGTGTGTTATTTCATGAGCTCCAAAATGAACCCCAGCAAGAAGGAGAACAAATAATTTGTAAATGTTTGCTGTCCCCGAGGCGCATTCTACCTTAACAGCGCCATCGAAATCAACGGCATATCTGCATTACGGAAATTATGTAGTGGGAATATCATTAAAATTACGGAAATTATGTAGTGGGAATATCATTAAAATTAATCGTTGCTTTCGCACGGTAGGTGTCGCTATTCAATCTTTCATGTGTTCGGTTAACATCCAAACAAATGTCTTGAAATAACTTCGTAAATCAAAATTACGCACACTTCAACGATAATCAAATACTTGTACGCAAAAATGATGTGATGCTTTTTTCAGTGTAGGATAAGCCTCACGATTCTCAGATCGATGTATCCACAGACCCAAGAGCTCGATCTATGATCTATGGTACATCGTTACCCCCGTGCAGAACATGCACATAACTATATAATTCCGAGCATGGGGTGCAATACTGAGGCACAATGCCAAGACATTGATACCGAAAACTAAGAGAAACAAATTTTCCTGAGGCACGCAAGTTTCTTGTTAGGAAAAAACTTACTTAAGTTGCTAAACGCAAACTACAATAGAGATGTTGAGGAACTTGAAAAGTAGTCATAAATTGTTGCGCCAAATAAGCTTGGTAAACTGCCGTTTGCTTTGCAAACATTGTTTAGCCACCAATAAGAGACATTGTGATTTAATGTCAAACATGGGAAAATTGTGCGGGGTTTCGCTCAGAAACTGTTACAGTAAATTCAAACTTCTGCATAATCAAACACTAGTACAGACTTTTGCGAGAAACGGACACTTTCTCGCTTTATTGCGAGAAGTAAGCGAGAATACATTTTTTCTCACAATCAAGCTGCGAGAACTGTGCTTTCTCGCTCTGCAGCTGCGAGAAATTGATAATGTTTTCTCGCTCTGCATCTGCGAGAAATTGAATTCTCGCAATCAACCAGCGATAAATTAGTTTTCTCTCTCAGCATCTGCGAGAAATTGAATGCTTCCGATCAGCCAGTGAGAAATTACTTTTTCTACATGAAAGACATGGTTTATTTTCGTGAAAAGCTTACACAAAAGAATTCAATTTCTCGCAAATGCAGAGCAAGAAAACTAATTACTCGCAGATTGATTGCGAGAATTCAGTTTCTCGCAGATGCAGGGCGAGAAAACACAGTTCTCGCAAGCTGATTGCGAGAAAATTAAATTCTCGCGAATTATTTGCGAGAAAGTATGTATTCTCGCTTACTTCTCACAAAAAAGCGAGAAAGTGTCCGTTTCTCGCACATTTCTCACGAATTTCTGTACTAGTGAAAAAGATCAGTTTACTGTTTCATGAACATTCAAATTCACTTGTTGTTCCTAGGTACTGACGATTCTCAAATGCTGAGGTCCTGTTCTTTAGTAAAACATATGCACATGCAACAGAATAAAGATGAAAATTTCCCGAAATTGTCAAGCAAAATCCCGAACAAAATGTAGTATTTGGGGGAATATTCATGGTAGATTTTTTTCAAACCGGTCGGTACACCCCCTATGAAAATAAAAAGAGTAATCCCCGGGGGCAGCCAGGGGACTATAGCGAAGCCCCGAGCAGTGTCACAGAAAAGCAAAAATCATAAAGGCTAAATTCAAAGATATAATCAACCACAATAACAGAAGCAGTTGGGGAAGGAAGACCATGCCATTCTTTGATGAAGTATGTGAAATCCTGGGCGATCAACCGGCGATAAATCCAAACAGTCATAATAAGCCATTTTTGTTGTTGCCGAGATGTCCAACATAACCGTTGATGCTGTTTAGGTCGTGTCACGGTTTAAAAACAAAGACCTAAACTTTAAAGCGTGTGGACGCACACAGTTTCCTCGGGCTAATCGCCTTTATTTTCAAAGCGTCAACACAGAAACTGCAACGCCCAAGACACTCACTGTGAGAACAAGACTTAAAATAGCTGATCCGAAGTGTAGATATATATTCTACGGTAACTCTTCAAGACAATCAAAACATTTAAGTATTTAATTAGCAATAATGACAATGTATTTCGCATCAGCTTAAGACAAACGGATTCTGGAGACCGTGTGTTCCAGTGGTGCCGTCAGCGGTGCCGTCATGTCTTTCATTACAATCAACAGAAAAAATCCTAATAGTGTTACAGTTATTTGTTGTTTTTGTGCCTCGTTTGCTTTTGTTTTTTGTTTTATTTTGTTTCGTTTTTGGCGGGTTTTCTGATTATTTTAGGGGAAGGCTGTAGCCGAGTGTTTTTGATCGCTGTGTCCGCTGTATGCCTAGGTGGTCAGAGGTTCGTGAGTACAAATCGGATAGAAAAATGACTATATTTGATCACTCTCTGGTATCTGACAATAACAGACATAGTCACTATACTTTGACATATCTTGAATGATATATGACGCTTCAACGTGGCACGCTTTCTAGTTTTGCAAATATTGAAACTTTTCTTGTTGACTTTTACCAAAAATATGTGCAATCAAATCAAAGGTCACTTAACACAATCGCCCACCCTATTCACCATGAAAATGTCTATGATTTTATAACTTTGCAAGTTGAGATTCATGCATTAAATATTCTTGCTTGATATCGCTGACACTAGAGCAACCGGACAAAGCCATTGCCAAGCTAAACTCATCCCTCAGAATCTGTAACACTTGTCTGGCTCCTTCTTCCCCGTCATATGCAAGCCCATAAATGATTGGTCTTCCAACAAATACAGCTTTTGCTCCCAAAGCCAATGCCTTGAAGACGTCTGTACCAGTACGTACACCACTATCCATGTAGACTTCAACTTTACCCTTGACTACTTCCACAATCTTTGGCAGGACTTCTATCGTCGGCTGCACATAGTCCAAATGTCTCCCTCCATGGTTAGACACCACAATACCAGCAACTTGGTGCTGCACCGCTAGCAAAGCATCTTCCGGGGTCAAAATGCCCTTCAGGATAATTGGAAGGCTGGTGATGGATTTCAGCCACTCAACACACTCCCATGTTAGTGAGGCACCTATTACCATGTCTGCTGGAGCACCATACTCTTGCCGTGCGTCTTCTTTGGCTTGTCCCATGAGCTCTTTTGGAAGATGTGGGAGGTGCAAATGGGGTGGCATTTGAAATCCACCAGCATACCATTCACTGCGCCGTTTTCCCAAGATTGGCATATCTAAGGTCAGAACCAACGCTTTGAAACCAGCAGCCTCTGCCCTTCTCACTAAATTGACAGCGATTGAGCGAGGCCGCCAAATGTACAACTGAAACCATCGAAGACAATTGGGAGCAGCCTGACTTACTTCCTCCAGGGATTTTGTTGAGAATGTACTCAACACTATACATGTCTTCATCGCATTTGCAGCTTTGGCAGCTGCTACTTCTCCTTCGTGATGGACCAGGCATTGCGTCCCTGCCGGTCCGATTAAGATTGGGAAATCAATTTTCTGACCAAGAATCGATGTTGATAAATCTCTCTTTGAGACGTCTCGCAGAACCCTGGGTTTTATCCTAAAACGACGAAATGCTTGTCTATTTTCCTTCACGCTAACTTCCTCGTCCGCTCCACAAGTATAGTACGCCACACTGTGCTGATTTAGGTGTTCTCTAGCATATTTTTCATAGTCATCCACACACACCAGCATCGGTTTTGACATGGTGAATCGAATTTTTGAATTTCACAAGCCTGAAATAGATTGAGGAAATCTACTGTAAGATATTTGACCAAAAGCGTTGCATCATTGGGTAGCAATCAGGAAATTACCCTCCTGTGTGTGATGACGATGAATATTAACTACGACCCACATGGCACAAGATCAATGTCAGCTTGACTACTGATGAATTTTCGTGTGGGCAAGTCCACGGAAATTTTGAGATAGCGATGAAATAGCGCCCTCAGTTGTGTTTTTTGACAATATTCAGGCTCATTGTTATGATTTCTATGGCCCCTATAGCTCCTCCTGTTACCACTGAATGCTTCAGCCATTATTCACAACAGTCTGCATTTTGATTCAGGCAGAAAAATATCTTTACAAAAATTCTTGACATTAAAGTTCAAACTAAACCAGCATCCGTGCAGGTATCAAAACTTCAAGGTCTGCACTATTTTTCTTCCGAACCCGCAAGTGAATTGGTGGTCTTGTGCGCGACAGTATTGAATGAAAGGGCTAGTCGTCTGTTGTTGACATAATATATTAACGAATGCAAGCAGCCTCTAATATAGGGTGCACTCACCGTGAACCTATGAAAGCTTGGTGTCCTTACTTGCCCATCAGGTGCCGCCAACTAGAAAATTTCGTCAATTTTACAATATCATCACAAAACATGTTTCGAAGGCTGATATAGTGATTTTGATATTTTTGAACTTGACCTAAAATTTTGAGGGTAAAGTTAAGTTGTTCGTAGATGCCCTCCCACTCGCAATGTCGGAAAATGTGCCCTCCCACTGAATTATGACGCCCACTGCCCTCCAGTATCTATGGTCTGCCCGCTCCCAACTTCCCAAAACTAATTACGCTCACCACTGTCCTCTCCCCTCCTCTGAAATTCCCCATTGCATAATTGTGCCAGAAAGATACTTGTTATTTCAACCTTTGGACGTTGCTGTCCTCTGAATTGGGAGCCTTATCTTCCAAGAAGTTACATTGACCACGGGATTCCCCTCACTCTAGCTATTTTCAGGTACCCACTGCCAAAACTTTTCTCCCCACCCATCGTAAAAACTGAAATTTCTTCCCGCCCGCTATTTAGTTTTTAAATTTGCCCGCCCACTGAAAAAAAATGCTCACAAACACTTTTTTGCACGAACAACTTAGTTTGTGGCACTTGTGCCATGTCATCGGTGCAATATGCTTTGCGCAAAATATTTCGATTCAAAAAAAAAATGAAAACAGACCAAAACCTCACCTTTTAGTCAGGACGTACGACGCTCGGAATCCTACCGATGAGATGAAAGTATATGGAATGATATATTTGCATGCAGAGGACAACCAAAGATGAAGCACGGAGGTCAGAGGTAACTAGGACTTTGATTCCACAAATGAGACTCACAAGCACACGGGGCGCAGCATTGCTTGTACGCGTTTTTTCTTCATTAGAAGATGGCAAATCTTAACATTACTCATTCCTTACATAGCGTAGGGAATTTCTGTATGTGCTGATGCCCCGATAAAAATCATGTTTAGTGTTGTAAACAAGGTCCATAGTAAGTTACACCAGCTATCTTCCAGGGCTATTTTAGTATGACGTAAAAGTTCTAAGGTAACGAGCTCATTCAACCGTGCCACTCCTTACGTTAAGTCTGTCTGGCACATGTCATGTCGTTACCCTATAATGATGATCTACTGCCCACTTGCATCTGCTCAGAACCTTTCATTGAGGATTTGTACAAATAACAAAGGGCAAATTCAAATATGTATTTCGTCGTTTTCAGTTAACTTGTAGCACAGAAAATTGAAAGTAGTGTTCATTTCCTGATCACTTTTTTATCGCTGCATTCAAGCGTGTTTTGTGATATATAAACAGCTAACTTTAATTCAAGTTGATGGCATATAATTCCATCGATTCGCATATTATTGTGCCTCTTCGATGCTCAATCAGTGAACTGCCTACCTATACTTGAAGCTATTTGCAGGGGAAGATTTCAGAAGTTTTGTCCGTTAGGAAATGGAAATTGTTACTTAATGAATTCCCTATTTTATTGAAGGCGGGAATTTGTCATTAAGTGACGATAGTTGCATGCATAAAATTAAAAGGTGAGTTGCATTTCAATACGATATATTGTTTTTAATGTATGTTTACAAGAACTATTGTGGCACTTGGGGAGTACGATATTTTCTCTTCGTTTTCTCTTCATGTTCACTTTATCATGTTGGATTGAACTACGTATATCCATGCACACTCTGCAAGTCGCTCTTGACATATAAACTTCAGTTTATTTGATTCTGTGCAGGAACCGTGTTCCTGGGTGATGCTATAACCACTATGCAGAAAGCCGGCCAGCCAACCTCTCTTGCTACCGATACGCTGACCTTGGAATCTGATCATTTTTTATCGTCAAACCGTGCAATGCGTGCTGCAGTATATTACAGTGCTGTAGTATGTAAGTAACACTCAAAGAGGAACACTCAATCAAGTAGAACGGGCAACGTGTTCAAATGTAACATCATGGAGTAACAACGAACCAACTTGGGCATCAGCTTCTACTGGTATTTCTCTGCATCAGTGTCTGTATAAAAATTGAATTCCCAGAAACGTCGACAACTCAAATGGCAAGTAATAACTTTCATTATATTACCATGGCCTGTCCGTCTCATTTTAATTGCTCGAGCTGAACCACGTGGCTCACCACAAATACACAGTAACGGTTTGTTTACATGCACATGATATGAATAATAACATAAAATCGTAACTTAACAGCTAAAACGTAAATTGTGATTTGTACAAAAATCATCATCCATCACAACACAAAATGAAGCACTTGTGGACCAAGTTCAGACACTTTTCTCCAAAAATCTCCAGCTTTGCAAATTTTTTACAGCACGCGTGACATTGCACAAGTTCCGGGGCACCGTTGTCCTAAGTTTTGGAAATTTCCATAAATTTTGACTGTTTTCTTGGGTTCGTTGATAATATAAAGAAATATATAAGGAAATAACAGACTCCGCCCTGACAATAAGCCTCCACCGTTAATTTTTGGCTTTCTTCTCTCCCTTGCCCATAAATAAACGTTCATGGTCAGGGCGTCGCCCTTTATTTCTCTAATATTCAGTTATATTACAGTTCGATCATCAAAGAGTCAACGTTTATTGAAGTTTCCCTGTTCTTGGTTAAATTGTAGTCTAGGGGTAAGACTCTCGGTGCTCAACATCCATAATAATTTCATTCACACTAATCCGTCGAACTAAGCTACTTCTCGTATGCAAATTTACTTCCTGCACACATACTCAATGTATGGTTTTGCCACATTGACTATTCAAAGTATCAATTCAGTTTTGTTTTGCATGTACCTCTAGGGTATAGCAGCTGCACCCTATGAATACATTAGATTGCTATGAGGCTTTTTGTTGCCTGAGCCTAATCTGGTATATTGTTTTTGAATACATCCTAATAAAACCGAACGTAATTGTTAGGCTACAATAGTGAACTCCCAGGGATATCGAGGGGCTGTGTTCTCAGTCAAAAGACTGGGACACTCGTTGAGAGTTAAACTTCGATTCCAAGTATTATATTGCAGGCTATATTCCTCTACCTGTTTGTACAGCGTGAAGTACTACGCACAAGCTACAATGAAAGATCTGTCGCCCCTTCAGAGCAGAAATTAGATTAGATGGGGTAGAACACAATTTACAGGTATACAAGTGAAATATGCTGTATACAGAGGCACGAATATGATGGCGGCAAGAAACTCGGGTTTTTTTAGAATCGATGTCAATATTTCTTTAGATAGACTCCTTATGCAAGTGAAATGATACCGTTACAAGAAAAAACAGACTTCTGAAATATGTTCACCATTATCCTAATTACATATAAGTTGACAGCACTAAGATCATATGACTATAGAAAGGCATGAATAACATTTGGCATTCTTGTGAACTCTTTACTTTGTCGTCTGATAATAATTAAAAAAATGTCAATGACATACTCGGTTCGTAAATTTTGTGGAATACATATTTGTATCTTTATCCTATTGCAGTGTCCCTAGAGAAAAAACCTAACATCACAGCTTTGGGATAGATAACATTATAGGAACAACTTAGTGTAACAACAAATGCACTGAATCTGTGGTTGTCCAATGAAAGTATGGTTACATTCAAGTTGTTTTTCGTCGTTTTAAGTAAAACAGTTTGTTGCACACTGATGTAAGGACAGCTTGTCTCCTAAGTAGCAAAATGAAACACCAAATCAGTCGACGTTGTTATAGGATTTTCTGTATTCTGTATACTTAGGCCGGTTTTCGGAGGGGAACCTACCCTTGAAGGGATGGCATAGCCACTGACTTGTATATTGTTAAGGCAGTATGCGACTTGAAGGTGAAAGACTTAAACTTTTGCTCACACTTTCTTCAATGAAACCTTGAATCATTCTCTTACCAAAACAACAGTAAAAATCGGGTGGTCACCGTACAAAGTCTGGAACTATATCTAGCGAAAGAAATTACGCAACGTTTTGCGATATTTGAAATTCAAAATGGCCGTCATCTCTTGTTAACTCTATGGGGGAAGGTAAATTTTGGATTTTCGAAAAAGAAAGTTTTTCTTTCTCGAAGAGCTTTAAAATGAGCACTAACAAGTGGTAGATCAGAAAAAGAAATGTAGCAATTTGAGAGTCCAAATATCTGTCCCCGAGGCACAAAAATCCAAGAAAACTACCGTCGACAGGGTAAAAATGTGAGTTGGTGCATGTCATACAGCGGGAGGAGGTCAATCGGAACTGTACCTGCAGTGCGATTTTCTTGTTTAGAAACAATGAATTCCATTCACGATATCTCAGATGCATCACTTCAACATAGCTGCAGCACACAAAGTTTGAGATGTATTATACAAACATCAACACTGTACCTTGGATACAGTGTTCACATTGGTCGTACATGTATGGGTCCTATACGGGCTTCGAGTAAAGTTCCGGTGACCACCCCGCCATGTGTATTTACTATTTGGTGAGAGATTCACTTTACAGATTGGTTTTTGCTTTGAAATTCATTCGCGGAGGAACAGTTCAGACATTAAACCCGAAAAGTAATGGTAATCGCACTCTGTCACCAAACAAATACCTCTCTGGTTTTTTCTGCATAGGTTAAAATTTGTCACAAGGCAATCAGATCTGAATAAAATCAAGTTTGTGTTCTATTTTCATGCGATCTAACCTATATCTTAAATTTATAAACACTACAGTTCACTCAGGAGTACCATATTCATGATACTGTCTCATCGATATTTATTGTTAACTCACTTTATCCACGATAGGCCTAAATACAATATTTACTTTGAATTTAATCCTGGAAGAATCACGGGATCAGGCTTCTCTGCTTCTTCCTTCATACTTATTTCAGAAGGACTCTTCTAGCCTGAAGCTAATTTGTCAAGGGCGGAAAAACTGCAGAGGTGCGGTGTGACTCAAGCAACGTCTTGACTCTAACCTTAGAAAACCGTTTACATGACAAAAATCCAAGAAAACTACCGTCGACAGGGTAAAAATGTGAATTGGTGCATGTCATTCAGCGGAAGACTTTAATTACACGCAATATGTACAGATTAAGTAGTGAAATATGCCTAACACAAGGACACTCATGGCGATGAGACACTCCATTGTTTACATACATGTATATTCCAATTCTTTCGTAAAATAGCGCGATTTGCTAGACATCATTCAAGTGTAAAGATAAATAGACAAATGAAAAGTCGTTTATAAATACGTTCATCAACCTGGTCATCCTACAAATGAATGTAAGATGACATATCACACAGCGCTAAGGCCATCTACTTGGGGTGAATCGAGGTCGTCAGCAGTTCAATTCGGGTCAGCTTCAGGACACTTGTCTGTGCAGTGCTTTGTATACGCGTTCAGTTTATACGGTCACATCATTCAATGTCAGTCTCGAGCGATTTGTGTTGAATACATGCCCTTCTAAATATATGCAAGATAGGTCATGCTAGTGTACAGATGTGTTGCCCCTTTCATGGTAATATGGTGGTGAACTAAATGATTTCCATGTCTTTCGACAGTTTTAGCGAGCGAAATCTTATAATATGCAGACGATTTTAGCAGATAATTCTGCTCTGGTATGGACATTTCTGGTAACCTAATTTCAATGATCTGCATAGAGATGTTTATCATGTTGGACAACCTGCACTCAGCTTGACGTTTTACCTTCCAAATGTCGATGCGCTTTGTTCGTGTTCGTGCTTACTCTTTCTTTCTCCAGTCGCGGAGTCTCACGGGTGTGGGTAACTTGACTTCTGGGTAGAAATACTTCAGCGTTTTCCAGCAGACTGCGAGTAACATAACAGCTGAGCATGTGTAGTACAGAACCATGCCACAGAAAGCATCGACGGCTGTCATACTGTTGATGGTGATGGCGCCGCAGTAGTCCCGTTAGTTTAAGGGTTCGGTATAACGCTGTCGTTGTGCCAACTCGTTTACGTATGATGGCTACAACCTCTCACATCTGTTGTGTTGGTAAGTTGCCAACAGATCCGTCAGTAAATTCGCTTTCTGACAATCAGAATATGTAACCCAAAAGCCTTGAACCGAGACCCAACAAAGTCAAGGACAAATGTTTTCCTACGTGCGATCAAGGATATTGAATGGTGAATGTTTGACTATGAAAGTGGCTATTAATCTCCCAGCGTGCTATGCGCGGTTCCTGATGCGTTCGCATGATGTTCTGTTCGTGACATACATGAGTGGAATTTTGTCAAACAGCGAAGTCATGTGGATTCCATCGGTCTGGCCTCCTCAAAAGGTCATATAATGGTTTACTAAACAATCAATTTTAATCAATAACGGATGGTATAGACCCACCCATATTAAAAATACAGGATGCATCTCTAGTTCCAATGTAAACGAAGGTATGATTCCATTTTCGAATTCTTTAGGAATTTTCGAATAGAATATTTTTATCATGACCGACAAACACACTGAATATTTTGCAAATGAGAATCGCAGCTTTACTCACCAGAAGCTGAATGTTTGAAGTGATAACGCTTTGCTAATACCCGAAAAAAATCCAATCAAGTCATTGAACGCAAAAACAATCATATGTCGTTCTCCATAAGACAGCTCATCCTGTTTTAATATCTAATCGTCCATCCAGTAGCAAAATTAACAACTTGCGCATCGGTGAGTAAGCACCATGGATTTTGTGAAACTTACCTGGCAAGTCCGGGAACTTTAATATAATCACAATGCTTCGGACCATGCAGAGTTATCTGTAATTCACTCTTCCTTGGATAACATCCAACGAAATTTGTGACAGGTTTAACAAGTCATGGGTTATGACACAGTCCCCACTTGTTTAATAGGTACTTTGATAACAAGTCCTTGGAGAGGATAGAGTCCTGTTCATTAATTAGGTCTATGATTAAAGATGAGTTCCATGGTGGTGAAAACGTTAAAACAATATGGGACCCCACCCTAATTACAAAATGTCATTATATAAGTCAACTAGTAATAGATCGACTGGATGTCGCCAAACATTTTTGCATTCTATTATGACACTGACAGATTATCATGTGTACCACATTTCATGCACAATATATACCGCAAAGTGTCGACGAATATTATTGTATTACAGCACTGTGAGATCAATATCTGTACAAAATTTCATCAAATCTGATGAGGTATTCCTTGACATATCACTCTAATTAGGAAAGTTCAGTAAATATGTAAATTAACAATTAATTAACATGACACGGCAAAGACCAAATTAGCAATCAATTGGCATGATACTGCTTAATGTCTTTGCACAGTATTACAGTACTGAAAGATCAAAATCTGTACCAAGTTTCATCAAATTTGATGCAGTACTTCTGGACATAGCCCAATAATTAGGAAAATTCATTAAATATGCAAATTAGCAATTAATTTGAATGGCACTGATAAAAGTCTTCATTCAAATGATAAAGCAATGTGAGTTCAACATCTGTACCAAGTTTTATGAAATGTGATGAAACTTTCTTGATATATCAGCCTAATTATGAAAATTCATTAAGCTTATATATGCAATATGACATAAAACTGGTCCAATAATCATTTTCAAGGTAATACATTGCATTAGCAAATCAGCAGTTAATTGACATGATACTTCTACATATCTTTCCACACTATTACATCACCTAAAGATCAACATCTGTGTCACATTTCATCAAATTTAATGCAGTATTTCTAGACATATCATACTAATTATGAAAGTTCATCAAATATGCAAATACGTAATTAATTGACACGATACTGCTCAATGTCTTCAAACGGTATTACAGTATTGAGAGATCAACATTTGTACCATGCTTCGTCAAATTTGACGCAGCGGTTGTGGACATAGCCCACTCATTAAGAAAGTTATGAAATATGCAAATTATTTCGCATGACACTGGTAAGTGTCTTTGTACACTATTATGCAGGTGCAGCCAACGGAGCTGTTCATCGAAAAAGCTGTTCCAGGAGCAATTTTTGAGGGCAGGGGAAATTTTAATTTTGCTCGGGCAGGGGACATGTTTTTAAGTGGCAGGGGAGCAAATTTTAGGTTTTTTGGTAGGGCAGGGCAGATATCGGTTAGTTGTCCTGGGAACAGGGCTTGGCGAAAAACAAGGAGAGGGAAAGCTACTTTTAAAACAATGACAGGGGAAGTTGAGAGATGGTGTTTCCGGGGATTGGGACACAGGGCAAGTACTTATAACTTTTCATGTCTGCAGGGGAAATGGAATGACAAAATTTTGAGTAGAATTTTTCCTGGGCAGGGAAAATCGGCAATTGTTTTTCGCCACAGGGCAGGGAGCTTCAAAAAAATTTACAGTGGGGAGGGGAAACAGGCAAAATAAGTGGGGAGTGGGTAAAAATGAAGTTTGAGTGCGGGAGGGTAGGTCGAAAATTTTTGGTGGGAGGGCAAATTATGAATAGCTAACATTACCCTCTTGACTTAAAATTAGTCAGTTCACATTGCTTGCCATACACAATATATCTTATCATAGTAAGGACCCCTTTAAAAGTGCATTGTTCGTTGGCTGCACCTGTATTATGAGACAGTGTGCTAAGATCTGTACCAAGTTTCATCGAATTTGCTGCAGTATTGCTGGACATATCACCTTAATTACAAAATTCACCAAATATGCAAATTTGCATTTAACTGATGGAATAATGACATATCTTATTGTTTGATATCAGAGATCTGTGCAACAAACAGTCTGTACAAGGCTATAGCGCTCTTTTTTCAAAAGTCATTGTCAATGACATAGTCCCGCTTTTTTAATAAAATGGCCGTCACACGGCTATTTTGGATTAATTCATAAAACAAATCAACATGCATATGTATGACATAAGGAGTAATCCTAGTATCAAGTTTGAATGGAATCTCTCCAGGCATTTCTGAGATATCTGCGTGAACGGACGAACGCACGGACAGAAGTACACACGCACGCACGCACGCATGGATATGACCAAACCTAAAAGTGCCCCCGGACGCTGTCCGTGGGGACTAATTAAAACTGTTCTTGCTCTATGCTTTCAACTAACTAAGAGAAGAACCCCATTGGAAATGAAGGAGAAACGCTATGCACCTTCCGCTAGATCGCCCTTCGAAAGTGAAAGACTTAAAATTTTGCTCAAACTTTCCTTAGTGAATTTTTTAGCCATACTCTTACTGAATCAATAATACTAATCCGGGGTCACCGTGCAAAAGTTGGTGCAATAGATACAAATTTCCAAATATTTACCGTCATTGTAAATTAAAATGGCCGCCATCCCAGAGGGAAAAAACAAAATTTTCGAGTTTTAAAAGTAAGACGGTAAATTTTATCTTACCTCAAAAATTTAAATGAACCCCCACAAGAGGTATATCAGAAAAGAATAGAAAAAATTTGAGAGTGCTAGTGTCTGTCCCCAAGGCGCGTTCTACCTTAAATGCTCGCCTGCAGCGGCAGGCACTGCACCAATGCTCCAATCGTTCAATCTTTCCGAGGAAACCGTACTTCAAGACAAAGAGCTGCATTGCTAATAGATCGTGATCTTTGTATTTATGGTTTTTCTTCGACAGTAGAGTCTACTCTTTTTTCAAAAATAGCCCAGTAAATAGCCCATCCTTCAAGTATCATGGTACCGACAACAATGTTTGTGTATAGTCTTTGTCGAGTGAAATTGATTCGTTGATGAAGCTTGCATACGTGCCACACAAGCAATTAATTAAACCATGATTAATAATGGTTTCTTTTTTCAACAATCTAAACGGAGATGTTGCGATATTTCGATGTAAGAATGACACTCTCATACAAATAAGTACTTACTCTAAATTTATACTTCAAGTGACATATGAAAAATATCTTTTAAATCTATCCAAATATTATCGAAATCCATTATCACGTGTAAGATTATTATCACATTGCGTCAATATTGAAAAGGGTAGAGAATTGGAATTCTACGTGAACAGAGATTATGTCCATTTGGTTTGAAATTGTACTGAGGATGAATATCCCTTTACTCTTGAATATCTGAAATATTAGAACATTAGATCTAGATTTACTTGTCAATTTCATTATTACTTACCTGCAAGTGAATTACAGTCTGAAAATCCAAAAACTTTAGAAAACCTTGGAAAGTATGTCTTTCATTCTTTAAAAAAACGCTGAATCATCTAAATGTTACATTTCGGAAATGGCTGCTGAGGTAAAAGTCGTTTTTGTATAGCGCTAGACTAATAGCTCGACCTTTCACAAATGCATCTAGGAACTTCAAAGATGAGTATACCAACAAATTGCCCTACCGTCTTGTTACGTAATCGAACATGTATTTCTCTGATAGCATCGTGAAAAATCTTGTTTTAGTAAAACTGCCAACGTCAGAACACAAAGTTAGGAAGCCAGTGAAGAAAAATGGCGTGGAGGACCTCTTGGTCGATGCTGTTCTATGCGGAATTAATTTGGAATATACCTGCGCGTGTGACCCGCCGATACGGATGCGGTCCTTAGGTTTGCTTAACATGTAAACTAGAGCTAGACAATCAAAGGACAGATTGTATTTGAAAGTAGTACTTTTTTTATTTGAATGTCATGTTGTTTATTACCAGGAAGGTTTTTCTGACGATCGGATGCGATGATTGCTGGTGTGCGTCGAGCATCGCTTGATCGTAGGATAATCGAACTTTCCGTCTACCTCCACGATCGCATCATGTTTTTGCAGAGATCTTTTCATAAGAAGTAGTTCTTTGCAAAAACACTGAGTTTTACTTACAGACGGAGCTATACTTACTTACTTAACTTGCTCACTTACTTCCTTACTTACTTATATGCTTGCTTAATTAATTCCTTCCTACTTATTTGACTTACTCACTTAACTAATTACTTAATTGCTTTCCTCTTTGCTGGTTGGTTGTTTGTTTATATGCATGTTTGCTTGCTTGCTAGCTTCGAAATGGCTGCCATCCCTGTGTTATCTCTATGGGGTAAAATAAAATTTTCGAATTTCACAAAAATAAGCCGGTGAAAACGTGTGTTATTTCATGAGCTCCAAAATGAACCCCCGCAAGAAGGAGAACAAATAATTTGTAAATGTTTGCTGTCCCCGAGGCGCATTCTACCTTAACAGCGCCATCGAAATCAACGGCATATCTGCATTACGGAAATTGTGTAGTGGAAAAATCACTTCATGTTCCTACCGCCAGCGGCGCACTTTGCACTGGCGAAGCGACGAGGTCTGGAAGCGAGACTAGACAATTGGCATTTGGTGATGGACTTCACCCATCCAACACACTCCCAGGTTAGTGCACAGGTTATCGTAACATTGCTTGGATAGTCGTTCCGAGGCGGGCGGCCGCAGGTCGCCGTTTACTTGGAAAAAAAAGAAAGGTCAGACATCGATTTCAGACAAGCAGCCAGAAAGAAACAAAAGAAACAATCTGGCGTCAAATAAATGATCCTCGACTATCACAAATACCTTCAAATGTTTATTGCTCCAGTATGGCCGGCCTAGAAACGTTACATGTGCCGAAATTTGGCAATATTCACTTCCTGGGGATTCCGCACACTTGCCCTGTATCCGCCATAGTGAATTCGAACTACCTTACCCACAAGTCAATGCGAAGTCCAATTAAGTCAGTCTTTTTTTTTCCAAGTAAACGGCGACCTGCGGCCGCCCGCCTCGGAACGACTATCCAAGCAATGTTACGATAACCTCTGGGTTAGTGAGGCACCTAGTACCATGTCTGCTGGAGCACCATACTCTTGCATGCGTCTTCTTTGGCTTGTCCCATGAGCTCTTTTGGAAGATGTGGGAGGTGCAAATGGGGTGGCATTTGAAATCCACCAGCATACCATTCCACTGCGCCGTTTTCCCAAGATTGGCATATCCACCGTCAGAACCAACGCTTTGAAACCAGCTGCCTCTGCCCTTCTCACTAAATTGACAGCGATTGAGCGAGGCCGCCAAATGTACAACTGAAACCATCGAAGACAATTGGGAGCAGCCTGACTTACTTCCTCCAGGGATTTTGTTGAGTATGTACTCAACACTATACATGTCTTCATCGCATTTGCAGCTTTGGCAGCGGCTACTTCTCCTTCGTGATGGGCCAAGCATTGCGTCCCTGCCGGTCCGCTTAAAATTGGGAAATCAATTTTCTGACCAAGAATCGATGTTGATAAATCTCTCTTTGAGACGTCTCGCAGAGGGCCGACTCGGAGCGATTTCGAAGCTGTTATCCAATTGGTTGGCAGAATCTTACCGTTATAATGAAATAATACAAATAAACTCCCTAAGTTGTTGTGAATAGTGACAATCGACCAATCAGATATAACCTTGCAAACACGCTGTGAGTCAGCCTCTCGCAGAACCCTTGGTTTTATCCTAAAACGACGAAATGCTTGTCTATTTTCCTTCACGCTAACTTCCTCGTCCGCTCCACAAGTATAGTACGCCACACTGTGCTGATTTAGGTGTTCTCTAGCATATTTTTCATAGTCATCCACACACACCAGCATCGGTTTTGACATGGTGAATCGAATTTTTGAATTTCACAAGCCTGAAATAGATTGAGGAAATCTACTGTAAGATATTTGACCAAAAGCGTTGCATCATTGGGTAGCAATCAGGAAATTACCCTCCTGTGTGTGATGACGATGAATATTAACTACGACCCACATGGCACAAGGTCAATGTCAGCTTGACTACTGATGAATTTTTCGTGTGGGCAAGTCCACGGAAATTTTGAGATAGCGATGAAATAGCGCCCTCAGTGGTGTTTTTGACAAAATTCAGGCTTATTGTTATGATTTCTATGGCCCCTGGAACTCCTCATATTACCACTGAATGCTTCAGCCATTATTCACAACAGTCTGCATTTTGATTCAGGCAGAAAAATATCTTTACAAAAATTCTTGACATTAAAGTTCAAACTAAACAAGCATCCATGCAGGTATCAAAACTTCAAGGTCTGCACTATTTTTCTTCCGAACCCAGAAGTGAATTGGTGGTCTTGTGCGCGACAGTATTGAATGAAAGGGCTAGTCGTCTGTTGTTGACATAATATATTAACGAATGCAAGCAGCCTCTAATATAGGGTGCACTCACCGTGAACCTATGAAAGCTTGGTGTCCTTACTTGCCCATCAGGTGCCGCCAACTAGAAAATTTCGTCAATTTTACAATATCATCACAAAACATGTTTCGAAGGCTGATATAGTGATTTTGATATTTTTGAACTTGACCTAAAATTTTGAGGGTAAAGTTAAGTTGTTCGTAGATGCCCTCCCACTCGCAATGATTTATGACGCCCACTGCCCTCCAGTATCTATGGTCTGCCCGCTCCCAACTTCCCAAAACTAATTACGCTCACCACTGTCCTCTCCCCTCCTCTGAAATTCCCCATTGCATAATTGTGCCAGAAAGATACTTGTTATTTCAACCTTTGGACGTTGCTGTCCTCTGAATTGGGAGCCTTATCTTCCAAGAAGTTACATTGACCACGGGATTCCCCTCACTCTAGCTATTTTCAGGTACCCACTGCCAAAACTTTTCTCCCCACCCATCGTAAAAACTGAAATTTCTTCCCGCCCGCTATTTAGTTTTTAAAATTGCCCGCCCACTGAAAAAACTGCTCACAAACACTTTTTTGCACGAACAACTTCGTTTGTGGCACTTGTACCATGTCATCAGTGCAATATGCTTTGCGCAAAATATTTCGGTTCAAAAACAAATGAAAACAGACCGAAACCTCACCTTTTAGACAGGACGTACGACGCTCGGAATCCTACCGATGAGATGAAAGTATATGGAGTGATATATTTGCATGCAGAGGACAACCAAAGGTGAAGCACGGAGGTCAGAGGTAACTAGGACTTTGATTCCACAAATGGGACTCATAAGCACACGGAGCGCAGCATTGCTTGTACGCGTTTTTTCTTCATTAGAAGATGGCAAATCTTAACATTACTCACTCCTTACATAGCGTAGGGAATTTCTGTATGTGCTGATGCCCCGATAAAAATCATGTTTAGTGTTGTAAACAAGGTCCGTAGTAAGTTACACCAGCTATTTTCCCGGGCTATTTTAGTCTGACATAAAAGTTCTAAGGTTACGTCCTCATTCAACCGTGCCACTGATCTCCTAACGTGGCGTCTGTCTGGCACATGTCATGTGTTTACCCTATAATGATGATTACTGCCTACTTGCATCTGCTCAGAACCTTTCATTGAGGATTTGTACAAATAACATTCCGGGAGCATCACACCCTCGTAATTACACACTTCTGCGCTTATGTATTGAAAAGGGCAAATTCAAATATGCATTTCGTCGTTTTGTACTAGTAGGATTCCCTGATCACTTTTTTATCGCAGCATTCAAGCGTGTTTTGTGATATACATAAACAGCTAACTCTAATTGGTGGCACATAATTCCATCGATTGGCATATTATTGTGCCTCTTCGATGCTCAGTCAGTGAACTACGTGTATCTGCCTACCTGTGTACTTGAAGGTATTTGCAGGGGAAGATTTCAGTAGTTTTGTCCTTTAGGAAATGGGAATTGTTACTAAATGAATTCCCTATTTCATTGAAGGCGGGAATTTGTCATTAAGCGACGATAGCTGCATGCATGAAATTAAAAGGTGAGTTGCATTTCAATACGATGTATTGTAACCTAATGTATAAAGCCCACTTGGGAAGTACGATATTTTCTCTTCGTTTTCTCTTCAGCTCACTTTTACCTATAACATATACAATGTGCAGTTTTAATGTAACATTTTGAAAATAGCATTTATTAGCTATGTCATATTTCACTATTTTTTTCTGTGAAAGGTATTAAATGAAGGTTTGGTGAAAACTTAAATTTGCATATGACACAAACTTTGCATTTTTCTTCAACTATACCCTTTATGAGTGATTATGGGATTTCGGAAAACTCGCGCGGTTTAGGTACAAGGCTACTTTATCATGTTGGATTGAACTACGTATATCCATGCACACTCTGCAAGTCGCTCTTGACATATAACCTTCAGTTATATTTGATTCTGTGCAGGAACCGTGTTCCTGGGTGATGCTATAACAGCTATGCAGAAAGCCGGCCAGCCAACCTCTCTTGCTACCGATACGCTGACCTTGGAATCTGATCATTTTTTATCGTCAAACCGTGCAATGCGTGCTGCAGTATATTACAGTGCTGTAGTATGTAAGTAATACTCAAAGAGGAACACTCAATCAAGTAGAGCGGGCAACGTGATGTTCAAATGTAACATGGAGTAGCAACGAACCAACTGGGGCATCAGCTTCTACTGGTATTTCTATCCATCAGTGTCTGTATAAAAATTGAATACTCAGAAACGTCGACAACTTAAATGGCAAGCAATAACTTTCATTATATATTAGGTACTGTGTATTTGTGGTAAGCCACGTGGTTCAGCTTGACCAATTAAAATGAGACGGACAGGGCATGGTAATATTATTACCATGCCCTGTCCGTCTTATTTTAATTGGTCGAGCTGAACCACGTGGCTGACCACAAATACACAGTAACGGTTTGTTTACATGCCCATGAATATGAATAATAACATAAAAATCGTAACTTAGCAGCTAAAACGTAAATTGTGATTTGTACAAAGATCATCATCCATCACAACACAAAATTAAGCACTTGTGGACCAAACTTAGACACTTTTCTCCAAAAAAACTCCAGCTTTGCAAATTTTTTACAGCGCGCGTGACATTGCACAAGTTCCGGGGCACCGTTGTCCTAAGTTTTGGAAATTTCCATAAATTTTGACTGTTTTCTTGGGTTCGTTGATAATATAAAGGAAATAACAGACTCCGCCCTGACAATAAGCCTCCACCGTTAATTTTTGGCTTTCTTCTCTCCCTTGCCCATAAATAAACGTTCATGGTCAGGGCGTCGCCCTTTATTTCTCTAATATTCAGTTATATTACAGTTCGATCATCAAAGAGTCAACGTTTATTGAAGTTTCCCTGTTCTTGGTTAAATTGTAGTCTAGGGGTAAGACTCTCGGTGCTCAACATCCATAATAATTTCATTCACACTAATCCGTCGAACTAAGCTACTTCTCGTATGCAAATTTACTTCCTGCACACATACTCAATGCCTGGTTTTGCCACTGGTTTGACTATTCAAAGTATCAATTCAGTTTTGTTTTGCATGTACCTTAAGGGTATAGTAGCTGCACCCTATGAATACATTAGATTGCTACGAGGCTTTTTGTTGCTTGAGCCTAATCTGGTGTATTGTTTTTTAATACATCCTAATAAAACCGAACGTTACAATAGTGAACTCCAAGCGATATCGAGGGGATGTGTTCTCAGTCAAAAGACTGGGACACTCGTTGAGAGTTAAACTTCGATTCCAAGTATTATATTGCTGGCTATATTCCTCTACCTGTTTGTACAGCGTGAAATACTACGCACAAGCTGCAATGAAAGATCTGTCGCCCCTTCAGAGCAGAAATTAGAATAGATGGGGTAGAACACAATTTACAGGTATACAAGTGAAATATGCTGTATACAGAGGCATGAATATGTTGGCGGCAAGAAACTCGGTTTTAGAATCGATGTCAATATTTCTTTAGATAGACTCCTTATGCAAGTGAAATGATACCGATACAAGAAAAAACAGACTTCTGAAATATGTTCACCATTATCCTAATTACATATAAGTTGACAGCACCAAGATCATATGACTATAGAAAGGCATGAATAACATTTGGCATTCTTGTTAAGTCAGTTACTTTGTCGTCTGATAATAATTTAAAAAATGTCAATAACATACTCGGTTCGTAAATTTTGTGGAATACATATTTGTATCTTTATCCTATTGCAGTGTCCCTAGAGAAAAAACCTAACATCACAGCTTTGGGATAGATAACATTATAGGAACAACTTAGTGTAACAACAAATGCACTGAATCTGTGGTTGTCCAATGAAAGTATGGTTACATTCAAGTTATTTTTCGTCGTTTTAAGTAAAACAGTTTGTTGCACACTGACGTAAGGACAGCTTGTCTCCTAAGTAGCAAAATAAAACACCAAATCAGTCGACGTTGTTATAGGATTTTCTGTATTCTGTATACTTAAGCCGGTTTTCGGAGGGGAACCTACCCTTGAAGGGATGGCATAGCCACTGACTTGTATATTGTTAAGGCAGTATGCGACTTGAAGGTGAAAGACTTAAACTTTTGCTCACACTTTCTTCAATGAAACCTTGAATCATTCTCTTACCAAAACAACAGTAAAAATCGGGTGGTCACCGTACAAAGTCTGGAACTATATCTAGCGAAAGAAATTACGCAACGTTTTGCGATATTTGAAATTCAAAATGGCCGTCATCTCTTGTTAACTCTATGGGGGAAGGTAAATTTTGGATTTTCGAAAAAGAAAGTTTTTCTTTCTCGAAGAGCTTTAAAATGAGCACTAACAAGTGGTAGATCAGAAAAAGAAATGTATGAATTTGACAGTCTAAATATCTGTCCCCGAGGCGCATTCTACCTTAAAGGGATGAGGTCAATCGGAACTGGAACTGCAGTGCGATTTTCTTGTTTACAAACAATGAATTCCATTCACGATATCTCAGATGCATCACTTCAACATAGCTGCAGCACACAAAGTTTGAGATGTTTTATGACAAACATCAACACTGTACCTTGGATACAGTGTTCACATTGGGTAGTACATGTATGGGTCCTATACGAGCTTCGAGTATAGTTCCGGTGACCACCCCGCCATGTGTATTTACTATTTGGTGAGAGATTCATTTGCAGATTGGTTTTTGCTTTGAAATTCATTCGCGGAGGAACAGTTCAGACATTAAACCCGAAAAGTAATGGTAATCGCACTCTGTCACCAAACAAATACCTCTCTGTTTTTTTTTTCTGCATAGGTTAAAATTTGTCACAAGGCAATCAGATCTGAATAAAATCAAAGTTTGTGTTCTATTTTCATGCGATCTAACCTATATCTTAAATTTATAAACACTACAGTTCACTCGGGAGTACCATATTCATGATACTGTCTCATCGATATTTATTGTTAACTCACTTTATCCACGATAGGCCTAAATACAATATTTACTTTGAATTTAATCCTGGAAGAATCACGGGATCAGGCTTCTCTGCTTCTTCCTTCATACTTATTTCAGAAGGACTCTTCTAGCCTGAAGCTAATTTGTCAAGGGCGGAAAAACTGCAGAGGTGCGGTGTGACTCAAGCAACGTCTTGACTCTAACCTTAGAAAACCGTTTACATGACAAAAATCCAAGAAAACTACCGTCGACAGGGTAAAAATGTGAATTGGTGCATGTCATTCAGCGGAAGACTTTAATTACACGCAATATGTACAGATTATGGTGAAATATGCCTAACACAAGGACACTCATGGCGATGAGACACTCCATTGTTTACATACATGTATATTCCAATTCTTTCGTAAAATAGCGCGATTTGCTAGACATCATTCAAGTGTAAAGATAAATAGACAAATGAAAAGTCGTTTATAAATACGTTCATCAACCTGGTCATCCTACAAATGAATGTAAGATGACATATCACACAGCGCTAAGGCCATCTACTTGGGGTGAATCGAGGTCGTCAGCAGTTCAATTCGGGTCAGCTTCAGGACACGTGTCTGTGCTGTGCTTTGTATACGCGTTCAGAGTTCATAAGGTCACAACAGTAAACATCATTCAATGTCAGTCTCGGGTGATTTGTCGTGAATACTTTACCTTCTAGATATATGCAAGAGAGGTCATGCTAGAGTACGGACGTGCTGCCACTTTCATGGTAGTGTGGTGGTGAACAAATAATTTCCATGTCTTTCGACATTTCAGCGACGGAAGTCTTGTAATATGCAGGCAATTTTAGCCTGTGTAGTTCTGCTCACGCATGGAAATCTCTGGTAACCCAAATTCGACGATCTCCATAGCGCTGCTTATCATGTTGAACAACCTGCACTTGACGTTTTACCTTTCAAATTACGGATACGCTTTGTTCGTGTTCATGCTTACTCTTTCTTTCTCCCGTCGCGGAGTCTCACAGGTGTGGGTAACGTGACTTCTGGGTAGAAATACTTCAGCGTTTTCCAGCAGACTGCGAGTAACATAACAGTTAAACACGTGTAGTACAGAACCATTCCAAAGAACGCATCGACCGCCGTCATAGTGTTGATGGTGATGGCGCCACACAGTTTTCCCTTTATGTAGCGTAAGGTTTGGTATAGTAAAACGCTGCCGTTATGCGTTCTCGCCGCGGCTACAACCTCTCACAACTGTTGTGTTCGTTAGCTGCCAACGAATCTGTCAATGAATTCGCTTTCTGACAATCAGGCCATGTAGGCCTTGAACCGGGACCCAACAAAGTCAAGGTTAAACCTTTTCCTACGTGCGATCAAGGATATTGAGTGGCGAATATTGTGACCGTGAGCGACTATTAAATCTCCCAGCGTGCACTGCGCGGTTCCTGATACATTCGATTGACGTTCTGTTCGTGACGTACATGTATATGGCATTTATTAAAAAGCAAAGTATCTTCCCTCAGTTTTTTTCCCCTCAAAAAGGTCATGTGATGGTTTACTGAACAATCTATTTTGATCAATAACCGGTGGTTTAGACCCACCCATATTAAAAGTACAGAGTGCATCTCTAGTTCCAGTTTAAAGGAAGGTATGATTCCATTTTCGAATTCTTTAAGAATTTTCGAAAAGAATACTTTTATCATGACCGACAAACAGACTGAATATTTTCAAAATGGAAATCGCAGCTTTACTCACAGGAAACTGAATGTTTGAAGTCATAACGCTTTGCTAATACCCGAAAAATCCTATAAAGTCTTCGAACGCAAAAACAGTCACATGTCGTTATCCATAAGCTTACCACCCTGTTCTAATATCTAATGGTCCAGCAAGCAACAGGCTGAACAACTTGTGCTTCGTTGAGTAAGCACCACGGATTTTTCGACACACGCCTGCCTAGACCGGGGATCTAGTCAAATTCAACCAACAATAGGCCGGGTAGAGCAACGGTCAAACGATATATTGATCGTCCAGGGTTAACTGTAATTCACTCTTTACTTGGATCACATCCAACGAAATTTGGGAGGCTTCTTGCTGTATGCTTACAAACTCACTAAGAGGAGAACCCCATTAGAAATGCAGGAGAAATACTATGCACCTTCCGCTAATTCGCGCTTCGAAAGTGAAAGACTTAAGGGAACAAAATCGGCCATTTTAATGAATTTTGTTTGAGACGAGATACTACTTCCTTTGTTTGACATGTTGAAAGATACTGAATGAATGGGTGACCATGCATATATTCAACCCCGGTTGTATACACGATACATGATTCCATCGCGGAAAATGAATTAATGGTCATGACAACTAATTCATTTTTCCGATGGTTTTATTTAATTTGTCTGAAACCGGGGTCGAATATATGCATGGTCACCCATTTATTCAGTATCTTTCAACATGTCAAACAATATAAGAAGAATCTTGCATTAAACAAAATCAGTCACAGAAGAATCGTTATGCTTATTGCATGACCTAACTGTTACACAAATTCATCTACAGCTTCTGGGTTTTCAATTGAATATACGCTGTTTTTAATGTTGTTCATTTATTCTAAGCCATTGATCTGGGACGATAGGAGCTTGTCTGATAAATGGAAAATTTACGAGAAAATCCGAATGACGCCAGTTTAACAATTAGCAAATACTCCAACACTAGCTATTTCAGAGCACTTCACATTACACTTTGATTGATAATCATATTGAAAGTTTGTTGACAAGGTTATGTATCATCAAAATTAGAAATACTAATCAAGTATGTAAAATAAATTAACCCAATATGAAAAACTAAATAAGTAAAAATACTAAACAAGAGATATACTACAAAAGAAAATTAGACAAAATATGATCATGGTCACTCCCTTAGCAACCGACACTTCAAAAGTTGTGATGAAACTGAAAATGGCGAGGATCAATTTAGGTCAGGAAATTTGCCAAACCAATATGTGCAGCAACCATGATCAATGCCCATGTCATATCAATGTCCTTTGTTAGTGACGGAGTGTGGGCAAAGTTAATATGTAGAACGTTTTCAGGAATTTTGATCAGAGGCAGGATTGGATATATCCACGTTCTCCACGTGACACAACTCTAACGTTTGATCAGATTCATTACAAGAGAGAACATTTGAAGTTGAAAACTTGAATATGCAGACTGTTGTAAAGTCTGTCCTTATTACACATTAACTTTTTTGTTCCCTGCGAATGAGCGCTTAACTGTACTTGCACGAAGTCTTACGGGCATGGAGCTTATTGCCTCAATTCTGTGCTGTGACTTGTTCGATTTGATAAGGGACCTTTATTTTTTACAGGGAGGGGCTCCGTGGAATTTAAGAAACGTAAGAAATGATAGTTGAGCTTCCCTCAGAGTGATCATTCTAAAATATGATGCTATTTTGTTCGTAAATTGTAAAATGTGACCCCGGTCAAAATTATTGATCTGATTAATATAATGTAGCAAAAATGTGCAATCAAGATAGGGTGCTGGAATTTAACAACACAACCTCATGTTTCTAAACTTTAGACACAATCTGTACCTTTTAGCCATTCGCCATTTTGCAGGTCAGCAATGTAATAGTGATACAGTAAGCCAGTATTTACTATCCCTATTATGTTACAAGACCGGATTTGAGCAGCTTGTTGTTTACCAGATGTTTCGATACAGATTGTAAACCGCTGAATCACGACGAGATTGTAAACAGTTAGAGTTTCCAACTTTAGCTATTTACAATCCCATTATGATGATTTCAAACTTACTTGATTTGTGCAGTTTGTAGGCTATTTCTGTCAAGCAAGAAATGTCATGGTGACACAGTATTTACTAACTTATTATGCTACACGCCGGCATTTGTACAATTTGTTGTCTGTTTACTATTACAATCAGCACTGTTAATGATATAATCCTATTTATATTTTTCCAAGATTTTATTTAAACAGAATCACTTTTTCTATTTTAGTAATGTCATAGTTCATTACAAATCTTTTGTAAAGCATACCCCCTGAAACTGTCTATTTTTAAAATATGAACCCCTCAATAATGGTTTTGTAAACTCACTCCCATATCCACTGCCCCGTCCCCACAAAAAATAATGGTAACAATCACAAAAACTCTATTGGCTGTAACTCTATACTGTATTTTTCATTAATTTTGTTCTTTATAAGTGCAGTGTCCGATCTTTTCTGTTGTCCAATGCCATTGTTTTCTAATGTTGTGGTTGATGGGGCGTAAAGTATCGTACCATTTCAGAGCACTTCGCATTACACTTCGATTGACAGTTATATTGAAAGTTTGTCGACAAGGTTATGTATCATCAAAATAAGAAATACTAACCAAGTATGTAAAATAACTTAACCCAATGTGTAAAACGAAATAGTAACAACACTAAGCCAAAGATATACTACAAACCAAAATTAGACAAAATATGATCATGGTCACCCCATTAGCAACCGACATTTCAAAAGTTGTGATGAAACTGAAAATGGCGAGGATCAATTTAGGCAAGCAAATTTGCCAAACCAGCGACCGATATGTGCAGCAATCATGATCAATGCCCATGTCATATCGATGTCCTTTGTTAGGACGGAGTGTGGGCAAAGTTAATATGTAGAACGTTTTCAGGACATTTGATCAGAGGCAGGATTGGATATATATATATATATATATATATATATATATATATATAATATATATATATATATATATCCGCGTTCTCCACGTGACACAACTCTAACGTTTGATCAGATTCATTACAAGAGAGAACACTTGAAGTTGACTTGAAGTGAAGACTAGTCCAAAAGACTAGTTCAACTGAACTAATTCCATGACCCTCACCAGAAATACTTTTTTGTGTTTTCTCCTTTGTTATGTACGATGTCGGTTATTTTCTGCAGAAAGAAATTTACTATATTACTACTAATGTAACTACTGAGCCTCTGGCCTCAAATCTGTGTAGTTACTTATTCCATTTGACAAGGGAGCCTTCATTATTTACAGGAGGGGCCCATTGAATTTTGGAAACGCATGAATGTAGGTTGATCCAGACTCAAAGTAATCAATCTATCATGTGACCCTTCTTCATCAATTCTAAAATGTTAACCCGGCCAAAAGTATTGACCTGATTATACTATTTGAAATTTATAATGTAGCTATAATGGGATATGGGGCTGAATTTGACAATACAAGCTTATACTAAAGACGCTGCAACTTTCGGCTATTTACCATTTTCAGGTCAGAAGTGACGTCATAGTGATACAAGAACCCTATCTCTATTATGCAAGAGGGATTTGAGCAGTCTGTAGTTTTTAGCAACTGTTTCGATACAGATTGTAAACTGCTAAATCACGACGGTATTGTGCTAATGTTGTACAAACTCAGCTGTTTATAATCTAATTATGACGACTTCGAACTTACTAGATTTATGTAGAATTTTGGCTATTTACCTTTTTCAGGCAAGAAACGTCACAGAGACGAAATAAGACAATATTTGTTATCATTGTACCGTCCTTATGCTACACGCCGGGATTTGTGCAATTTGTTGTCTTGTCTATACCACTGCAATCAACACTGTTGCTGATAGAATCATTTTCATATTGTGGACTTCCTTGAGAATAAACCATAGTCTATTACTTTTTTGAAACTTCTTTTCTATTTTGGTAATGTCATAGTTTCTTACCATATTTTGTAAAATA
Source organism: Ptychodera flava (assembly GCF_041260155.1). Lineage (NCBI taxonomy): Eukaryota > Metazoa > Hemichordata > Enteropneusta > Ptychoderidae > Ptychodera > Ptychodera flava. The sequence goes on along the minus strand of NC_091931.1, from coordinate 17,028,181 downwards.
TACACCCTCAAACTGTATATTCTAAAATTTGAAACCCCTTCATAACCGTTTTGTATCACCCCCCCCCCTCTTTTTTCCGATATCCACCGCCTGTTCCCCATAAAAATGAAGGATCCCTATTCACAAAGCTCTATTGACTTTAGCTCTTTACTGATTTTTTTCCATTATTCTTGTTCTTCATTTGTGTTAATGTCAAATCTTATTATTGTCCAATATTGTTGTTGTCCAATGTGATTGTTGACAACTGAATATAGCTGCCATGTGTAATAAACCGATCTCAAAATATCCTCAGCTTTCCAAGAGTCTTGTTTGAATGAGACCCATTAAAGACTTAAAAAGTATATAACACTGTCATAAGTGTCGAAAGTGGCATGAAAATTGAAAGCTTTAACATCATTTTAGATTTCCCGCCTTTTTCAAAAACTAATCATATGACAGAGAAAATAAAGATTACAACAACAAAATGTTGGCCCTCGTGTCTTGTGCATTCAAGTAAATGACATCATGTTTGTTTCTAGTATGATCCATGCGATGTGAAGGAAATACTGTTTTTTTTTTTTTTTTTTTTTTTTTTTTTTTTTTTTTTTTTTTTTGTACTTTTCCACGGGGACGCCATTTTATGAGTGCGGCACCCGTTTATTATTCAGCCTGTCAAAAACGTGTAGGCATGGTCGTAATCAGCGAGCAGCGATACTTCTAAACACTTCCTTTCGTTAGCACATTTACACGGTTTGAAAGTAAAATCATGAAAATAATGCATAAAATTCGGGGCTTTAAGACAGAATTGATTTTTTCGTAAACTATCGTTGTTTGTTGTACAAAGTCTGTTTTGTTTCAATGCCTAATCGTACTTCAACGTCCTTACTATAGAAGATGACGAGGAACTGATGCTGGTTGTGAATTAACTAAAATCTTGTAAATCTCAAAAGTTACAGTTCTTGAAAATGAAATACCGACTATACAATACAGAGTCATTGCAGTGAAAAGATATTCGTAAAACTATGCAAATGTCTTTTAAAGATCTAGGTAAATATTGTAAAATAGCGAACATAAGCTTTAATAATATAGCTAGACCCCATCGTTAGACACACATACCAACTGAACAAAGTCTGCGATCCTTGAAACTTTTTTCTGAAAGCTAAATATTCAAATCGATGATTTAAAATTATGTGAAACTTTATCGATTGAACTGCAGAAAGCACTGTGGTCATACTGAATATATTCGCGAGCGATCATTTTCCTGGTCGCGATTCAGTGAGGAACTTATAACATCATGACTTTATTTCACAGGAACACAGCACATCAGCTTAATAGAACACTTCTATAGGTAAGCATATCACTTTACAATTATGTCATTGTAAATCTGAAGAGAAAATTATTTTTTCGATGCAGGAAGTACAAATCGTGAAGTTCAAGAACAAAACAGCCAGAAAGTTGTGACAACAACTGAGTATAAATTTGAAGTGCCATGCACAACTTATTATTTTGGCAACATGTTTTTGTGTACAGAGCTCATCTTTAGATTTTCAAGTGCAAAATACAAAACCAGCGACAAATATTGACATTAGATCCTTCAGCGTCGACAGTCTTGCCCAGAAATGTTGTTAAATAAGGATACAGTGTTTATCCCTGCGAATTACTTCTACTTAGCGAGAAGTCTTTGAAACAGCCTCGTTGTTGTAGGTTTTAGATTTCAGTAAAAACAAGGCATCGTTAATGACACAGTTCCCACTTAATAATGGGTAATTTGATTACAAGTCCTCCGAGAGCGAGGATAGAGTACTATTCATTACTTGAGCTATGATTAAAAACATTGCGATACAGTTGGGGCTTTATAGCTGAAAATGAGTTCCATGATGATGAAAACGTAAAACCAATCTTGGCTCTACCCTATGTAGATGTAGATGTAGATATTGCCAAACATTTTTTCATCCTATTATTACACTGACAGATTGTCACTTGTACCACATTTCACAAAATTTGACGCAGTGTTTCATCCTAAAAACAAAAATTAAATATATATGCAAATTAGCAATCATTTAAACTATACCTCTAAGTGTCACTGAATTGTATTTCAGCTCTGTGAGATCAACATCTGTACCAAGTTTCATCAAATTTGATGCAGTATTTCTGGACATATCACGCTAATTACGAAAGTTCATTAAATATGCAAATTCCAATTTATTGACATGAAACTGATAAACGTCTTTATTCACTATTAAAGCAATGTATGCTCAATATTTGTACAAAGTTTCATGAAATTTGATGACCATTTTTTGACAGAGCCTAATTACGAAAATTCATTAAATATGCAACTCAGCAGTATATTGACATGATACTGCTACATATCGTCGCAGTCATTTAACACTACCGGAAGATCAATATATGAACCACCTTCTATACAATTTAATGCAGTATTTCAGGACATAGCCCACTAATAAGGAAAGTTCACTAAGTAGGCAAATTAGAAAGTAATTAATTAATCAAGTACATTAATATCAATAATTCAGCGTCTATAAATACACAGATTTAGCTAGTTTTGTATTGTAAAAAAATTATTCATAGTTTCCTCATAGACTACAATGTATAGTGAATCAACATTTTAGTGAAATTCAAAAATCAAATTTTTTTGCACACACATGCTCTTGTAACCACCCTAGTCTAATCAAGTACATTTATATCAATAATCATGAGTCTATAAATACACAGATTTAGCTAGTTTTGTATTGTAAAACATTTATTCATATTATCCTCATAGACAATGTATAGTAAATCAACATTTCGATGAAATTCTAAAAGCCGATTTTTTTGCACACACATGCACTTGTAGGCACCCTAGTCTCATCAACTACATTAATATCAATAATCAAGTGTCTATAATTACACAGAATTAGCTAGTTTTGTATCGTAAAAATTATTCATAATTTCCTCATAGACTACGTTACATAGTGAATCAACATATTCCGTTATATTCCAAAATCACCTTTCTTGCAAACACATGCATTTGTAACCAACCTAGTCAAATCAAGTGCATTAATAACAATTGTCAAGTGTCTATAAATACACAATTTAGCTAGTTTTACATTGGAAAAATATTGTTCATAGTTTCCTCATAGACTACATTATGTATAGTGAATCAACATATCAGTGAAATTCTAAAATTAAATTTCTTGTTTAATGTTCATAATTACAAAGTCTAAATATCTTTGCAAAACTTCATATAACACCATATAATCAAAAGTTTTAGCTATTTTTGCTGTATGCAGAGTGTTATAATAGTTATATCGTGAACATGGAATGACACTTGTTTCTCCTGGTCAACTTGAACATTTTATTTTTGTCAACAAAAGTGCGCTTTTCTGCTTGTTATCCCATGTTCAGGTATATTAAAGCCATGTTCATATTCTGTTTTGTATACTTTTTGGTCAATTCTGTTGGGTTTTTTAACCTAAATCTATACAAACCTTCGTAAAATCTGACCCCGCCCCTGAAAAATGGTTTTGCAAAAGTCAATCTCCTGATTTCCAACGGCATCCCCTCCCCGTAAAAAAACGAACTCTCCCTTAGAATCAACAGAAAAATAAGAGTGTTACAATTTTTTTGTTTTGTTTTGTTTTGTTTTTTGTCATTTTTCCTGATTTCTTTTTTGGGGGGATTAGGGGTTAGGGCTTTAACCGAACGTCTCTGCTATGTGAATAGCTACGGTCAGTAGTTCGTGAGTTCAAATCTGATAGGAAAATTACTAAAGTTGGTCACTCTCTGGTATCTGACAATAACAAACATACTATACTTTGACATATATCTTGTAAAATATACAACGCTTCAATATGATTTCTGGTTTTTCAAATACTAAAACTTTTCATGTTGACCTTTACCAAACATAAGTGTAATACAATCACAGGTCACTATACACATTTGCCTGCAATACCCAACATGAAAATGTCTATGACTTTATAACTTTGCATATCGGGATTCATGCACCACATATTCTTGCTTGATATCGCTGACATTAGAGCAACCGGACAGAGCCATTGCCAAGCTCAACTCATCCCTCAGAATCTGTAACACTTGTCTGGCTCCTTCTTCCCCGTCATATGCAAGCCCATAAATGATAGGGCTGGCAACAAATACAGCTTTTGCTCCCAAAGCCAATGCCTTGAAGACGTCTGTACCAGTACGTACACCGCTATCCATGTAGACTTCAACCTTGCCATTAACTGCTTCAACAATCTTTGGCAGAACTTCTATTGTCGGTTGCACGTAGTCTAACTGTCTCCCGCCATGGTTAGACACCACAATACCAGCAACTTCGTGCTGCACCGCTAGTAAAGCATCTTCCGGGGTCAAAATGCCCTTCAGGACAATTGGCAGTTTGGTGATGGACTTCAACCATCCAACACACTCCCAGGTTAGTGTGGCATCCACCAAATTTTTGTCTTCCTTAACTTCATCCTGAAGCTGCTTTGGGAAATGTGCAAAGTGTACGTGTGGCGGTATTTGCAATCCACCCGCATACAAATGACTGCGTCGTCTTCCGAAGAGTGGCATATCAACCGTCAAAACCAATGCTTTGTAACCAGCCGCCTCCGCCCTTCTCACCAGATTAACAGCTACTGAGCTTTGCCGCAAAATATACAACTGAAACCATCGAAGACCATTGGGAGCAGCCTGACTTACTTCCTCCAAGGATTTTGTTGAGTATGTACTCAACACCATACACGTCTTCATCACTTTTGCGGCTTTGGCAGCGGCCACTTCTCCTTCGTGATGGGCCAAACAATGAAACCCTGCCGGCCCGATTAAAACCGGGAAGTCAATTTTCTGACCAAGAATTGATGTTGATAAGTCTCGTTTTGAGACGTCTCGCAGAACTCTGGGCTTTATCCAAAACCGACGAAACGTCTGTCTATTTTCCTTCAAACTTACTTCCTCGTCCGCTCCACGAGTAAAATTCGTCACATCGTGCTGATTTAGGTGTTCTCTAGCATACTTTTCATAGTCATCCACACACACCAGCATTGGTTTGGACATGGTGAATCGGATTTTCCACGCCTGAAGTAGGTTTAGGAAAGTAACTGTAAGATATGTGACCAAAAGCGTTGCAACAATAGGTAGCAGTCAAGGAGTGACTTTCCTGTATGTAAACGACGATGAATATTAATCATGACAGGGTCGAATAAAACGTCCAGTTATCTTTAATGGACATGAATGCAGATAACAAATCCAAGCAGCCTCTGATTTTTCACAAAGCATATAGGGCGCGCTGACCGTAAACTCTGGGAAACTTGGTGTCTATGCTTTCCCATGTTATCGGTGTACTTACTTTGCTCCTGTGCAAAATATTTCAGTTAAAAAACAACTGAAAGCAGGTCAAACTCTTACCTTTTTGACGTATTAGGCTCGGAATTCTAAAGATGAAATGGAGGAGGTGGAGTATAATATTTGCATGTAGAGGTCAACCCAAAGGTGAAGCCCGGGGTAATCGCTCTCTGGCTGTTGAGGTCACACTAAGGATACAGTTTTGGTTCACAAAATGGGACTCACAGGCGCGGGGAGCGTAGCATCAGTAAATGTACGCTTTTTTGTCCATTATAAGGTCACAAATCTCTACGACATTCATTTCTTGCATGGTGCGGGGAAATTTACCTTGTCGCCAGGCATGTATGTACTGATACCCCCGATAACAATGGTGTCTAGGATGAGAATTATGAGTTACACGAGCCTTGTCCATCATCCCGAACCTCTTTCACATTCATATTGTGAACATCGACCAAGGCATATTTATTTATTTATCTATCTATCTATCTATCTATCTATCTATCTATCTATCTATCTATCTATCTATCTATATATATATATATATATATATATATATATATATATATATATATATATATATATATATATATATATATATATATACACTCGACGGTGAAATAATATTGCTTGGACGTAAAAGTTCTAAGCTCAAACCATGACACCTGATTTCGCCGTACCACCGATCCCATGGCCTATGTCTCACTAGTCATGTAGTTGAACTATAGTGATTGTGTGATGGTTACTGCTTGCATCTATTTAAAAGCTTATAAATTATGTGTTGGTATAAATGTCATCCCGGGAGCATCACACCCTTCTACTTACACACTTCCTCGCTTATATATCGAAAAGACCAGTATTCAGATATGCATTTCATCGGGGTTTTTTAGGATTCTCTGATCACCTAATTATTTCTGTACATAAGTGTGTGTTTCTTTTCTCATAAAAAACTAATTTTAATTGGTGGCACATTATAAGCTAATTCCATCGATTTTCACATTATTGTGGCTCTTCGATTCTCAGTCAGTGAACTACGCGTATCCGTTCACACACCTACTTGAAGTTATTTGTAGGGGGACGTTTTTAGAACTCTTGTCCGATAGGAAATGGGAAGTGTGTCTGAATCGATCCCCAAGGCTATTTCACAGAAGGCGGAAATGTGTTATTAAGTGATAATAGCTGCACCACATCAAAGGGTGAGTTGTATTTCAATACGATGTAACCTGGTGTATGTAAGAACTGTGGTACACTTGCCTTGGGGGAAAAACACCGATAGAGGCTGTTGATGCTCTAGGGGCTTTGTTGTTACGTCATGTTATATATGAATATTCTATATGAATATTCTAATATGTTATACTAATACTGTAGTGCGATTAGCTACACATAGTTCAAGTGTAATACTGAATAGACTCATAAAAATGCCATTTTTAAATGCTCCATCCACCTGATCATCCTACAAATGAATATAAGGTGACATATCACATAGCACTAAGATGATGCCGAAGTTATATTCGTATTCGTATTCGTATTGGAGTCACTGACAATTTTTTTTTTGTATTTTTAGTCCAAATTTCAAAACTTTATAAAAAAGTTCTGTCTTCATAGAACTTTGACTGCTTTTCTGATAATTATCATACTTGTTTATTACACCTCACTCATTCAGCGTGCACTGCCATTGGTTAAACACGACTCACGTGACATGTAAAAGAACGTGATGATGCCCTCTGCGAATGTGATGATGCCCTCTGCGAACTTGATGATGCCCTCTGCATTTGATATTACATGGATGACGTCATTTTACTTACTGCGCATCCTTTCTGCGCAAAACAAATTGTCGTTCGCTTGTTGTACTTTGCAGTTGGCAACTTTTGGCTGCGAAACGTCATGCAGAGCTGTCACCGGCACAGTTAGACGATATTTTGATGCAAGTAAACAGCAAACGAACGAAAATGGCAACAAGGAATGCAATTTCTGTGTTCAGCGACTACGCTAGCAACAGATTTGGATACCCCACCGAGGATATCGGCAAACTTTAGCAACCCTAGACTCGGCACTGACAACATTTTACGCTGAGGTCCGGACTCAGAAGGCGAAATGTACTCGAAGAAGTCTTTGTGTTTTTTTATCTTTGCATGTTTGCTTGTTCGGTGTAATAAAAATAATAACACATGAGAGCTAGGGCAATATCACGATTTTTTGCCTGCCCTCGGGCTGGTGGTCATGATCGAAATACTGATGATGCCCGAGCCGCAGGCGAGGGCATCATCAGTATTTCGATCATGACCACCATCCCTATGGCAGGCAATAAATCGTGATATTGCCCTCGCTCTCATGTGTTATTATCATACTTGTATATTCTGAGAATGTAAGTTGAAAAAATCCGATCTTTTTTAGGTCCTAGGTCGAAAAATATCGTTGCCATCATTAGAGGAGAGATTTTAAAAACAAACGGCCAGTCGTCTTTGAAGGAGAGATTTTTTAAACAAACATCATTTTCGTATTCGTATTCCTATTAATTTTCGTATTACATTCTATAGCCAACTTTGACATTTTGTTGACATTATTAGTACTGATAATGGAAATGTAGCTGACCCGCCCAATTTGATGAGTTGTAAAGGTAAATTACATGTTTTAAACTGATATCTCTGTAAAAGTGATCGTCATAACGACAGTGAATATAATTATATGAAATTATCCTGTCTGTTTTTTATGTTATTATTACTCGTGATCACTTCTTTAGCCTTAAAGATAAACTAATCTCTTATGAAATGTATTTCTGATACTTTATCTCCAAGTAGCAGCACATACAACTGTCTCGTAACTAATTTGAGCTTTGTAACATTTGCCTTACCGCGCTCCTTTAGTGTGTTGTTGAGCAGCAAAGTTTTGTAAAGCATTGTTTTGTATTGTATTATTATTATTACTTATTTCAGACCCACATAAAGCCATACAAAAATACAAGAAAGTAAACAAAATGTAAATGGACATAATTTTTCTTAAGTGAATCCAAAAGGATGACCAGATATAAGAATCCGACTTTGCTTAATTACAAGTAGACCAAAGATCTTTTGCTCTTTATGAGACAAACACTGAAGGCACTTTTATGGGGAAAGGGTTTTTATGAGTCAAGAAGATTTATTAGCTTGGCAACAGATCATGAAATTAATTTGTTGGTTTTATATTTAGCTTTAGAATGGTTTTCTCATGTGATAATTTTGATAAGGTATCTGACTTTCTATCTCTTTCTCGTAGATTATATAAATATTTACAATTTAAATTTCATTGTGCATTGCTTTAGGCATACAACAATGTATGAATATTTAACTGTAGTATTTTTAGTATTGATTTATATTAACATTACCGATCATTCATATTCATTATACTAAAAGTAGATATATGCGTCCATTCACTAGCCCAAAATGGTGAGATTGCATGATCCACATGAGCTTTTATTTATCTATTGTTTGTTTGATTTGATTGCCAGTGTTTTGTGTATTTTATACCAGAGTTTATGCATCCAAATGGATGATACGAACTCATTTCAATGTTTTACACTGTTTTGTGATAAGCTGTATGAGATCCTCGTTTGAATAAACAAACGATTCATTTTCTACTGTAATATGAAAACTGCCTCCACAGCTTTCTTACATCAGCACACACTGTAAAATACAACCATTTGCAGTAATAGAGCGCGGAGCCACTGCAGTGAACTGCAATAAAACTGCTTACACTAATTAGTTTCAGCTGTAGCCGTGGCCACTTTGGTGTTGAACAAGGCTACTTGATAAAGACCAAAAAGTCTGCTTGTACAAAGGCTAAACTAGCTCTGTCTGAGGCTCGAGTTGTAAATGAGAGTTTACGATTGGCCACCTTGTGTTCAAGATTAAGATACAATGTAACATTACCATGCACTGGTCCATGTACAAATCTTTTTTATTTCAACTTCCCCAGACAACTGTCTGCATGGGACATACAATGTTGTCGACTTTGCCAGCTGGCTACAGCTGAAACTAATTAATGTGAGCATTTTATTGCAGTTCACTGCAGTAGCTTCGCGCTCTATTACTGAAAAGGGTAGTAATAAAAATGTTATGATTATATCACACCATTTTAGCATTTATCATTACTTACTCATCAGTTGATAACAGTGGATAAACAGATTTTAGGGAGGTCCCAGGCAAATGACTGGGACCTTCTCTCATATACCCTTGGTGTAATAAGGATTACCTATTTGGTGGATGAGTGTAATATCCTCACCTCTTAGTATCACCACAAAAGACTAAACACGTTTGGTTGAAGGGACAACGTTGCTCTTGTTGACCTTCTTGTGATTACTAGAAAACTTGGAATACTTGTACCAAGGACTCAGTGCAAAAAAATGGCTGGTACATAAATGCAAAAGTGTCAAAACTGCCCCTTTTCTAAACGCATACAGAGGATTTTGATTGTACCTCCAGACAAGCTTCTATCCTTGTCTACATGAAAGGCACGGCCAATTTAAGATTTCATTACAAAATGTTGCATGTGACCCAACTTGATGCAACAATGTATGTTCAACCAAGCATGGTGAGAGTTTTAAAAATTTAGCTTGTGTGGTATAACAAGTCAGTGGTGGACATACAAGCATTTAAATCCCATTACAGTGGCACAGTTAGCATTTGTCATTTTCAAACAAAAGATAGCTGATGACAAGCGAGTATAATAAATGTTGTTGAGCACTGACTGAGACAACTCATGAAAGTCTAAATAGGTAGGATTGCAAAATATGGGCTATCCTCATGCAAATATGCCAAGTGTGTGATATAAAGCACATACAAAAGATGGGAGATAATGAAAATATTTTGAATTCCACGCATAGACTACAGTGACTTGCAGCTGATTGGGCTCACACAATAACCTGAAGAGACTTTCGTGCATAAAACAATTTAACCACTGATTGTACTGAGTTTTGACACTGTGGTGACAGAAATCTGAGAGATTCAATAAATTACATATTCTTTAATTCTTACACAGTTTCACAGGTCATTTCATCTCAATGAGATACCATATTTAGCTTGAGCATGAATGTTTGTGTTTTCTTATTGAAAAGCAACACGCAACTGCAACTGGACAAGAACATGTGGTTATTATTTGGTATTCCTATAAACCAGAATCACATTAAATTAATGGTCTCTTGTTACCTGCTCCAGTATAGCTTTGTCATAATTCATCAAAAGTCATAATGAACGGGGGACGTCGTCCAGGCTACCATGCAAATGAAAAATGTTCGCAATATTTGAATAGTAGTTGTTTTCGTGTGTTTTTGTTTGTTTGTGTTGGTTAGAGTTAGATTAATGGGGTTCCAAAATAGTGGTTGGTAGTTTTCTTTATTAGGAATTGTTATGCAAATTACCTACCCTTTCGTCCCTTCATATCCCTCGGCCCCGCGTACAAAATCATAGTGCAGTCACGGAGTACAATTAATTTGAAGTTTGAGTAATTTTTCAACTTGGAAAAGTTCAAGGCATAAAATTTATGAAAGTATGTCTCTTCATGGGAGGGGGATGTCAAAAGCGTTCATTTTTGACAGAAGACATATAAAAACACAATATTTCCTACAAAAATGATTGATAAAACCATAGTGACCTCAAACTTAAAAAAAAGTTAAACAAACAAAACTTTGGGAAAATATATCATAAATATGTCTGGAGAACAATTATTGGACTTTAAATCAATGTGTATAAATTACCTTCCCATGGAACGGTCCTCTTCTCTCAATTATCAAGAAAAGTAGAAAATTGACAGGGACTAGTCAATTTCTCAGATTTTATGTCCGCCTGACCGGCGCCATTCCTGACTCGCATGTGTTTTGGTTAAATCTGTCTTCTTATAAGTCGTCTGCTGAGCTTGTTGTTGAACATAATCTCGCTGGTATACAGAGATGCGCTGTAATTTGCTGTGTAAACTTTGGGTATGGGGTAAGTTTTGGTCATATTCCCTGAAAACTATACAAGATATTGCATATTTCAGTATGTCATTTTGAAAACTAGTAAATTACCTTTTTAATGATTCAAACAAACTAGGTTATGTAAAAAAATAAACTCAGCAGATGAGTTAGAGGAAGACAGATTTAACAAAAACCCATATGAGTCTGCATTACTGTGATTTTGCAGTACCCTCCAGAATATGACTGTTACAGCCATAGAATCCCAATATTTTTTCTGTTCAATGTCTATTTCATATTTCTGACATGTTTCTGTACCAAATGAAGGAAAAATTTTTCTACATTTGGAATAAAATGTCTGTGTTTTGTTTTAATAACAAATCTAATGCATCGATTCGTGCTGCTATTTCGTCCAAGCTGAGGGACTTGACAGAAATTACAGGGCGTGGAGGGCCGGTGTTTTTAAATTTCAAAATGACGGTGCGCGTAAAACAGTGACCCTTCAAAAACATTTGCAAGAGAAATTGTGACCCTCCCCAACTTTCATGCACAAAAAACAGTGACCCTCCGCCCTGCGTGTCACAGTACGTGTCAATAATATCTTCATTGAGATATAATTTCTTTGAACTCTCAAAGAATACTAACTTTGTACTTTTTAAGCCTCGGTGAAATTCAATATCATGTTTATTGTTCACATTTGCTCTTTCAAACACCTCATTCTTATCACTTACATTTCATATCAATTGTCATACATTAATGAAAGCACAGATTTAGCTAGTTTTGTATTGAAAAGACTTATTCATAGCTTCCTTATGGACTAACATGTATAGTGAATGAACATTTCGATGAAATTCCAAAATCAAATTTCTTGCACACACTTAGTATCATCAAGTAATATCAATTATCAAACGTCTATTAATGCACATATATTGCTAGTTTTGTATTAGTAAAAATTATTAATACTTTTCTCATAGGCATCGTATAGCGCATCAAAAGTTTTGGTGAAATTCAAAACTCAAATTTATTGTACCCAAATGTACTTTTAAGCACCCTATTCGTACCAAGTACATTTATATCAATTATCAAATGTCTATTGCTAGTTTTATATTGGATAAAAATGTCCATAGTTTTCTCATACTCAACAGTGAGTATAGTAAATCAACATTTTTTACGGAATCCAAAATCAAATTTCTTGTAAAAACATGTAGTTTTTACCTTCCACTTCGAGCAAAGTATATTTACATAAATTATGAAGCATACTTAAAATGTACACATATAGTTTGCTTTGTAGGGAGAAATTGTTAATAATTTGCCCAATAGATTCCAGTGTATTATGATTTGATATTTTTGGAAGGACTTTATCAGCCACTTCTTGCTTCTTATAGTTGCTATTGTTGCGCAAAAAATGATGACCATTCCCAAAGGCATGCGAGAAATTTCATGACACTTTAAAAAATACTTGCTCGAAAAATAGCGACCCGACACAAAAAATCACCGCCCACCCCCTGTAATTTCTATCAAGTCCCTAAATCATGCTAGGTTAGGAAAGTAGCTCCGTCAAGTATGCAAATTTGAAGCAATTTTATCGATCAAAGGACAGGCGCGGCTTCTTTGCATAAACGAGATTGAAACAAAACACCGCCATCGCCGAGTGCAATGACCAAATTCACCTTGACACGAGTGAGCTGCCTGGCAAATATATACTGTATCAGTTTAAGTTTAAGATCATTTTCCTGACGCGTAATGGATGGGAATCACACCTTCGACCAATCATACCTAAAAAAGTCAAGACTGTAAAATTACAATTTTTACCTTTTGTTGAAGAGGGTACCGTGATTTCCAGATTCTGAGTATCTTCTGCAGGGTAATAGGCTACGCCTTGAGAGGGCGCCCTTATCCATGGCCGAAATCTGCTACATCTGCATGTAACCTCTGCTCAGTTCACAGTGGAAATCGCTATATGCTTTAGAAAGAGTAACTGTGGCGGGTGATTGATATACGTGGTCACACACTTAAAAGTAATGTATTGGTGTTTCATGCCTGTCCGCTGAGAGGATCGAATACTCCTTGCGGTTGCCAGGCATATGTATGTGAAATATTTGAATGGCATAGTTGCGATACCGTACGCATTTTTCTGCCGTTACCTAGTGTTTGGAATTTTTGAAAACCACTATTTTGCCCGATACGGGCAAGTGTTTCTCGGCTGAGTCACTAAATGTCTGTTGAAAACAACAAAACGTCAAAGTGTTTGAACAAAACACTGGGTTATTAGCTCTGGTGTATCAACACTTTGTGAAATTACGGACTCAGAGCGACTTCTCAGTATATTCAGAAATGTTACTTTCCATTGTTAGGCCAAAAAAAGTGTTTTTGACGGGCGGGATGACTTCAAAGTTGGGTAGGTAGGTCGGATTTTTTTTTTTTTTTTGGTTTTTTTTTTTGTTTTTTCTTAAACAGAACATAGAGAATATAAACACTTTTGTGTGTTTCATGCTTTTTCTTAGTCACATAACATATACTGGATATGTTGTTTAGTACGTTCATGATTTTTTCAATTTTTTGTTGACATGGGTTGGTTGTCTCACATCAGCTTCTTTGCCTTCACTTCTACAGTTCAATCTACACTGAATCTAACGGAGCTAGTTTCTGTGTTGGTGTCACCAGCCATATGAGCACGGTGCATTCCAACCAAAACTCGTGACTCAGAAACTGACGGGTCAGCCCCGGGCATGTCCGGGGTGACGTCGTCGAGCGAGGGAGCGAAATTAGACCATTCGTCCTGTGTCCAAGTCAAACAAATATCACAAGGTTGACTCCTTGTGCATTCTCGACAACGGAAACACAAACATGTCCGTCCTGCAGTGAGAATTGCTGCTTACAATCACACGTTCGATAGGAGAAAGCCATGACGAAATTCGGAACGAGTGATGACTCAAAGAACAATAAAGAATTTTCAAGAAACACTGAAAATAGGAACACTAGAAAATATAGACTGTACAACCACTCGGACGTGAAATAAACGCCGGTGAAACAATACAGTACAGAGTGTCTAAGCTATACGGAACACGTAGCGTTATAGTTTATTTTCAACGGCGTACTAACCCCGCCCTGCACCTTGACCAAATAAAATGTTTGTGATGCGCTTCCACCTTTACTCTTCAAATCATAGCCTGTATAATTTCACTCAAGTTAATGTCATCGAAAATGTGAAGGTCATTCATCTTACATACAGATGTACACTGAATAACATCTCCGCGTTTCTTCAGATTCGTAAAGATTTCGGGAAAAAAAAGAAAAATGTGGAGTGTCCAAATATGGGTCGGTCGGGCCCGTTGAACAGATAATTTTTTTTCTCGCCTTCTATATATAAACCTAACCATTCCGACTGAGTCTAAATTCTAATGTGTGATGTGCTAATGGAAGAGCGACTTCAGTATTGAGTAAATATAAGGTAAAAACAATGCGGCACGTCCCATATCAAGAACAGGGTTACAGTATGATTAACTGTTACAGTATGATTAACTGTGGAGATAAACCTTATTCTATTCTTCGTTTGAAGCTGCGAGATGCATCATGAAATGCTTATTTTCTACCACATATCATGTTTAACTTACTTACTGTCACCACTTTTTGGTGGAGGAACCGTGACCCAAGGTTTAGTGGAGTGACCTGTGACCGCTCTATGATATCAGGTTATATGATGAAGTGAATTTTCGTGTACAGCAGGCTGGGATTGAAGCTCAACCTTGACGAAACAGAAAACTGGTTTTATTAAATTTTTAGACAGACGTCGCCATACTCTACATCTGATTTTGATCAGATTGGGAGGAACCGTGACCCACGGTTTGGTGAAGGAACTTGTGACTGCTCTATGATGATCAAGTCACATGATGAAGTGAATTTTCGTGTATAGCAGGCTACGAAGGAAGCTTAACCTTGATGAAATGGACAACTGGTTTCCTTTATATTCAATTTTTACAATTGGGATATTTAATACTAATTACTTTAGGCTGTACACACTTTGTAGGTATGAGGAGCGAACGAACGGGAGAGAGATTGAGACACTGTTTCAGCGCATGTGTTGCTGGTGAACGCTGCCTGCAATGTATGTATTCAACCATACGATTGCTACTAAGCAAATTTCACAAATAGTCATCGCAAAGTCATGCACGTTCATTAAATTACATTTCAAAACTCGCTCACAAAACAAGTCGCTTACAATACGTAAATTACTCATTGAAACATTAAAAATTCACACACAAAATTTGCGGCTATACATTTTACCCCAATGAGATTTCAATGAAGAAATCTGGAAATAGGTTAACTGTTGATTTTGCTGGATGCTAAAATCTACTGCACATTGTAAGTACGTTGACAAGAGAAAATATAATGGAGTCTATTTGGTAAATTCAGTGTGTTGCAGACATGCGGAGTGGTATGCAGCGCCGCCAACATAGACATCAGAGAAGACCTTTTGGGTCCGTTCAATGCATTGTCACATTGTGTCCGACTAATTTAGGTCAGGTCAGATGAATACATTTGACAGAGGGTTTGGCCAGAGTCTGTAATCCAAGAAGCACAATAATGTTAATTTGGAAAGCACACATTAATTTCGAAAATACGAAATAAAAGTAGGAGTACAGTTCAACATGCAGTAGACTTCAGCATGCCAGAACCTCAACATAAACATCTACTTTAAAATTCCTCTATTGAAACCGAAAATGTCGATGGGTTTATGAAAAAACACAACCACATACGAACGCTTGCTATAGATTGGAACTGGATAATGTTTGCTCATCGTGCTTGTCCTGTTGTGTTATTGTAATGTTTAATGATTGTACATTGCCATACATATTTGTCACCCTCGCAAGAAAAAATGGTCCCTCCCTTAATTTATTTATTTAGTCCAGTTTACATAGTCTAAGGTCATGATGACAGGTCATGATATTTAATCTTCGAGCACGACGCGACGCTGGAAAGTGAGTGGATTTTTAAGGCCATAGTTGCTAAATCGGGGAGCGAGGTAACAGGATGGCAACTGCAGCAGACCATTTTACGGTGGATGGGTACGCATTTCTCCGTCTTTTTGACAAGAAGAAATTGGAATCCCGAGCAGCTGATAAATTCCAATTCAGGCCGAACGATGTAGTGGTTGCTAGTTTTCCGAAATCAGGCACAACATGGCTGATAGAAATCCTGAAAGCCATGTATGGTGACTGGGGACTATTGAAGGTTGGCCACTCAGAAAGCGCAATATTCCTCGAAGAACAGACACTGTATTCGAGCTACCTCGGCAAAATACGTCAACATGTCGTTGAAACAATTAACATCGATGACCTGCCATCGCCTCGTCTCATTTATACACACCTCCCAGCTACCATATTCCCGTGCCAAGCATTGAAAGATAAGGGTGTTAAGCTGATCTATATTTGTAGAAATCCCAAAGATGTCGTGGTATCTCAGTATTATTTCTGGAAAGCATTTATCAAAGGTGCTTACTCTACAGGAAGCTGGGAACAAACGCTGCAAAGTTTTCAAGAGAGCCGACTGCAGTTGACACCATGGGTGCGACATGTTGGTGACTGGTACCAAAAGGGCATCAAGGACAACGTCCTCCACGTCACATACGAGGAAATGAAAGAAGATCTGCCCCGAGTCGTTGACAAAATCGCAGAATTTCTCCAACGTCCTGTGACGAAAGAAGATATCGAGAGGGTTGTCACAACAACTGCCGTCGATGCGATGCGAAATAAATTGTCAAACTTAGCATTCGTAGATGAGGGTATGGTATCTGAAGGCGAAAATCCGTTCGTGCGAAAAGGTACTGTTGGTGATTGGAAAAATCATTTTACAGTTGCCCAGAGTGAGCGTTTTGATGCAATAATTGGCGAAAAAGTCAAAAGTGTAAATCGAAATATCCCATATCAGTAGGATTTTCAACGAAGCCGTTTTAAAGTTCGACCTGACTGAGACTAGGAATAGAGAGTTATTTCAAGTAATTGATGTTATATTTGTGTTTCAAGCCGTGCTTTCTAATACGCTTTCAGAAATCTTCTGAACGTTATAGCTTCTAGGGTGATTGCAATGAAAGTTTGATTGTAATGAAATTCAGGTAGAGTTCTAGATAAGAGAAGCAACATTACTGTGACAGTTTGCCAAGATTTCAATCTCCGCAAACTGAAAATTTGACCCAGGACAATTTTTCAGTACATAACTCATATTTTTATATTCTGTGTCTATCTTACAGTCTATGCCATATTCTCACACTGACTTTCTCTGTGGTGCTCTATTTCTGTCTCTGTCTCTCACAGTCTGTTTGTCTGTCTGTACATAGTTCAAACAATCACACAGTGTATGCATATCCATGATTTGACCTCACATGTCAGTGAATGTAAAACTGAATCTCAAAAGGTATGCAAAGTTTGAAATGTTTAGGTCGCAGTACTATATATAAGATTTACCCTTTTTTGTTGCAGTAATGATCAAAGATACGAATCTAAATTTATATTTGTGAGTAAGCCTTGGAGTTGTACACTCTACGTGCTAGTCACCTAGTAAAATTGCGAATTATCTATCACGCCCGCAAGCTAAAATCCTCCAACCCCCAGCTTTTCTATTGTACATGGTATTTAGGTCGAGGCCGCTTATGGGCAGACACATTGAACCGTCCAGCAGGTCAAACATGTGCAAGCAAATATATTATGAAGGTCTTGGATATAGGTTTTGAATAAAGAATTGAAAGGGAGGTCACAAGATGGCACACGAAGAAGGCTTTTTCAGAGTTGATGGGTACGTACAGCTGTACGTATTTACCAGTAAGGGACTGGATATAAATTACAGGGGGTGGGCCGGTGTTTTTTGGGATGGGTCGCCATTTTTCGCGCAAGCATTTTTGAAGGGTCATAAAATTTTGTGCAAGCCTATGGGGTAGGGTCACCTTTATCATGCATTAAAGCTGAAATTGCATGTGCATGTATTGAAGAATATGGAATACTGAAAAAAGAAAAAATACCTCCTGGCACTTTCATTTTCTGCCATTTCCATTTTCGGCGCGCCCTTCGGGCGCAAGTTTGAAGGTATAATAAACAATGTATTGATGATCCAAGCAGCCAAATTGATTTAAGTTGTCATGATTTCTACTTATCCAACTCATCTATTTTGCATAACTGTCCCTTATAATGACTCTTTCAATAACAATTTGCGAGGTCACTCATTTGATATCATTCTCCCTTTTGACAATACATTGGATATAGGTAGGTGTCAAACATTCATGTCGCTGTATGTACCGTTTATTTTTTTGAGGACATTGACAGAATACAAACTATTCAGAATAGTGCATAGTGTCATCAATAACAACTGGAAGCTTCAGGTCGAACAACTTTTGAATAACAATTAAGGATCAGATAACCTATGAGTTATTTGTAGTTTCCTCATAGCCTACAATGCATTTCGGTGAAATTCCAAAATCAAATTTCTTGCACAACCATGGACTTGAAACCACTCTAGTCTAATCATGAACATTAATACTAATAATTAGGTGTACATAAATACACAGATTTACCTAGCTTTGTATTGAAAAAAATATCCATAGTTTCATCATAGACTGCCATGTATAGTGAATCGACATTTCAGTGATATGCCAAAATCAATTTTGTTGCACAACCATTGACTTGAAACCACTCCAGTCTAATCATGAACATTAATACCAATAATCGAGTGCACAAATGCACAGATTTTCCTTTTTTTGTATTGGAAAAAATTATTCATAGGGTTTCATCATAGACTGCCATGTATAATGAATCGGTGAAATTCCAAAATCAAATTTCTTGCACACACATGGACTTGTAACCACTCTAGTCTAATCAAGAACATAAATATCACTAATCAAGCAAACATGGATGCACAGATTTGCCAAGTTTTGTATTTTAAAAAAACTATTCATAGTTTCGTCATAGACTACAATGTATAATGGATCATATTCAACATTTTATGCGAAATTCCAAAAACAAAGTTCTTGTACACAGATGCACGTGTTACCACCCTCTTCTAATCAAGTACAATTATGTCAATTATTCAGGGTCCATATATGCACAAATAGTGCATATTTTTAATTGTGAAAAAAATTTTTGCAGTTTTGTCATAGACTCCCATGTATAGTGGATCAACATTTTGAGCGAAATTCCAAAATGAAATATCTTGTTCACATGTGCACTTGTAAACAACCCATGCTAATCATATTTTAAGTATATTTATATCAGTTATTAAACATCTATAGATGAACAGATATTGCTAGTTTTATATTGGAAAATACACGTTCATAGTTTTCTTATAGTCGACTACCATGTATAGTGAATCAACATTATCGATGAAATCTAAAAATTACATTTTTTGTACACGCATGCACTTTTTACCTGCCTCTTCAAGCAAAGTACATTAACATGAATTATCACACATATATGATTTGATATTTTTTGGACAAAGCGTTATATCGGCCACATTTTGCCTTCCTTTTGGGAGGGGGACTTCAAAAGTATAGCAAGTCAGAAGGGGGTCTTGAACACATTGCGGGTTTTGTTGGGGGGTATTGAGTGACAGGGGAGGGTCACTTATTTTCATGCACGGATAAGGGAAGGGTCACTAATTTTTGTGCATGAACTTTTGAAGGGTCACTATTTTTGATGCAGCGGTGTTTCGAAAAACACCGGCCCCCCCCCCCCCCCACCCAACCCCCTTTAATTTATGTCCAGTCCCTAATTATGACAGGAAGAAATTGGAATCCCGAACAGCTGATAGATTCATATTCAGACCAAATGATGTAGAGGTTGCTAGTAACAATGTGGCTGATAGAGGTCGTGAAAGCCATGTATGGTGACTGGGGACTATTGAAGGTTGCTCATACAGAAAGCCCAATATTTCTCGAAGAACATACACTCTTTACGAGCTACCTTGGCAGAATATGTCAGCACGTTGTTGAAACAGTTAAGATAGATGACCTGCTATCGCCTAGGCTCTTCTTTACTCACCTCCCAGCTACCATATTCCCCTTGCCATGTATTGAAACATACGGATGTTAAGCTGATCTATATATGTCGAAATCCCAAGGATGTAGTAGAGTCCCATGTCATTTCTGGAAAATCTTCGTCAATGGTGCTTACTCTACAGGAAAATTGGAACAAACGCTGCAAAGATTTCAAGAAAGCAGACTACACTTAACACCATGGGTGCGACATGTTGGTGACTGGTTACAAAAGGGCATTGAAGATAACGTCCTCCACGTCACATACGACGAAATGCAACAAGATCTGCGCGGAGTCATTGACAAAATCGCAGAATTTCTTCAACGTCCCTTCACAAAGGGCGATATCGAGAGGGTTGTCAGAACAACTACCGTCGGTGCGGTGCAAAATCGCTTGTTAAACTTGACATTCTTAGATGAGGAAATATTTCCCAAAGGTCAAAATCCATTCGTGCGAAAAGGGGCTGTAGGTGATTGGAAGAATCATTTTACAGTTGCCCAGAGTGAGCATTTTAATGCAATAATTGGCGAAAAAGTCAAAGTATAAATCGAAATATCCCGTATCAGTAGGATTTTCGAGGAAACAATTTTAATTGCCGACATGACCGAGATCAGAAGCACAGACTTCAATTTATTCATATTATATTTTCATTTCTAGCAGTGCATTCTGATGTGCTTGTGACATATATCAGTGCTGGTGAACAAGTAAGTTAGACGAACGGCGTTTTTCACATATAATTTGCATAGTATTAGAGCAAGCATGTCCTTGCATGCATTCAGTCGGTATGAATGAAGCTATTCGTTCGATGCATTGTATTTCTGATGTGTTCAATGATTACTTTTGTAAACTTTCTGTACTTTCTCTTGTTTTATGCCATTTGATGTATTATATTGTTCCAATTGTAATTGTAGCATTTTAATCACTCGCTCGGAATTTCCAGCTTTTTATTTTACATATTTTAAACATATAAACCCTATCTAAATAAAAGTATATACTGGAATCACATGCGTATTGTTTGCATCAGAATCTGATAAACTTCTACCAGCTGTAAGTTTAGATCCTTTTTAGTTCGTTTGGTCTCAGTGTCTTTACAACTCCCAAAGACACCATGTGTTCAATACCTGTCAGTACAGTCTGTATGTGGATGTGTTACTATTCGTTTCTGTGGAGAGTTTCTTTCGTGAAAATATTTACTCATCGTGCTTGTCCTAGGCCTGTTGTTTTATTGTAATGCTTTATGATTGTACATTGCTATACATTGATTGCACATTGCTTTACATATATTGCACATCCTTGCAAGAAAAAATGGTCCTTCCCTTTATTTATTTTAGATAGTCCAAGGTCATGATGACAGGTTACGATATTTAATCTTCGATCACGACGCTGGAAAGTGAGCGCATTTTAAGGTCATATTAGCAGACTTTGCCTTGATCATAAACTTAGCAATGTAAAATGCGCGCGTCTCCCCCACGCTAAGTTTATAAAATGTGACCCTCCACCAGTTCCTCAGCCCACCCCCTCTTAATAACTGAAGGCTCCCTTAGACAAAATACATTCTCGCATACAAGATTTCATAGCTTATTAGCAAGCATGACAAATGAAATAAAGCAACTGATTCAAGAAAAACATTACTTGAATGCACGTGAATTGCCCGGTACCTTCACACTGGCTTTTACCACAGGTGCTCGCAGCGTTGACAGGATAGTCGATCCATGACTGTGGGCCGAACCTCGGTAGTAGGTTTTTCAGCTGCATGAACTACTAAGGCTCGACCTTTGGCCTTACACTTTTGCCTACAGCCAACTTTCCAGGCGATGACGCGAGCACCTGTGGCTAAGATGGGCATGTCTAAACAATGCGGCATACTGAGGTTTCTGGTACAATTATTTTTCTTATTTTTTTATTTTATTTAATCTCGAACCAACAGGTTGCCCCAATAACAGGTTCGTTTGAAAATAAAAATATAATACAAAAACGAAAAATATATAACAGTTACAACGTAAACAAACAGACAGGAGAATTAACATAAGAAAAAACCAAAAAAACAGCAACACAGCGAAAGATACACAGAAATACATCCAGATAAAAGTAATTATTCAGAAAAAAGGATCTTACATAATCCATGACGAAAATTACTGAAGTTATTAAAAATATCTAAATTTTGCTTGTTAGAGATAGAATTAAAATATGTCTGAGATCGTGATAAAAATGAGTGTTTCAAGATATTTGTACGTAATCAAGTTCGAAGATATGGTGTGCTGCCAAAGTTTATCAGATTCAATAGTGAATATATCAAATTGGACAGTCACCTTGTTGATTTGTTCAACAATTTGCATTTATTGTTTACAAGTATAAATAAAGTCATTCGGTTAAGTGATACCTTAGGTTCAAGCTGTTGAAGAATCGAGTTCATCAAGTGACCAGAAGAAGTAAAGCATGCATACACTGCATTTCAAGTGAAGGCCCTGAAGTTGAACTGAATACTGTCAAACTACTTTAATCGATTTGGATGGTTTATTCAAAAGCTGCTTCTCTTGTTGCAGACAGACCACAGTGCAGACACATGTCTATTTTCCCGAATATGCGTTTCCATTGGTTCGACAATATCCAGTCGCAGTACCCTAAGAGAATAATTGAGATGAATGAAATTTCCTCAAGACGTGCAATTAAAGCCACGCGATCATGGATTAGCGATATGAGAAAGTTTGGCTTGTAAAAACATTTTATCAGAATCTCAGAACAAGCATAGCATGCTCACATCCATTTCCATTGCAGTAAGGACCATAGTAAGATAAAGTGAAACAGTAACTGTTGCTTTATTAAATCGCTGAAGTCTTTCACATACACTGCCCTTGTTTTAGGATGATTATGAAGGTTTTAGGTAAAGTTATGTTACTGGAAAACCCACTGAGAATGACGTAAACTTCAAAAGTACAACAATTTGTTCTATACTCAATTTTTTTATCCTTTTCTGCTGTTTGTTATGACCTATTTTGAAGCTTGCAGAGTTGATACACTTATCACCGAATTCATCTTGTAAAAATCGAACATTTAGCAATTGAGTTAACACAGAATAGCGATCATTTTGAATTTGAAATGTCAGTAGAGTTTACGTAAATTGTTTTTGTAGTGCGTCAGTTTGCATCGAGGTTTTGAAAAATGCCAGCACGCCTTGTGATTTGACTTGTTTTTCCTCTGGGCAACTGTAAAATCGTATCCAAATACTAACAGTGTCTTTTCGCACAAAGGGATTTCACCTTTATGTAGCATTTCCTCATCTATAAATAACATCTTATAGTTGTTTTTGCATAGAATGGACAGTAGTTGTACCGATAACCCTGTCAATATATTCTATGGTTAAAGGATCTTAGGAAAAAACTATGCAAGTTTGTTAACTATTCCGGACAGATCTTGTTTCAAGTTTCTTCGTATGCGATTTGCAGGACACTGTGATTTATGGCGACTGTGGTTGTCTTGCAGAAAGACAAATGTGGCACGTTTTACAGGATTAGTTTACTTATTTGTACATTTTAAAAGACGGAAAATGTTATAATGTGTGATAAACTATGTGTTTTGCAACGTTTATGATTATTTTTTTATTTTGTATGGTATTTGCTGGTACGTGTAAGGGCAATGGGTGAGGTTGGCCGAGCTTTCCCAATGGAAACACCCCTATCCAAGGCCATTTTTTCAGTGACGTGTTTGTCGATCCCCTAAATTAATTATATATCGAAGTAAAGAAAACATATCTCATCAGCTCTTTTATATTTCACTGGCCTAAAATTACCTGCAATGCGGCAGACCAGAGGTTAAATTCTGAGCGTGTACGCACACGTTCGTATATTTGTGTATCTGTGTATTTGTCATCGCCGTAGTTGTGAATACAATACAAAAGCTGCTCGTTAATTGGTCATGTTTTAAATGGAACAATGTGTATTTCAGTCGATGAGTTATTGCTTAGACCGAAAAAAGATATGTCTGTATACGTCTATATATATCATCCTTTTCATCAGAAGAGATAAAACCCAATGAAGGTAGAATGGGCCTCGGCAACAGATATTCGGACTCTCAATTCTTTTCTGATCTACCATTTGTTTGGGCTAATTTTGAAGTTCTTTGAATAAGGAAAAATTTCACCATCTTATAGCTTTTTAAAAATCGAAAATGTCATTTTCCCCATAAAGTTAACGTAGGGATGGCAGCCATTTTGAAGTTCAAATACCTGTTAATGTCAGCAATTTATTTCTCTGGTCCCAAATTATGCGCGGTGACCCCTGATTTTTATTCTCGATTTAATAAGAGTAAGTTTGAAAGTTTCATCGAGGAAAATTTGTGCAGAGGTTTAAGTCTTTCAGGCGCATATTTCCTTATGAAACAAGGTCAACGACTGTACGAGTGCGTACAGATGTTGACATATATAACAGAAAATGATCAGGCTCTATGAAGGGCAGCTGTCTGTGCAAGTGCAAATGTTTGTGCACTGAGGGTGAGTGGAGCTGTACAATAAATAATTATGCAATCAAGGTTTCTTAAAATACACTAACAACACACCAGCTACACAGAGAAGTATGGTGAGTGCATTGTTAAATTATCAGTATTTTTATTGCTCACAGAATTTACAAAGGAACTGAATGTTAAAATTCTCACTGGTATCTACATGATTGCTGTTAGTATGTGAGTATCCTGTGAGTGCAAGAGATTCATGCACTGTTTGCGAAAGTCTTGGTACAAGTGGCAAGGATGTTGATCGTTATGAGGTTCTATGAGGTATGAGAGAGTTTACATTCCCATATAACAAGAGTGTGACTCAAACTGCTCCAAAAGTCAATACAGATAAAATTCCCATGTCATTATTGAAACCGGTTCCAAATAGCTCACACAATATAAAATGAAGGAGACCAATGGCGAGTTACACCTCTATAGTGGTTGGAGATATGTTGAGAGTCTCCATTCCTACGTGACAGGTGTATGACTCCAAATGCTCCAAATGTAGATAGAGTAAAATTCACATGCCTTTGCTAAAACTGGTTCAGAATAGATCACGAACCACACGCATAAATTGAAGGAGAAAATGGATAAGTCACACCATTACAGTGGTTGGAGATGTCTGGAGAGTCTCCATTCCCACGTGACAGATGAGTGGCTCTGACCGCTTCAAATGTAAATCGATAGATAAAATTTCAATGTCATTATTGAAACAGGTTCAGAATAGCTCACACAAACATAAAATGAAGAAAAACATTGATGGGTTACACCATTGTACTGGTTGGAGATGTCTTAAGAGTCTCCATTCCTACTTGGCAGGTGTTTGACTCCGACTGCTCCAAATGTAAATGGATAGATAAAATTCCCATGCCACTGCTCAAACTGGTTCCAGAATAGCTCACAAAAACATAAATCGAAGGAGAACATGGATAAGTCACACCATTATAGTTGCTGAAGATATGCTGAGACTCTCCATTCCAACGTGACAGGTTTATGACTCCAAATGCTCTGGAGCGACGAAAGTTAAATGCAGCGCCCTCTCTGGCGGACAGTAGAATCTGTGATTTCCATAAGACGTGTTTTCGCCAGCCGAGGGAACTTTTGGCATGTTTTCTCGAATTTTCTGTGTTGTTGTGGTTCATTATCGAGTTTATCGGTATGTTATCGAGTAGACGTTATTTTCATGTCCTTTTCAGTGTTTCCAAGGACGTTTAGTGCACTTTCAATGAGGTAGAGACTTCCAAGGTTTAGAAGACGGAACTTTACAACGGACTATCGTGCAGAATGTACGGTAAAGTCCATCGTTTTTTGGATCGATCATATGTGCGATCAGCCTGTTCGACCTCACCGAAAATTTGTGTTAATAATAAATACAGTCTTTTGAAAATTCGTCTATCGTCCTAACATTTTCTAAATGAAGATTGATGGATGAAAATAACATGCTTGGAATAGCAATGAGAAAATTGAGGAATCACAGCCTACTGTGTGGTTGAAACTATTTAATTTCAATTCAATTCAATTCAATTCAATAGAACTTTATTTATCCCAAACACGGGCAATTAAAAAGCGTGGCTCAAATACAACATCAAAAATATATAATACAAATTTACAAAATGGTAGGAGACAAAGGACTGTACAAAAAACAGTTTAGGAATCACTTAAAAGCCGCACAGCGGTTGGAATGAATGACAACTTGCGCCGGTTTGATCTGCAAGCCGGGTATCTAAAACGCCGACCAGAGGGAAGTGTGTCGAACTCTGCTGTAAAAATGTGATCACTAGACAAAGAATTGAGCGGGCTTTCCTGAGTACTTGCTGATTACGAAACGTAGAAAGACTTCTCTGGGGTATACCAATTAGTTTTTAGCTAAGTGAAACAATTCTATCAAGTGAAGTTTGTTTTTAACAGACAGATTTTGATACCAACAAATGAATGAAAATGAGATAACGCTTTCAATGTAAGATTTATAAAAAAGAGATAAAATTTGTCTATCAACCATGAATGAACACAGTTTCCTTAAAAAGTACAATTTTGCTGCCCCTTCTTCAGTATAGCATCGGTATTATGATCCCATTTCAATTTGTTGTCAAATATTGAACCAAGGTATGTATACTTCGAAACAATCTCGACTTCTTGATCGTGAACAATGGACGTAGGAGGGTTGCGTTCTTGCCTCCGAAAATCAATTATCATTTCCTTAGTTTTCTTAACATTTAAGTTTAGATACGAATTATCACACCACTCAACAAACTCACAAAGAGCGGGACCATGATGACATTCTGATCCCTGTAGAAGTGTAAGCAGAGCACTATCGTCAGCAGATGGCTACCTTCATGTGTACTTCTACAATTGTCAGTATAAAGGATGTACAACAGAGGAGACAGAACGCAACCCTGAGAGAACCTGTATTTGTTTGAATGAAACTTGACAAAATACCATTGACAAACACGCTTTGTGATCTATTTGTAAGAAAGTCAATAATCCAAAGAACAAGTTGATTGCTAAAATTAAATTTTAAGAGTTTTTCTGCAAGGATGTGGGGTTGGATTGTGTTGAAAGCACTGGAGAAATCTGCGAAAAGGATTCTTGCATGAGCACCTGTTTTTCTAAGTGTTTGTACAGTGTATTGAGAATGAAAAGCTTAGCATCTTGAACACCTTTTCCGGTCGATATGCAAATTGTAGGGGGTCTAGTTTGTTGCAACCTTTGTCAGAATAATGGACTTAATTATTTTCTCAAATGTTTTCATTACCAGGGAAGTAAGAGCAACAGGTCGAAAATCATTGGGTTCTTTAGGGCTAGCTTTCTTTGGGACTGGTACTACTATAGAATTTTTCCATACGGCAGGAATACTAACTGTATCAAGAGAAACTTGGAAAAGGTGTTGTAAGACTACACTAAGCTGATCAGCACAGAACTTCAGGGTGCGACCACAAATACAATCAGGACCTTGACTTTTGTTCACATTTAATGATTTTAAAGTTTTAGCTACTTTCTCTGTCTCAATAGACATCCCTAACTCAGGAGATAATGACTGTTTTAGATTGAGATTTGAGATGAAAAATCCTCTGTTTCAAAACGAGTGAAGAATTCGTTAGGACCTTTGGCAGCGCCGCTGAGTCTAAGTTATTTAGTGTAACTTTGACTCTGAAGGAGTAACCTTATTTACTGCTGCCATATGCTTGATACCTTGCCAAGTAGATCGAAAGTTACCAGAAAGAAACTTTGATTGAATTTTATTTTTATAATCTAACTTTGCCTGCCTAATCGCTCTTTTGACTTCTTTGTTTATCAACTGCTTCTCGCCTGATGTACCCCGAAAAAAGATTCTCTTCTTCTGGTTGAGAATAGACTTTAATTTTTTGGTCACCCATGGCTTGTTATTGGGGAAAATTTTAACATTTTTCGTAGGAATAACAGAATCCGCACAAAATGAAATATAGGAAGAAATGACATTGAAGTTGATTAAAATCGATACAGGAATGATAAAACATCTCCCAGTCAGTACATTCGAAACACGCCTGTAAGCTAGAAATACTGTCTACTGACCAGTTCTTCACAGTTTTTGTTACTCTACGAATCCGCTTAATGACTGGTTTATAGATAGGGGCAAGCATTACAACATTGTGATCTGAAGATCCAAGAGAGGGCAACGCAAAAGATTTGTATGCGTCAGGAACTGTACCATAACACCTATCAAGTATTTTATCAAAACGAGTAGGACACGAAACATATTGGTGGATATTTTTTGCACTCTTACTAAAGTCACAATGATTGAAGTCACCAAGTACAAACTTCGGAGCATCCAATTTCTGTAAATTATTTGATATGTGTTCAGCTGCTGTAGAAACATTCGCTCGTGGGTGTACGTAGACTAAAGTGAAAAACAATTGAGAAAATTCTCTGGGAATGTAGAACGGACGAAGAGAAATAGACAATAGCTCAATATCAGGTGTGCACATTCCATCACGGACAGTCACGGTTTTACACCATCGCTCATTTACATAAAAACACACTCCGCCGCCATGATCTTTTCCTGTCTTCTCTTTGTCTCTATCCAAATGGATTGGTGTACCGAAACCATCAACAAATAAATCTTGATCACCAACCTGTTCATCCAACCAAGTTTCATGAAAGCAAACAGACATGAACTAGGCCACGCCTTCAAATACCTGATTGGTATGTTTCTGACTAAAGCGTGATAAGGGAATATATGCTATAAACTTTCGAAATATCATTGATTTACATTGTAATGGACCACCCCACACTCTGTAATAACATGGAGGTAGTCTCTACTACCTCCATGGTAAGAAGAATGATTTTATATGTCTGTGACATGGCATAAGTTTCAGGACTGAAAATGACAAAAATGGTCATTTTAATTGGCCCAAGCAATTTACCAATTCTTTTTGGCTACTAGCAATATTATTGAACGAGTAAAACAAGTACATTGACAATACAGATAAGGCCAAAGTAATTAAGGTTCCAAGACAAGAAATTGACCATTTTAAACTAACAATTCTCTAGTGTTTAATAAGCTCAGAACCCCCGTAAATTGTATATTTTCGGAAAGCCTAGATATAGGCGAACATTTTGGTTACCATAGTGTCACCATTGTTTACATAACTATCATGTGACAGGTAATTTGCATAACCTTTCAAAAATCGGTTTTCCCTATGTTTTGTTTCAATGCTTTGAGATATGTGGCTGAAATTCATGTGAGTGCAAGCTATCCTACAGGTCTTTAAAGAGTGTCTCAGAATTTTTTTAAACCTTCTTAAACAGTTTTTATGCCAGAAAAAACTCCCAGAGCAGTGAATTTAAGCATAGTTGATTTCTTTAAAATTGTGCTCCAAAAAAACTAAGCAAGATATAAAAAATCTGAGACACACTTTGAAAGAGCATTGTGACAGCTTGCATTCCAGCAAGTTTGAGTCAGATATTTTGAAGTATTGAGACAAAACATAGGGAAAACCGACTTTTGAAAGGTTATGCAAATTATCTTGTCACGTGATAGTTATGTAAACAATGGTGACACTGTGGTTACCAAAATGTTCCCATATATGTAGGCTTTCAGAAAATGTATACTTTACGGGGGTTCTGAGTTTATTAACCGTTAGAGAATTGTTAGATTAAAAAGGTCACATTTCTTGTCTTGGAACCTTAAATTCTTTGTTTTGCGTCCTCTAAATGGGAAAAGGTACGCGTCTAAGCGGCTGAAAAACACACACAAGAAAATTAACACAATGTAAGTTGATTGCAGCAAATAAAAAATTGTAACAAAATTTTAGTTCAGAAAAGCTAAGCGGTCATGTCTTAAAATTTCATATTCAAATACATTGCGTGTGTTTTTCATGAAAACCTTAAAAACCTACGCGGGTGGGGATGCAAAACAAAGAATTTAAATACTTTGGCCTAAACATGCGTGTGTATTTAGCTACCTACCTCCACACGGTATTGAAGATTTCTTATCCGTTGTACTTTGGGGGGGGGGGGTTATCCTGCATGGGTTTGCTGTTGGCTTGAAAATCCTTTGCGGGCAGAGATTACAGTACACTGATTTCGCTCGGACCAGAGCTCATAATGGTATCAGCATTCTGCATTTTTGTTAGTATTCGTCCTAAAGTGAGACAACATATATGAATAAAGACTGCCATTCTTTACCTTGATAAGCCAACATTCATGAAAGAATTACCTTTTGGTTAACTTCAAGACGTCTTTGAGACATCGTCTCCGAAATATAGAGAAGGTATTTCGTATTCGCATGTGCACAAGTATTTAAAGTAGGATTACGCATGAACTTTTGTAGCTCCATGGATTACGCTAAGCACAGCTCTATAGTATAGCCATTACATGCATGGTCGTACCTGAGAGTATTGTACGCGTCCGTCCATAGCCCACTGACGACGGTTGTACACATAATGACTCCGTTTTACCCAATCCTGGTGCCAACGATCAGAGATGAGCGATCAAGTCCCCATACATGACTTACACATAGATTAGCACAGGGTACCCAGACATCTGGTTGTTGTTGTTGTTGTTGTTTGTATTGTTGTTTATGCTTATTAGTCAAGTTTTTGTTGACCAATAAAATTCAATGAACATAACTGTTGTGTTGTGTTGTTGGTTCAAACGTAATGTGGATGTCATAAGGAACGATACAAGGACACCATCATTATTTGAACCGATGCAACTCTCTGCCAACGTTGTTGTTGTTGTTTGTCTTGTTGTTTATGTTTATCAGTCGTGTTGATGTTATTGTTGACCAATAAAATTCAACGAACATAACTGTTGTGTTGTTGTTGGTTCAAACACAGTGTAGATGTCATAAGAAACGCTACATGGGCACTATCATTATTTGAACTCCCTGCCAACGTAAAAGTACACGCATAAGCCTTGCCTATGACCTTTGATCTCATACTCCGTGACTATACGTGAGCATTTCAACATGACACATTCTATTTCCCAGGTGGCAGGCTCCCTGTCGCGCGTCACTACTACCTCTATCAAACCAAGCCACGAGATTTACATTGCGACCAGTTTACTTCCTCAAAGCAGTCACCATTGAACCATGTGGTGACGTAAATAGGTGCTCTCCAGACGCATACGAGTTAAGGGAATTGTGTATCAGAAATTGTGAAATATGGAAATATATTTGTGTTAAATATTTGTGTATTTTAACTGCATACCAGCCTACCTTTCGGAATTTACAGTGGGCGCAAAAAACATTACTTCGGCATAATTTGCAATCGGTACAGTTAACTATACGGAGACACGGAGATTATGACAAAAATTGCACTTTCACTCAACATTTTGAAGTGATCCGACAAGCTTTCAATCACCTCTGCCTGAGGTTAATTTTCCTTTTTATAACTAGATGCGAATTCTGGCAGACTTAGGACCACATGGAAGCTTTTACTGACATAAACTGCTAGCTTAAATTTGGACGAACTTGGTGTGGCAACTTGTGCAAGCAGTTTAAAGGAAAGGGACGTTGGTATGCTACTTGGTCAATGAAGAAAACACTTCACAGTGGCGGCCATGTGAATATGGAAACACGTACATTTGCAGTAATTTGGTTCTCTTATACAAAACGTTAAAGTCCCGTCAGTTGTATCTTCTCACACTTTTTGTTCGATAGGAAACCAAATGCAACTTGTGTAAAATGTCACAAAAGTGAGACCATGATATTTTTTTTCAAACACTGGGGACGAAGGCACAACTTATATTTTAACAACTTATTAATTTTCGACATGCCACTCAAATATGGCTGTCGCAAATATACGCGTAAATGCGTCAGAATGTCATCGGTCATATCCATCACCACGGATTGAAATAGCGACATTTACAAAGACGATATGGTTCAATAACATCCAAAATCCAAAATCGAAAACATTCTATCCAAAACATGTTTTGGCATGTAAAATGAAAAAAAGATAAGGCTAGTAAAGCTTTAAAGACTTATGTCAGTCAGTTATCGCTGGCATGCTTCAAGAAGTGTACTTTAGAAGCACGCTTTCTTAGGTGCGCACTACCTTAATGGTGCATGGAACAATCTATTTTTATCGAAGATTAGATCATATAACCCGTCCAACCACTAGATGATATCAACAAAGCAATGTCATTGTGTTGGTTAATTGATGAGGCTTATAGATTTAAATGCAGGAATTTAAAACAAACTTTACTGTCAAGGTAGTACACGACCCAGGGACAGATATTTGCACTCTCAAATTTTTCCAATAATTTTCTGGTCTACCACGTGTTGGGAGCTCATTTAAAGCTCTTGGAGTGAGAAAAAAAATCACCGTCTTAGCTTTTCGAAAATAGAGTTAATACAGGGATGGTGGCAACATTGTAGTTTCCAATATCGGTGTATGTTAGGAAATGTTTCTTTAGTTCCAAACTTTACCACCACTCTTGATTTGCTAAGGGAATAATTGATAGTTTCATCGAGGAAAGTTTAAGCAAAAAGTTTAAGTCTTTCACTTTCGAGGTGCATACAGCCTTAAATACCATAAAACCGTTAATTTGAGGAGTCTTTTGTGGGTTTACGCAAACGACACTAACAAATATGACGAAAGGAAGATCCATCGACCATTTTGATTTTTGCAAGAAGTACTTTTATTATACGTATTTTCATATAAACGCTATTGAGGATAAATATAAAGGCCAGTTTGAGATTCTAAAATCTTTCTTTGTAGATACACATCGCAGGAAACTACAAAAGCTGTAATGTATACATATGTATGTATGTATGTATGTATATATATATATATATATATATATATATATATATATATATATATATATATATGTGTGTGTGTGTGTGTGTGTGTGTGTGTGTGTGTGTGTGTGTGTGTGTGTGTGTGTGTGTGTTTGTGTGTGTGTGTGTGTGTGTGAGATATTTTGAATCAATATCAAATTATAAAATGTACAAGTTCTTTTGTCGTCATTTCCGTATGCCTGCGATTCTTCTTCCTCGCCTCAGAGGGTGAGTGTGAATGCAATTTTCCTGCTCGGCATAAATAAAAGCAAATGTACTTCATGCGCAAGCTGTAAAGGCCTGTGCGCGCACATGTACACGTCCTCAAGACAGTCCTGAATCAACTCAAAGTTAGGAAGAAGGAAACCTGAACGAAACCAGCTGTTGTCGATTCTATCGTGCGGTGATGAGCGGTTTAGGCTAAGTAGGTCTCTTATACTTCAGACGGTGATGAATGCTATTCTCTATGACAGCTAATTAAGTTAAAATTGTCGTTTTCTTTATAATTCCTCATATTGGGGAAGCACTGACCAGTGAACAGGAAAAGAATGTTCCTATCTTTTCATTTACATACATCGTTTTGAAATACAGCTAATGTTTCATTTCATGTAGTTTCACTCTGTTTTGTGGCAAACTGAACCCAACACGATTGGAACTAATTTGGGATAATTGCATCTTCATATTTTTCAAATTTCTCAAAAATGCTAGGTGCCCTATATATGAATGTTGTAATATTACAAATTAATCATAAAAACAAGTGTGTAACTATAAAGAAAAGTAGATGAGGTTACATTTGCAAATTTTTAATTAAATCAACATTACTTCACCATCCAATTATCCCAAATTAGTTCCAATCGTGTTACCCCTAAATATTTAGGAAGCTGATTGCGACTGAAGCATTGTAATTTACTGTTAGCATAGATTTCTGTAATGTTTCTTTAAAATGGCGTTTCGATTGAAGAAACAAGCAAGTTGCTCCAAGCAATGAAGATACATATACAATGGCTTATTTTATCAACTGTACTGGAACGAATAGTGAATCAGCATTTTATCGTAGGCTGACACTTTACTACTTATATTGCTAATCCTGTACCTTAAAAGGCCTTCTTAAAATAATAATGATAAAAAGTGATACAGAAAACTTTTTCAAGAAAACTTGTGTGAGTCAAGCTAATGTGAAACGAAGTTATCACGACAACTACTGCAAGTTGGTGCTCTGCATTACTGATGAGCACGGCGTAATAATGGGATGCAATCCTGGCGGATACAGCGCCGCACCTGCCTGTCCTTCCTTCCTGTCCCGTCCGTGCTTTTCTCTGGTAATGAATGAAGGCACTGCAAGCTACTGTGATTATATTGGAAGATTGACAGCCGTCATAGCGTGTGGAAAATGTAACATGCGCAAGGAGGGATACAGCGAAAGCTATCACGTGTAAGCTGCCCAGTTAAAGTGGCGCCTGGTTCATATCGAGTTGACTACAGGTGCTTACAATACCACCGGGTCTTCTTCGTGTGTAATATTTATAACTTATATCAATTTCTGTTCGCCTTTGTATCTTCATGTCTCTGTCTGGTTCACTTCTTCACGGCAAAGCCAACCACATGAGGGCGCAACAAGTGGCAGTATGATGGCAATGGAGCCGAGATCTTTTGATACTCAACCTTGTAGAATCCGGCTTTGTTGATGTACTTCCAGGTGTCCATCGTCAACTGGCATCCTCCAAATAGGCGCGACCACACTGGACACACAAACCGCTGGATGGCACGGGTCCATGAATCGCGATGGCCCGCAATGTTCTCGATGAAGTAGAATTTTCCTTTCTGAAAATAATCACACGGAAAAATCAGTATTACAAAGCTATGATCAGATATGACGAACTCTCGTGTCAGATAATGGGAGATGCGACGTGCATTTACCGGTACACGCCATATGAGCAAGCTCCTGAATGAAAGCACCTCACATAATAATATGACAGTTGAGGGCGCGCTGCGTGTGCAAGGGCAGAAATTGCTTGTGCCAAAGGATTGTTTCAAACAGAGTAACTCATGTTAATGGGATCAAGGAAACAGTTCATTATTCACGGTTCTGGTAAACCAAAGACAATGCGAATTATTTTGTCCTAGAAAAATACTGTTCCACACTAGTGATGAAAATCAGTAATTATTTGTTGAAGCATGAAGTTTAAAGCGAAATGTACACTTATGTTCACTCGGCCCAGTTTATGTCCATTTAACTTAGGGGAGCACCATTTGATTTCTGGAGTTTGAAAATGGGTGAGTATGCATTTTGTTAGTAATTTATAATATAAATATAATGGATCCAATTTTGTTTTGGCGTTCGTGGACTTTGCGTTCGTGCAATATTTTTTTTTACTTCAGAGGGTGTTTCCACATTACACAATTGTTTACCTCAGGAGGGGGAACCCCTCTGAAATCTAGCCCTATTTATGGGTTTGCCTATAGTCTACCATCTTTGGCAATGACTTTTCATTAATAATAACGCACGTCATTGCTATTTTATTCAAGATGTTTTCACGATGATCTTAATTTCCATCATTTGCCTGGGATTCTCCAATAACATACAAAATAGCAGGTGCGTGAAAACTGATGCAATTATAAGGATTATAAGGTTTGCACGAATGAAAACATTGACACTTGAGAGTACTTTTCTCCGGGAAAAAATGCATTTCCTCATGCAGGAAACTGCTCGACAGATTAAGCATGCTGAAATGCTATAACGGGCGATAAAAAAGATTTTGACCCCGTTTGCTCCGTCCAACCCAAAGAGGTCAACTTAACTGGTTCTCGCCTAAGTAGCCCAGGGAAATATTCGCATGCACGGTACCGATTCCCTCAGTTTACGATTTACAGAACTCCGGAGGCCCTAGTGTCGCAATCACTTTGGTATAGCTAATCGGGTCAGCTTTTAAACAAAGCTGTCACCACGACATCAAGAACCTCAATGAGAAAAGCTTGAATTCAGTTTTAGATTGTACTTTGACCACACTTGGTATTCAACGATCGCGCACGTATTTGCAGCTATGATATCATTAAATGTCTTGATGAATTTCCCATGAAATCTTTGAGTGGAGGGTTTTTAAAATTCAAACTGGCATTTCTCTATTATTCGTCGCATGACCAGAGCGAATACTAGATTCAAAAGTTTCAGCGACTTGTCCATCCTTTTAAGTTTGAATTTGGTTTTGAGGTAGCTGCAATAATTGTAGCCCTTGGTTGGTGGGGATTGGGCTTCTGTCGTGCGGCTCGCGCCTTGCCCCAACCAGGGCTACAATTTCTCCCTATACCTGCTAGTGTAAAAGCTGCAGTGCGGATCTACACTGCATGGTCAAGGCACACACGGGGCCGCATTATTAGAGAATCTCGCCTTACCGTGTGCAAATTTCACTATAATCCTGCTCCCGGATAATGTTAGAGCCCTTGTAACTCCTATCGATGGTCAACTTTACTCCTTGCAGCTGAAAAATGACAGTTTAATGACTCAGGCGCGAAGTCAATTCGAACTGGACCGCCGTCGTTGAACTCTGTACCCAGCCGACTTGTACCATTACATTTTAGGGGTGGCCGACAGGTGTGAGGGAGCTGAATGAGCATGCTTACGGGTAGCCCTTCACTGCCTCCGGAGCCAAAGCCGGACACTCTTGCCATACTCGTAGGACTAGTTTATGGGATTGAAAGGGGTGGGTAATTTTCATGACAATATATAACTCTTGGTGAATAAAGAGAGATACTTTTGCCGAAGTTCAACTACGCATTTTAATTAGTTCAATAAAGCCTGTGCTCTATCTTCCCAACTTTCTCAAATAAGTTACGTACTAGTTCAATAAATCCCACACGGGAACGGGTCATTTGAAGCAGTCAGAACTTTGTGTCCATGTACATTGTTCAGAGGCGTGTGCCTAAGTTAAACTCCATATAACTAGTTCAACTTTCACAACTATTAAAGTTCAACCATCCACCTCCATGGTACAACTACATTTACAAGATGCCGCTGTTGTTCAATGTGGAAAGAGTGGTTCCAAGCAAAATCTGTTCGACTAAAAAGGTCACAATGTGTGAAGTGGGGTGCCAAAAATGCATTCTTGTCCATGACGGCGTGACTTTGAACATTTTTTTTTTAAATCGGATATTTTCCATCTAGTATCAAAGTTTGACATATCGACGATTTCGGGATTACTGTGAAATCGCCGATCGACACTGGACTCAGCACTCTGCGTCTGTGAAATATACTTACAGAATATTTATCGGCAATTTCCGGACTCTAGACGATACTACAATGACTAGCCTTGTGCCACGGCACGCCGGGTCTGTGAAATCGCCGATATTTATTTATAGTTACTTATAGTGCAGCTTTGCCAAATACTTTGCTATTTGTATACAACACGTAGGTATTTTACTGTTTTTGTAGGGTCGTAGCATTTCTTAACTCATTACACAAACGCGGATTACATTCCAGGGTAATTTTCTCACAGGACATTTATGTAGTCTCGCTTCGAACCATAGTAAACTTTACAGTGTGCATGATGAATTCAGTATGGAAATAGGGTCAATATAGGAACGACTTCCTCCAATCTGATTAAAATCAGAAGTAGAGTACGGCGACGTCTTCTTATGCGTACGCGGTATTCTCTCGCTGTCGCGTAGTGAGAGGCGACAGCGACTCGGAGAGAATACCGCGTACGCATAAGAAGACGTCGCCGTACTCTACACCTGATTTTAATCAGATGGACTTCCTCCATCCGTTTGCTCATGACTACTTCAATAATGCAGTGTTTATCAATTTAAAATTTCGGCATTTTCTTGTCTGTCAACATACATCTTAATGATGAAGTAGGCCGGGTTGTATGAGGATTTCTTTACATCATTTTCACATCTGTGCTTTTTCATGGATACATCTTTCTTTTGTAACAAATTCCTTGTAATCAGCATGTTTTACATACATGCTTTGATATTGACCTCAGCAGTTTTTGAATAAATCTGATAAATTTGAAGCACCGAAGTAGTAGTAGTCACAGTAGTAGTAGTATCTATTTAAAGCTTCCCATTTTTACACAAAGTTGAGAATGTTCCAGACTAATTAAACTCATGTCATGATGAGTGTGGGGGGAAAATGACATACATAACATGATCCGAAGTGGACCAAAAATGGACTCCTGAGATACACCGCACCAATCGACAAAACATGAGCGTGTACACCTAAATAGCTAACATTGACTTCTTCCTGTAAGGTCTGATCGAAACCACTTCAGTGACAAATCAGAAAACATGTACACAGAAAGTTCGCTCAGCAAAATGTTATGATCAACGATGAAAAAAATCTTTAAGTATATCTAAAAACAATTATCTTCATCTATATTCTGTAAAAGTATAGACCCTGGTCAGTTAACTTGACTAAAGCAATGTGACAAGAGTGATGTTGTCTGATGATTGTGAGTTGTAACAAAAAAGATTAAATGCATAAAACTGTAAAAACTAATATAAACATGTCTTTCTAGTATTTTAGATAGAACTGGTAGAAGGGAGATAGGCCTATAGTTGTTAACATCACTTTTAGAGCCTCCCTTATGAATCGGAACTATTTCAGCACATTTGAAACAGTCGGAAAATGTACCACTATAAGCTTCAAGATTAAAAAGATTGCGAATATTTGTCAGACATTTCACCACTTTACAGCTCTGGCCAAGCGCTAGTCTGGCTCGAACTTCGCTACTAGATGATACTAGAGTTTGTTAATTAGGCGGGTAAATATCCGATATATATCGAAGATTTTATAGCCTTAGAGATCTATATCGTATAGTATATTAGCCGTAAATATCGATTGGATATTTTATAATTATATCGCGGTGTCCTCTTGTTGTCAGGGCAAATGGCAAAGACGAGACGACAGACTTTGCATGGCGTGAATATCTCTTTCACTTCTCAGGAAATAAAGATGGCAAGTTCTTCAATGGTCACTGGTCTCTCTTTGCTTTCAGCGATAGTGGTATTCTAGCAGTAATTGAAAAGGAGCAAACAGTCCTATGACCTTTTTCAATCCTCCGAAAAGATAGCGTTAAAATAACAACAACTATACTGCCACTAGCGCGCTACTGTACTGCTAGTGCCACCGTTTTCATTAGTCCCTCACACCTGTCGGCCACCCCTAAAATGTAATGGTACAAGTCGGCTGGGTACAGAGTTCAACGACGGCGGTCCAGTTCGAATTGACTTCGCGCCTGAGTCATTAAACTGTCATTTTCAGCTGCAAGGAGTAAAGTTGACCATCGATAGGAGTTACAAGGGCTCTAACATTATCCGGGAGCAGGATTATAGTGAAATTTGCACACGGTAAGGCGAGATTCTCTAATAATGCGGCCCCGTGTGTGCCTTGACCATGCAGTGTAGATCCGCACTGCAGCTTTTACACTAGCAGGTATAGGGAGAAATTGTAGCCCTGGTTGGGGCAAGGCGCGAGCCGCACGACAGAAGCCCAATCCCCACCAACCAAGGGCTACAATTATTGCAGCTAGTTTTGAGGAAGACATTCAACTATATCTGTATGGTTCTAGATTACACGGCAAAATTAATAGGTATCCGTCAGTCGGGTGTTTGTAACAGGGATTAAGTCAGTTTAATATTTCAACAGATCTACAAGTTCCTCAATAACATTGCGCAAGCATGGGTCCAATGTCCAATTAGGGCACTCAGTATAGCTCGCCTGATACCGACCACGATAACGCGTGTCACAACCGTGATATAAACTCCTCGTTTTGTTTTGCGGCCTCCAACAATATCTGCTTTACCATGGAAATATCAGAGATCTGTGCTGTTTGCTAGAAAATCATTCGCGTTGGTATATCGTTTGTTATGTCAGCGTATTTCGAACCCTTTATCACCAATGCAGACTATTTGCACATCTGCCAAGCTGTGCTTTTTTTCTTATTTCTAAGTAAATTCCTTATGAGGTTTATCAGTTGTTACGGGGATACGAAAGAGAAAAAACAGTTGTTATTCCATTTAATAAGTAATTTCAGGATATAAAAAATTTGCGACACACACAAGATAAAGTCTTTCGAGATTTAATATTAAAGCCTACAATTACCGTAAGTGTTCGTATCAACCATACTGTGACCAGAGTCATACATCTGTCGCATAACGGGTGCCAAATTGCGGCTGATGTGAACCCCTCTAGCCAGTTCTGACCCGTAAACAACTAACTGTGGTTTCGATTCATTGTGAAAACTATGTATTGGTATTGGCCACGGCAATCGTATAACAAAATCCGACACAGAGGGCGTCGTTTGCCGAAGATGATACGGTCGTCACAGCAACAGTAGACCGGTCACCCATCGCTTGGTTCTTCCCGGCAGCAGCGATTACTGGCTGGCCAAGGCGTTCACCCCGCGATCAACGCAACAGACTCCCATTAACGCAAAAGTCTGCTGAAGTTTTTGTTCCTTCAGTTCACTCTGTTTTGAAAACAGACTTGGAGCAAGTCTAAAGCGACAGCTGACATTTTCTGTTCGTCTTGCACAAAAAAGCATGAGTTGCTTTCAAACAAAGTCGGTCAGAAATATCGAAATGAGGCGGGAAAACATTTCGCTGGAATAATGGGGAAAACGTAAGATTGTAGGATGAGGAGTGAAATAGAGATAAAATGTTGCTGAGTTTTCAATGGGATAAAGTGCGTGTTACTCTAATAGAAAATGCTGCATTTACTTAACTCACCGGTTTCAGGACTCTTTTTATTTCTTCGACGACCTTCTCGACGTCTGAAACTCTGCAGAGAACCAGGGTGGCGACAACAGCGTGCACACTTTCATCGGGGATGGAACTTAAGTCTTCGCCAGCAGTTTTCACCACCTTATTCACAGTCAAGCCGGGGTATTGCTTGGCGCAAGACTTCAAGTAGCCTTCGAACTCTCCCATCGGTTCAACGGGGATGACGGAACAACCCTCCGGATAGTAACTGAAGTTGGCGCCCGTTCCAGCCCCGAGTTCAAGTATCGTCAGCTGACCTTCAAAGCACTTTTTGATGTACGGCATATCCCAGAAGAGCTCTCCCTTCACTTTGTCTAAGTTTTTGTTGTACATCTCGGTGAATCGTCGCATGAACGCCGGAAACACGATTGGAAACACCAAGCTTTCGTAAAATGCCAGCAGAATTCGGAAGAAAAGCCACGTTCCGATCAGCGCAGCGCCTAGCCGCGGAGCCCAGAACAATCCTATCTCGTTGATATACT
Organism: Ptychodera flava; assembly: GCF_041260155.1. NCBI lineage: Eukaryota > Metazoa > Hemichordata > Enteropneusta > Ptychoderidae > Ptychodera > Ptychodera flava. The sequence continues at coordinate 16,986,937 of NC_091931.1, read as the reverse complement.
CCATCGTGTAGCAGAAATGAATGAATGCTTTAATGCAAAGTTGTACCTTTTATATAGCTTTTCGCAAACTCACTGACGTAAGAGATTTTCTAATCAGAAAAGCACGCTCAGATGCAATGCACACCCACATGGCGTGACCAGGTGAAGCACAGCATCTTCGTGAGTGGCAACCACGCGCAACTTTGTTCAGCAGGCAGCATTGTGCGGTCAGGTGGCCTGGTCGTGATAAGGATTCAATATCTGGCTACTTATTAACGATTGTGTAAAATATGGTATCATCTACATTCAGACAAACGGTGCAATACCGAGGACGGCGCGTGTTCGGAAAGGTGATAACAGTAAAGCTATGCACTATTAGATCACTCTTTTAAATAAAAGGGTTTTTTTTTTCAGACGATAGTATCCATTTCAAAATATCATATATTAACTAATCGTTCCATTTTTAAACTATGGCCCGATGCCTCCCAAAAAACTGAACATGAACTTACGTGTTTTTCAACGATGCAAGATAGGTTTAGTCATCATCCCGGCAATAAACAAAAAATGAGTTTGTATACGACCGTTACGTTTTCGATCGTGTATGGCCGTGTGTAGCCTGGACCCCCATTCTCCGTTTTGGTTTGGACGAAGGCCGAATGCGGAGAATGGGGTCCAGGCTAGGCCGTGTGCAAAATTTGCTCAATGTATTAAAGGCCAAGTAGCTGTACCCTTTGATGACTTTTTTCGCCCTGTTTTGTTTTGTACGTCAATCGCAAGTTCTTGTTCTACTCCCAAAGTATGCTTAAGCAAGGTCTACCATTCAGTTTGTGATCAAGGCATCTACACTTATGAGACGTAAATTAATTGTTGACGTTTGAATTCCAAATCAGGGCCAGAATTCCTTTGTAAACGATAACAATGCATTTTGACATGTTGTTTATTTATTTCAAACCATCTAAAGTATTTCTTATCGAAAGAAAATGCGAAATTTAGCTTATGGGGCTTTTTGGGACGTTGTTATATTTATTTACTATTTTGCTAAGGAAAATTAAAAAACACAATCTTCCTACTAATTCTCCTGCCAATGAAAGTGTGTACATAGGAACTGTTGGTCCTGTTAACACAATGCCTTGCCAGGATGTACAATAAAGTTGTACAGTATGTTGTGACACCGTGGTGGTACAGATACAGGAAAGTATCACGTGTTGCAGTAATGTTTAAAAGAAACAACACAAGGGCGACAATCACGATGAATACGCATATTACTGAAAATTTCAAACTTTTTCTTATTTTACGGACAATATCGGGTCCTCCTAATTAATACCAATGTGATGCAAAGGCTGCCAACGAAACTGGGGGCTTCGCCTGAGCTTTTTTGCCTAAAGTTCAAACGATCCAATTTATTTTATATTAGGCATAAAACGCTCGAGAGGTGGTGGAACTAGTTGCCGTCGACCCATTTTCTGTCAATGTTAGAACCCGAAAGATAATACTGCACGAGGATCATGAGGACGGCCGTCGCCAACTTGATTTTGAGATCATACCATTTTATCTGTATCCAATTTTATCGTCGTACGAAATCCCTCTAGTTGTACTGGTAAATTTAAAGTGGGAAAAAAATTCAAAGAAGAAACTCTATGCTGTGTATTGGACAAGTTTTCTTGGTGGCAAAGAAGACAAGAGTTATGCACACGGATATGCTACGAAAAATCAATGGAAAATGGGCTTGTAGTTACTAATTTCACCATCTTTTCAGCATTTTGCTCTTGATAAAAGTTGTGAAGCGCAGATGAAGGCCACTCTGCAGACTCTGCTCGGGCAGGACGGTCTTAGGAGGTCACCAGCAGTAATTAGTAGGACCTACAATTGGATCTGTTACATATAATTTCTTGAAATAACTTAATGAAATGTTTGTAAATTATTACACATATGTGCAATTTAATGAGAAAATAAAGGGAAATGGAAGAATCTGCAGAAGAGTTGAGTGTTTGTTATTGTCATCGTCAATAGTGTCGTAGTTACTGAAACCGTCTCCAGCGATTTAGCGAGGGTCCACTGTGTTATTACTGATAAATAGATAACAAGCCGGGCTAAAATTCGAGAGTTAGGGGTTGATCTAAGAGAAAACCGTTTTCTCTAGGGTCTATGGCTAAGTTGGACGTTTGAAAAATTTATACCCAGTAAACACAACCAAAGATCTTCTGATGATACATCCCTTATTAGCAACGGTACAGATATCGTAAAATCATTAGTTCTCCTCGCCATGCCGGATAATGAACATTTGGCGCAATTTACAGCTCAATTGATCAAGTAAACAGACAGTAAGCGACAGGAAATCTACACATAAAGAAAAGCTCAAACTATCTCAACATTGTTGTATTTTCTGTGACTGAAATAACTTGTAAAAATTGTGAAATGTTCATCTGATTTCTATTTCATAAGTTTCCTCCACATTGTACACACTCACTCGGTCTTCGAACCCTGCAATGAACAACACATGACAATATTTGGAGGTCATAGCGATAGCATTCTATAAGGGTTTGTATGATATGCTAATGTGTAACAGTTTCGAAGCGGGTCAGTTCAAATCGTTCACCCCCCTCCGCAACCCCATGTGGAGACGATAGCTGTTATTTTTAGTAAATAGATATGGATTGGTTTGTTATTAATTGAAGACATTACCCAGAATGCAACGTCAGTAAAAGGCTTTACTCACGTAAACAATGTCAATCTTTGCTCGTCGACACTGAAACGTCAAATTTGCTTGAAATTTGGTCAATCGAAATTTGAACCATTTTTTTTTCAAAAAAAAATTCAGGAGTCATAATGCAAATTTCGGTAGTAGAGTACGGATGATTCTACACGGGCCCTCTCAGCCTAGACTTGTTTAAAGTGTGATTTTGGAATGATTGAGTGGAGTGGACGCGATGATTTGTGTTCTCTTTTCATAGGAAACACGTGAGTGGGGTGCACGCGATGAGTTTGGAGTTTCTCCCGGAATACGGCAGAAACTAACTCACTACTGCGCAGACTCAAAGGTAGCGCGTTCGATCACTGGGAAAACCTGGCCTTGGCTTCCAAATTCCAAATAGGTTCGTATGAAATCGGACAGACACAAGTCAAACTATTGCAAATGATTATTTAAATTCATCGACTTCAACTAAGTCTAGTGTCAGGCCTTGGCGATCCTTTGAAAATACACGAGCAACTTGACGTGTTCACAGACAGTAGCGAGGGATGATACTGAAATATAACTTTCACAAGGAATTGACGAGTATGGCATGTAATCGGAAGAAGCTTGTCACATATCAGACAATTATGATAGGCGTCAGTCACAGATTGGTACATGTACACATTAAACATGCATCCGTGACTTGGCGACTCGCTGGGCACTATTTTGGCGTATGCCGTTGTAGTTTGCTTGATCTCCGTGGCGTCTTTCGCTCTTACCCATCACTCTACGCACAGTCACTCGTGAGCTATTCAGCTCTGGGACTATTCGCCCCATATAGACGAGTGTACAAAGCGAGAAAAAACCCGCTTATGTACACTCGTCTATATGGGGCGAATAGTCCCAGAGCTGAATAGCTCACGAGTGACTGTGGTCTACGCAATAGTCTGTCAATTTTGCTTCCACTTCGAGATGACCTTTCAACCCGAGTTTTCCGAAATTTATTCCTTCGACTGCACTACTCAGTCTGTTTTGACACCCATCAGCCCATAGACTGGGGACAAGTCTAACTGTATACGAAAGCACTGTGGTTGCAGTATGGAGTCAAGGGTATGGTATTGAGTAATTGTATCGAGCGAACACCGGCGCTCGTGGTGAGCCAGTGGGTCTCACAGTGCGCACCTCTGAGTAGACAGTTTAAAGGCCGAACCGGACAGGAAAGGCGTAATGTGGCTTTGCACAGAAATGTGTTTCTATCTTTGTTTCTCCTTGAAGCATTGAAAAAATTATCAAGCAATAATGATTTTAATTGATGTGATTTCATTAAATGTACTTTAAAGGCTTCTTGAAAAATAATAAAAAACCACATGAAATAGAAAATGCTTACCAAATTCAGGGGTCCAACACAGAGACCTAATGATTCAAATCAATGGCGCCTCAATGCCTAAATTGGTGACGCTCCAGTGGCTCTCACTGTGATAATCCGTGTGATTCTCTACGGATAGACCCGCGTACCGTCCTGTGTGTTCCCGGCGTTATACGCCCTCCCACCACGTATAACTCCCGTATAACGCCGGGAACACACTGCACGGTACGCAGGGCTACTCTACCGATAGCCGAGCCCTATTTTTCATGAATTATGCCATAGATAAACTACAACTACAAAGGTGCAGGAAATGATATTAAGTACACGTAGATTGTGCATTCAGGCATTTTTATTTGTTTGTATATCAGACATCTCCTCCCCTGTGACGATGACTCCTGCAACTTACACGTTATAAACATCCATAAATACGCGTGCATTAGGTTTCCCTTAAAAAGCCCGCATTAATTTCTTGCGTATTCATTTCAGTTCGTTTTTCCTTTTTCTTTCTTTCCTTTTTTGAAATTATTAAAATTTGTAACAATATTAAAGTTTCCCTGCATATATGTGTGTGCAGTCATGATGGTCTGTGTCGACAGAGCTGAAAACAAGTAAACAAACGAAAACTGTACAAATGTATGGCTTGAAAACAGTGAGAAAGAAAAATGTAATTTACCATTTTGGTGTAAATCTATTACTAGCCGTTTCTGAGCAACCCCTCCCCGAGAAGATATACAAATGGTAGGAAAGCCATGGAAAAGCCAAATGCAGTGTATGGAAGTAGCAAAAACAACTATGACTTGACAGAAAAATCGCGTTGATCGCATAACATCGCATACAAACATTTCGGCTATAAAGAACCAGTATGTTTTATTTAAAAAAACCGACAAACTACGACGGTGTGCTCTTCATATTTTTCTAGAGCTCAGTCACGTGGAATAACTGACTGAGCAACTGTTCGAAACGTACATGACATGTGAAGAAGAACCGACCGCATTGCTACGCAACGAAGAGATGCGGTATGAAACTGATTGCCATGGTTACTTGACCGCATATCCCATCACATGGGGGCTCATGAGAGCACCGCCTCCGGATAGTGGCGCGTTAAATTTCTTGTAGTTTACCCTTGTAAATCCTCCGCTTTCGATGTCTTTCCAGGTAGCTCGCGTTAGTGAACATCCAGTGACCAATTCCCAAACTGGATTAAGAGTCCTCTGGGCAAGTTGAACCCAGCTGTTCCTCTGGTCGCTGTAGACGTGTTCAATGTAGTAGAACCTCCCACCCTTGAAAGAGAACGAGAAAGTTGTTATGTGTCAAGGTGTTGTCGATGGGGCTAAGAAATCGGCCCGAGTTATGTCCCGGAGCGCCCGCACACGACTGGATCTTTCAATGGTAAACATTCACCCAATACGATAATGGTGTGATAAAGCTGACATTTAATATCGTTTTCGATGTATGTCAAGGTACGTTCCAAACAAATAGCAACCGAAAGCCAACGTTGATTTTTAGTGGCTGTGCAAAGCTGTGCGAGGTACCTGGATTTTCCGACTTTGTTCTCCTCTTTTCCACAAAAGAAATCGCATTGGATAAAATATATAGTAGCTGCTGCAAAACTATTTGATTGGAATTGGCTGTAAAAATGGCTACCTCTGCTGTTCTCGTTAGCTGATGGTCGTCTCACTGTAACAGCTATTGAGAACAGCAAAGGACTTCAAGCCAACTGTGCAAACGTCACTAATTCTGCATCTGATTCTCATTGGACTGGTCTGTATTATATATTATTGCCTGAATACATGGATTTATGTGCCTGGGAGCAGGGAACAATTTGCCCGACGCAAGGAGGGCCAATGTCTCCTACTGCGATTGCCAAGCTTACACACTTTCTATCTGCATATAATTATTGAATTACAATACAAGATCATTCAATTCTCTGTAGGCTATACTTCGTTGGCTGTAATGTCATTAATTAAATGTAGCTACAGTGTATTCCAATGGCAAAATTACAGGTGAAGCACTTACAAATAAATGTTTTGAACGCCTGTGGTGGCTAGATGTAGCTAGATGTACTTTGCAGTAATGTGATGTCAGTCCATGTTTGCGACTGTGTGTACCCCGTGTAAGTCCCCATATTCCGTTAGATCAAGCCAAGGAATGCCTACCGGTTTTAGTATTCGTCTAATTTCTCCCATGACGGCAGAAACATTGCGAACGGAGCATAGTACCAGTGTTACAACCACAACATCCACACTGTCGTCCGAGATGGTCTTCATGTTTTCCCCGTAGGCAATAACTGCATCTTTTACTGTGATGTCGGGACACTTCTCCGCGTTGGATTTCAGATAGCTATCAAAGGTTTTCATAGGCTCAACAGGTACGACAATCGTTCCTGCGGGATAGTACTGAAAGTTAGCCCCCGACCCGGCGCCGATTTCCAGAATGGTCAACGGATCTTTGCTCTGTTGCTTCAGGTCGGTAAGCTCACGGAAAAGCTCGAGTTTGAAGTCGTTCATCTTTATGTTGTAGACTTGCGTGATGCGATCCATGATTGGAGGGAATACGGCGGTGAACACCTTCTTGTGGGCGAATCGCATCGATTTCAGAATGATCCAAAGACCGGCGAGGACTGCTATACACCTCGGCGCCCAGTAGGTGAGCTGGAACGTAAAGCTGGCCGCCATGTTCGTCCGATATGGTGCGTGGCATGGCACGACCTGTCCGAGGTGATTGCGGAGTAGGAATGAAACTTGTTCAGAGGTCGAACCAATGAAGGGCAAGGTACGATTGCGTTTAAAGGCTTCCGGGTTCCGGGGGTGCCTAACCTGTCGTGACAAAAGTGACATTCTCCATATATTCGTTGTTGGGGCGACGGTAGCTCTGCGGGACGGCCATGTTACGGCCCGTGCCACGTAGGGCTAGCCGTTAATACAGCATCCCTGAATCTAGCCCTGCGTACGATGCTGTGTGTCCCGGCGTTACACACAGCACGTTACGAAGGGTAGCCCTGCGTACAGGTCTGTGTGTTCCCGGCGTTATACGGCCTCCACTGTGGTGGAGGTCATATAACGCCGGGAACACACAGACATGTACGCAGGGCTAGCCTGGATCCATCTTCGCTTGCCAAGGTCTCTTGTCCGAGCAGCTGGATGCTTCCCGAAAACAGAGGTAGTTTGTGGGAAGTAACGAACCAGTGCGAGCGGACGATGCCCTGGATCCAACAAAACCTCTGAGATTCCGTATCCATGGTCGGTGGTAGTGGTGGACCAAATGTCAGTAAAAATACTGTCAAGGGGAAAGTCCTACAAGAATAATACATTTTTTCGGCCGAATGCTAGTTCAGACTGAGTATGCGAGCCATTGTGGCTTTTATTTTTCATTGTGTTTCATTTTATAGCTTTATTTCAAACCAATATATATCGTCAAGTTTCACCTACATCTTTATTAACTCTAACCAAGTTGTACAAAGCAGCAAGTGTTCAGAAGTTCACTGATACATTTATCACAAAATGTTGAACGCATGGAAGTACTGATTTATTTTACTCTCCATCACTTTTCTTTAAACGTTATCGCTTGCAAAACAGTCATATCATGTTTGTGGAGAGAGAAAAATTATAGAAAAAATCGGATGTTCAATGATGATTAATTTGGCGACAACTTGAACAGCCAATCACTGAGCCTGAAATAATGGTAATACAGTAAAAATGCAAATTTTGGTATAACTGAGCCGTATTAGAATACTCTTGAAAAAAAATGAAATGTTGAAGGCAAGGGCGCTTTTTTCAGATAAGCAATGAATGATTTCTTGCTAGATCTTCCTTTCACTCCCACCCCTTTCCTCTGGGGCCCTATCACAAATTATTTCAGAAGGTTGTATTTCAGTGACATTCCGGAAAGTGGAATGATGTTTCAGAGGAAGGGGAAGTGAAAGGTTAATGAAACCACAAAAATAAGCCAATAAAAAACTTTCTGGAACTCTATCTGCTAAAAGTCATAGAGCTGTGATAAATCATAGTTGAAAAAAAAACTAATATATCACAAACTCTGTACAATTAATATCAATCGTTCTTTGACGTTTCTAATATGTTGTATTAGGGCACTATCCTTTCAGACCAAGCCCCTGAAGTAGAAAATAATCTTGAGATTACCAACTGTTTTATTGTACATGTGATTGCTTAGTGTCGAGTATCTTGTCCCTGGCTATAAATTATAAGTTTAATAATTAACATATCTTGAAATCAAGGCATCATTTCTGTCAAATACTGTTTGTGAGATATTAAAGTGGCCATCGATTGATTTAAGTTTCATGTGCCATGCGGATTATCATCATTCATCATTCATCATCATTTCAAAATAGCCTCTTTGCAGTTTTTTGCTCACGTGTTTACACATGTGAGCATATGTCGCAGTGATGTCTGTCTGTCTGTCTGTCTGTCTGTCTGTCTGTCTGTGTGTCTGTCTGTCTGTCTGTCTGTCTGTTGGTCCGATATCTCAAAAACGGCTCATCAGATCAGAATCAAATCTGGTACATAGATTCAGTTAGCAAATGGCAAGAACTGATTAGTTTTTGGTGGGTGTGGCTTGCATACTTTTTGCTCATTTGCATAATTAATGATTTTAGAAAAAAAACGGATATACATTAAAAACGACTACACACAATTTGATGAGATTTGCTACAAATGTTGATCACACCAAGATATATCAGCAGTGGGTGACATAAAAGATAATGGATAATTTGCATATTTAATGAGCTTTCCTAATTCGGGATATATGTCTGATTTGACTCGATCAAAATCGACCAAACTTGGTATGTATATTAAAGATACTATGATTTAACATTATTGAAAGTCATTGAACATTTTTACTTCAGCCAATTCGGAATTTGCATATTAATAAACTTTCCCAGTTAGGGATATATATCTGAATTAACTTGATTGTAGTTGTTGAAATTTGCTATATACATCATAGGGTTGGAAGCAGTGGCCGACTGGTTTTGTGTGAGGCCTATCAGCTAGGCGATGTTGCCGTGAGTGTTTGGGAGTTCGAATCTCGTTTTGGTTGTAGTAAAAAACTTATATGCAAAATATGCTATGTACATTGATGATTATACAACAATGATTATAAAACAATATCAAAAGTCATTTCACATTTTCATGTCAGTTAATTTATAATTTGCATGTCTAATGAGCTTTCACAGCTCGGCATATATGGCTTGAAGGACTTGGCCAACGGTAATTACACTTGCTATATAAAGTGGTGATACAATGACAGCAGTAAAAGAACTTTAATATTTTTATTTCAGCTAATTACATATACTTCATGACCTAATCGGCGGTGATTATTGTTCATTATGTTGATCATAATACTTTCAATGAAGTTGCAAACATGTGGCAAAGGTTAAAATTTACACATAACTGCAATATATAATGAAACACGTGAGCATTTTCAGTTCATATCTGGTTATTTGATTGCTTCGAGTTTGAGGTATCGTACCAAATATGCACTGAGTGCAGCGAGGTACTTGACAGCATTATCATAGTCATCGTAATTTCAGCTCACTATTGTTTGTCACTTTCTTTCATCATCATCATCATCATCATCATCATCATCATCATCATCATCATCATCATCCTTGTCATTGTTGTTATCATCATTGTGATGATGTCATTGTGATGATGTCATCATCATCATCATCATCATCATCATCATCATCATCATCATCATCATCATCATCATCATCATCACACATTACTTTTGTCATCATCATCATCATCATCATCATCATCATCATCATCATTATCATCATCATCACCACACTCATTATTTTTCTCATCTCATCATCATCATCATCGTCATCATCATCATCATCTCTCATTCCTCTGCTCTTATCTACTTCACGGCAGAGCCAACCAGGTGGGGTCTGATGACTTGCATATATCCTTTCGGCGGAGCAAAGAACCGTCTGTACTCCAGCCTTCGGAAGCCCCCCACTTCGATGTATCTCCATGTTTTGACGGGCGAGGTGAGAGCCGTCACAGAATACGAAGAGGGGATTCAGCATGCGCTGCATCAGATGTGTCCAACTGTTCCTGCTGGTTGAGACGTGTTCCACGTAGATACATATTTCTGTTTTCACAAGACAAAGGTCAATAACAAGACTGGATGGTGCTCATTGCTTGGTTGCAGGAAAATAGAAGGAAAATGTGAAATTATTGAATCAGCTGTAGTTTTACTCAAGTTATGTAGCTTTGTAGCATGAATAACAATCACAGAAACCAAAATGCTTTACTGGACATGTATATCACTTTATGTCAGGAGATGAAATGCCAAAAATCGGAAAGTGTCATCACATCCGTGTGGTAATTTTCTGTATCAGGACCCAATCCAGATGCCGATACTGGGGAGAAATCAATCCACTGCAATGATCTACTTTCAACGTTTTGAAGCATTTTTCATGTAACAATTATTGTAGTTCAAATTTTGTCACCTGCGCTGCACTTTCAAAGTGGCTGTCAATTTAATTTATTGGGGATGCTGAATGTAACTTGAAAACAATAGTGTATAAAGAGGAGTATATTGGGAAGCCGATACTCTGATAGAAATGTGTACAGGTTAATGGTATGCATGCCAAAATGGGCCATCATGGGTAACTTTTCCACCAAAATCAAGTCAGCTTGACATCAAAAAAACTTACCATGGGTTGATTACATAGGAAAACCTTCACATGCAATATTACAATGGTAAACGATCCCCTAATTTGTCCTGAAAATTGATCATTTATTGCAGTCATACTGATAGACTCCATCAAGGTATACAAAAGACACACAGCCCATATTTGGCACCTTTTGTCATACAGGCAAAGGGCCTTCCCTTTCTAAGGTTGGCTCCTCTCTCCATACAAGTCAGTATCAGGAATGCAAGGCTGCGTTCACAAATAACGATTAGGGGGTACTGGAGGAATTGCGATTGAAATCTTATTTTTTCAGACCCCCTCGATACACTCAAACACGATTGGAACTAATTTGGGATAATTGGATGGTGAAGTAATGTCGATTTAATCTACAAATGTAAGCTCATCTGCTTTTCTTTTTACGTTATACACTTGTTTTTATGAGTAATTTGTAACATTGCAACATCCAGCTATATGGCACCTAACACTTTTGAAAAAATTTAAAATATGAAAATCCAATTATCCCAAATTAGTTCCAATCGTGTTCTCAAAACTTTTCAAGTCCCCCCCGTCTGTATGACCAAAACTTTTCAAGCCCCCCCCCCCAATTTTTCATATAGCCGCATACTTATTAGGGATGCACATGAAGGAAAAATAAACATGTATTGGGCAGTTTTGCTGGCAGATGTTCAACACTACTTCTTACTAGCAGTTTGTAGAGCCATATTCCTGAGGCAAATTATTAAAATGATTCATCAACATTCATTGACAAATGACTTTCACTCTGAACTCGAATTCAATTATCACCCAATATTCACTTAAACAGGCTTTTGTCGACAAACTATATCGTCTGTTTCAGCACAGCACAGTTTCAGCTGTAGGGAGACAGCAAGAAACCGTATTTGATATACTGTAAAGAAATATTGAAAATTTATCAACAGTTGCAGCTTCTGCTCCGATACTGGCCTACTGGTTTTTTTAACACAAACTCATACATTATTATATTTTTTCGAGACAAAAGTAATGAAATGCGACAAAGTGGTTCTAGATCTTGTTCAATTATAACTAACATTAGAACAACTGGATGACACTGAAATGTTATTCATTTTTCGATAAATTACCCATTAAACCTTGGAATCGTAAAATGGGAACCAAATATTTCCAGGTCCCCCTCTTTAAGCAGAGCAAAATTTTCAAGTCCCACCCTCCACTATTCTCAAATTTTCGAATCCCCCTGAATTCCTCCAGGCCCCCCCCCTAATTGTTTTTGTGAACACAGCCTAAAGATTCACAAATATTATCAAAATTAGGTCTTCCTTGAGTAAACATTGTGCGGCCAGCTTCAGTTTAAATTCCGAGGGACTGTGTGTAAATATCAACAATATGGTGAAAGAATACTAAAGAAGTATGGACTTGATCAAGGCATTCGTTGAGGGCGCTAAGCATTTTCTACAACCAACGTTTCAGTTCAGGGTCTACCATTGATACGTTTGAGAAATGCAAACCCCGCGGGCCCCGTAAACACAACCACAGACGATCATCTGATGGTACAATCCTTATTAGGAACGGTACAGATATAGTAAATCATTAGTTCTCCTGCCATAAGGGATAATGAACATTTGGCGCAATTTACAGCTCAGATGGTCAAGTAACTGACAGTAAGCAACAAGAAATCTACATTCAAACACAACAGCTCGAACTATCTCAACATTGTTGTATCTTTCTGCGACTGAAAAAACTCGTGAAAATTGTGATATCTTTATCTGATTTCTATTCCAGAAGTTTCCTCCACATTCTACACACTCACTCTGTCTCCGAACCCAGCAAAAGACACATGACAACATTTGGAGGTCATAGCGATAGCGTTTTATAAGGTTTTATATGATATACTATATAACAGTTTTGAAGCGGATCAACTCGTCCATATCCCCCAATACCACATATCAACCCCCCCCCTCCCCGTGGAGACGATAGCTGTTGTTTCTAGTATAACGATATGGATTGGTTTGTTATAAATTGAAGACATTACCCAGAATGCAATGTCAAGCCATGGCTTTGCTCAAGGGCCCCTAAACAATGTCGGTCTTTGCTCGTCGAAAGGGGAAAAGGACTTGACAAGTATGGCATTTAATCGGAAGAAGCTGGTCACATATCGGACAATTATGACAGGCGACAGTCACAGATTGGTAAATGTACACATAGAAAATGCATCCGTAGACTTAGCGACTCGCTTGGCATTTCTTTGGCCATTGTTTGGCGTATGCGGTTGTAGTTACTCGATCTCCGCGGCGTGTTTCGCTCTTACCCAACAGTCTATGCGACAGTCTGTCAAATTTGCTTCAATTTCGAGATCAACCCGACACAATTCCGAAATTAATTCCTTCGATTGTAATACCCGCTCTGTTTTGTCACCCTTCAGCCAATAGACTGGGGACAAGTCTAACTATATACGAAAGCACTACGGTTGCAGTATAGAGTCGAGGGTATTGAGTAATTGTATCGAGTGTACACAGGCGCTCGTTGTGAGACTGAGGCTCTCATACGCACCTGTGAGTACCAAGTTTCAAGGCCGAATCGTACAGGATCTCAGATCTGATAAAATGGGACAGGAAAGGCGTGATGTGGATTTGTACAGGAATGTGTTTTTTTTGTCCAGAACTTTGCCAGTGTACTTCCCTGTTTCAATACCTGTGATCTTTGTTCCCGCATCATGAAGCACTGAAAAAAATTATCAAGTAAAAGTGATTTCAATTGTTGAGATTTCTTTGCATGTACTTTAAAAGCTTCTTGAAAAATAACAAAAATCACACGAAATAGAAAAGTACTTACCAAATACACGGGCTCCAACACGAAGAGCTAATGATTAATGGGTGCTCACTGCTTACACTAATTGGTGACGCTTCACTGGATCTCCTGCGCCTCTCACTGCGAAAGTCCGTGTGATTCTACCGACAGTCGAGCCCTGTATTTTTCATGAATATACCATCGGTAAACTACAACCACAAATGTGCAGGAAATGATATTCAGTATAGGCAGATTGTGCATTCAAGCATTTTCATTTCATTATCAGATATCTGCTCCGCTGCGATCATCGTGGTGCCTTATCACGGTGTGATGTACACGTTACAAACATCACACACAAAGCCATCTGCGCATGCATTATGTTTCCCTTTAAAAGTCCGCAGCATTTATTTCTAGTGTATTTATGTGTATTCATGTGCATTTATTTCAGTTCGGGTTTTTTCCTTTTCTTTCTTTCCATTTTTTTTAAATATTAAAATTTGCAAACAACATTAAACTTTCGTAGCAGATGCAGTCAAGATGGGAGCTATGATCAATTTTGACACAATTGAAAATAGGTAAACAAACGAAAACTGTACAGATGTATGGTTTGAAAACACTGTGAGAAAGAAAACAAACATAATTTACCATTTTGGTGTCAATCTATTAGCCGTTTTCCAGCAACCAGATGATATACAAATGGTAGGAAAGCCATGGAAAAGGCGAATGCAGTGTATGGAAGTTGCCAAAGTAACTATCACTTGACAGAAAAATCGTGTTGATCGCATAACATCACACACAAATATTTCGGATATAATATCCACTATATTTTATTGGAAAAAAAAGAAAAACTACGACAGCGTGCTCTTCAAATATTTTCTAGAGCTCAGTCACGTGGAATAACTGACTGAGCAACTGTTTGAAACGTGCATGTGAAGAACGTACTGCATTGCTATGCAACGTGGAGATGGGGTATGAAACTGGTTGCCATGGTTACTTGACTGCATATCCCATCACATGAGGGCTCATGAGAGCACCACCTCCGGATATAGGCGCGCTAAATTTCTTGTAGTTTACCCTTGTAAATCCTCCGCTGTCGATGTCTTTCCAGGTGGCTCGTGTTAGCGAGCATCCACAGACCAACACCCAGACTGGATTAAGAAACCTCTGGGCAAGCTGAACCCAGCTGTTCCTCTGGTCGCTGTAGACGTGTTCCAGGTAATAGAATCTTCCACCCTTGAAAGAGAATAAAAAAGCCGTTATGTCTGTATGTGCTAGGGTGTTGACGGATGGGGGCTGAGAAATCGGCCCCGAGCAATGTCCCGGGGCGCCCGCACACGACTGGATCTCACAATAAGTAAACATTCACCAAATGCGATAATGGTGTGGAAATAACCCCACATTTAAAGGGCCTGTAATGCTAAGTTTTAATGGTTTTTGTCACTATTTTTATTTTTAATGTCAATCATAATTTCTTGTTCTTCTCCCTAATGCAACTTGAGATACCCGGTATTCAGCTTGCCTATGCATCCTGTACATGTGTAGACTGTATTGTTATTCTTGACAAAAGATATGTGGTCCAGACTTTAGAATTCAAATTTAAACAATAACAGTGCATTTTACACATATAGATGCCATGATGATAAGCTAAATATTGGGTGTTTCATTATTATTTTGGGAGTAGAACAAGAACTTGCAATTGATGTACAAGATAATGAAAAATCATCAAAAGTTGGCATTCTTGGCTTTTCATGTTCGATGTATTTCAAGATACATTCAGAACAAATGACATCCGCACACCAAACGTCAATTTTTAGTCGATGTGTAAAGCAGTGTGAGGTACCTTGATTTCTGGCTTGTTTCCTCCATCGCATCGGGTAAATGTTTACTAGAAGATAAAGTAGCTGCTACAGAACAATTTGATTGAAACTGAATTGGAATGTAGAGATGGCAACGCTAATCAGTCGATGGTCGTCTCACTGTAGCAGCTAATGAGAACAGCAAAGAACTTCAAGCAAAAGGTGGAAACGTCGCCAGTTCTGCATCTAATTCTCATTAGCTTGGTCTGTATTATATTGTCTGAATCACAGTCCCCTGTGATCTATTCCGCTCTTGGACTATGCGTCCCGTAGACGTGTGTACACATGCCTGAGAAAAACCAAGTCTGGAAACAAACGGCTATTTCCTATAGGGATTATGCCACCATGTCATCTTCGACGTTCGATTTTACCATGAAAAGTAGCAAGTTATCTATCATGTAACCGTCGATCGTTCCATATCATTCTCAAAATTCATACCTAGTACTTAATTTGCTTCAAAAACGCTCGTTTCGTGTGATTTTCGGCCGAATTCGACGGACACATCGTCAAAACATAAGCGTGAGCAACATTCCGGGCACCTCTTGGATACCTCCACTTTACTGACATTGGCGCCGCCTACCCATGAGGGGTGACTGGAAGGTTGCTGACGCTTAGGTTTTGGCGAGGTGTCTCTCGAACTCGGCCGAAAATCACACGAAACGAGCATTTTGTAAGCAGATGAGTATCAGGTATGGATTTTCGTGTCATTTTCGGCCGAGTTCAGAAGACACCTCGCCAAAACATAAGGCGTGAACAACCTTCCAGTCACCCCTCATGGGTACGCGGCGCTAACGTCAGTAAAGTGGAGGTGCTCAACGTTCACTGTGAGGTGACCGGAATGTTGCTCACGCTCATGTTTTGACGATGTGTCCGTCGAATTCGGCCGAAAATCACACCGAAACGAGCGTTTTTGAAGCAAATTAAGTACTGGTATGAATTTGAGAATGATAGGGAACGATCGGTTACATGATAGATGAACTTGCTACTTTTCACAGTAAAATCGAACGTCGAAGATGACATGGTGGCATAATCCCTACAGAAAATAGCAGTTTGTTTCCAGACTTGGTTTTCTCAGGCATATGTGTACACACGTCTATGGGACACATAGTCCAAGAGCGGAATAGATCACAGCAGACTGTGCCTGAATACATGGGTGTGTTTGCCCGAGAGCAGGGAACAATTTTCCCGTTGGGCAAATTGTCTCCTACTGCGATTGCCAAGCTTACACATTATCTGCATATTATTGAATTACAATACAAGATCATTCCAGCCTCTTTATACTTGTTTGTTGGCTGTGATGTCATTAATTAAATGTTGCTACAGTATATTCCAACGGCAAAATTACAGGTGAAGCACTTACAAATGTTTTGAACGCCTGTGGTGGCTAGATTTGGCTAGATGTAGGCCTACTTCGCGGGTCTGACGTAATGTGATGTCAGTCCATGTTTGCGACTGTGTGTACCCCGTGTAAGTCCCCATATTCCGTAAGATCAAGCCAAGGAATGCCTACCGGTTTTAGTATTCGTCTAATTTCTCCCATGACGGCAGAAACATTGCGAACGGAGCATAGTACCAGTGTTACAACCACAACATCCACACTGTCGTCCGAGATGGTCTTCATGTTTTCCCCGTAGGCAAAACTGCATCTTTTACTGTGATGTCGGGACACTTCTCCGCGTTGGATTTCAGATAGCTATCAAAGGTTTCCATAGGCTCAACAGGTACGACAATCGTTCCTGCGGGATAGTACTGAAAGTTAGCCCCCGACCCGGCGCCGATTTCCAGAATGGTCAACGGATCTTTGCTCTGTTGCTTCAGGTCGGTAAGCTCACGGAAAAGCTCGAGTTTGAAGTCGTTCATCTTAATGTTGTAGAATTTCGTGATGTGATTCATTATTGGAGGGAATACGGCGGTGAACACCTTCTTGTGGGCGAATCGCATCAATTTCAGAATGATCCAAAGACCGGCGAGGACTGCTATACACCTTGGCGCCCAGTAGGTGAGCTGGAACGTAAAGCTGGCCGCCATGTTCGTCCGAGATGGTGCGTGGTACGACCTGTCCTAGGTGATTGCGGAGTTGGAATGAACCTCGTTCGGAGGTCGAACGAAGGACAATGTTTAATGGCGTCCGGATTCAGGGGGTGCCTAACCTGTCATCAACCGTACGAGGAGTGTTCACCGTCGTGACAGAAGTGACATCAGGCACTCGCCATATATTCGTTGTTTGGTGGGGGCGACGGTAGCTCTACGGAAAGGCTATATATTATTATTACACCTCACTCATTCAGTGTGCACTGCCATTGGTTCAACACGACTCACGTGACATGTAAAAGTATACACATATTGACTGGCCATGAGGGCAACAGCATACGTCTGTAACCCGAGGGACTGTGAGTCACCCCAAAAACAGACTGTTTCCCGAGTCCGTAGGCGGAGGGAAACAGTCTGTTTTTGGGGGTGACTCACTGGCCCGAGGGTTAAAGACGTAAGCTGTTGCCCTCATGGCCAGTCAATATGTGTTTTGTAACACATCTCATCCGTAGCCATGCATAAGAACGTACTATACACAAAACTTGTCTCATGTAGGCCTATGATGTAATATGTTGGAGTGGTTCAGCAAGAAAACGTTTTTCCTAACAGGATCGCAATACTTCTGAAAAACGTTCAATGCACCTTTGTAGTTTTCGTCCGTTTCGAGTCCTTTTGGAAACCAAAGCATTCAATTCTTCTTCAGAAAATAGGATAAACAAAAAAAATTCTGGACTATCGTTTCGATCGGCCGCAGACGACATCTTTGTTTGCATTCCGGTCCGCGCACGCGTCAATGTCGTTTTTGACGTCAGCGGGCATCATTTTTCGGAACTGATGCCTGGCAGGCAACAGTTCCAACAAATGATGCCTGATGACGTCGTTTACGTGGATCAGCACAAAAAGAATGCATCCCACGTGACTATCAACTGGCGAATTAGAATACAGACTGCGGATGAGGTGTGTTACAAAACGTGTTGTAACACACCTCATCCGCAGTCTGTGTTCTAATTCGCCAATTGACAGTCACGTGGGATGCGTTCTTTTTGTGCTGATCCACGTAAACGACGTCATCAGGCATCATTTGTCGGAACTGATGCCTGCCATCAGTTCCGAAAAATGATGCCCGCTGACGTCAAAAAAAACATTGGCGCATGCGCGAACTGGAATGTAAACAAAGATGCCGTCTGCGGCCGAGCGAAACGATAGTCGAGAAATTTCTCGGTTTATCCTACTTTCTGAAGAAGAACTGAATGCTGTGGTTTCAAACAAGGACTCGAAACGAACGAAGACGATAATCAAAGGTGCATTGAACGTTTTGCAGAAGTATTGCGACCCTGTCGGGAAAAACTTTTTCTTGCTGAACCACTCCAACATAAGCTTATTACATCATAAGTTTACATGCGACAACTTTTGTGTATGGTACGTTCTTATGTATGACTACGGATGAGGTGTGTTACAAAACACATATTGACTGGCCATGAGGGCAACAGCATACGTCTTTAACCCCTCGGGCCTGTGAGTCACCCCCAAAACAGACTGTTTCCCTCGGCCTACGGCCTCGGGAAACAGTCTGTTTTTGGGGGTGACTCACAGTCCCTCGGGGTACAGACGTATGCTGTTGCCCTCATGGCCAGTCAATATGTGTATAATGATGCCCTCTGCGAACGTGATGATGCCCTCTGCGAACTTGATGATGCCCTCTGCATTTGATATTACATGGATGACGTCAGTTTACTTACTGCGCAACCTTTCTGCGCGTAACAAATTGTCGTTCGCTTGTAGGCCTACTTGCAGTCGGCAACTATGGCAGCGAAACGTCATGCAGAGCTGTCACCGGCACAGTTAGACGATATTTTGATGCAAGTAAACAGCAAACGAACGAAAATAGCAACAAGGAATGCAATTTCTGTGTTCAGTGACTATGCAAGCAACAAATTTGGATACGCCACCGAGGAGATCGGCAAACTTTAGCGGCAAACCTCAGATTCGGCACTGACAACATTTTACTCTGAGGTCCGGACTCATGCAGAAAGGCGAACTGTACTCGAAGAAGTTTGTTCGGTGTAATAAAAATAATAACACATGAGAGCTAGGGCAAGATCACGATTTTTTGCCTGCCCTCGGGCTGGTGGTCATGATCGAAATATTGATGATGCCCGAGCCGTGCCCTCGCTCTCATGTGTTATTATTTAAATATTAACACAGCCATGCAATGCAGAGCTAGCCGTTAACATCCTGGATCCAACAAAACCTCTGAGATTCCCTATCTGGTCGGTGGTAGTGGTGGACCAATGTCTGTTTGTCAGTAAAAATAATATAGCATAAAAATAGCCTAAAGGGAAAGTCCTACAAGAACAATATAATTTTCCTGGCCGAGTGATTTTTTAAAGAGAGTATGTAAGCCATTATGGCTTTTATTTTTCATTGTTTCATTTTATCGCTTTATTTCAAACAACACGTAATTGTCAAGTTTCACCTACATCTTTATTAACTCTAACCAAGTTATACAAAGCAGCAAGTGTTTAGAAGTTCACTGATCCACGTATCACAAAATGTTGAACACATGCAAGCACTGATTTCTAACACTAAGCTATGTCAAGCAGTTAAGTTCAACATACAATAATGTAAGAAAAATTTTTTTCATCAAAACTGAGTTGATTTGAATGAGATTTAACATAAAATGTTTACTGTATACGCCTAAAACAATTAACAAATGAAGAGCATGGACCTGAAATAATTACTTGTTTACTAACCAGCAAGTCCTTTTTTGTTACAAATTATCTTTCATACAATATAACATTTTCTTAAATATTGAAATACATAATTTAATCAAATATTCAAAAGAATAAAATTATACAAAGAAGTTTTCTAACTCTGTATTATGTATTCATATATGTAATGTGTGTGTGCCTGTCTGTATGTATGTGAATGTGTGATGGTGTTTGTATGGGTGTCAAAACTAGGAATGTATGTATGTATGCAACACAGTATGTACATGTATGTATGGTATACATGCATGCAACGACATATGAAATGTTCTGTATCCAGAGAGCTACAGCAGAATCCATTGAAATGGATTCTGCTATAACTCTCCGAGTCTGGATACGGAACATTTCACATGTATGGTGAATCCCATCAACCATGGAACACTAGGATATGTAATTCAAACATCACTTGAAACACAAAACTGTTCAATTTAAGAACTAAACTAGTTTTGTCAAATTATTTAAAACACATCTAAATTCACAGAAAGTTTTAAAGTACGTAATCATGATTGTCTTGACACTTTGGATGGAATATGTATGGGTAAATAATTATGTTGGTTTTACAACAATGCATAAATGTATTTTACTTTCCATCTGTTTCCTTTAAACTTATCACTTGCAAAACAGTCACCACGTTTCTGGAAAGAAAAGAGAATTCTAGAAAAAAATACACATTTAATGATGATTAATTTAGCAACTACTAGAACAACCAATCACTGAGCCTGAAATAATGGTAATAAGGTAAAAATGCAAATTTTGGCATAACTGAGCTGTATTAGAATACTCTTGAAAAAATGAAATGTTGAAGGCAAGGGCGCTTTTTTCAAATAAACAAATTCTCGCTAGATTTTCCTTTCACTCCCACCCCTTTCCTCTGGGGCCCTATCACAAATTATTTCAGAAGGTTGTATTTCAGTGATATTCCGGAAAGTGTAATGATGTTTCAGAGGAAGGGGAAGTGAAAGGTTAATGAAAGCCACAAAAATAAACCAATAAAAAAGCTTTCTGGGAATATGGAACACTATCTGCTAAAAGTCATAAAGCTGAGATAAATCATAGTTGAAAAAACTGATATATCACAAAGTCTGTACAATTAATGTTCATTGTTCATTGACTTTTCTAATATGTTATATTAGGGCACTATCCTTTCAGACCAAGCCCTAAAGTAGAAAATAATCTTGAGATTACCAACTATTTTATTGTACATGTGATTGCTCAGTGTCGAGTATCTTGTCCCTGGCTATAAATTATAAGTCCAATAATGAACACATCTTGAAATCAAGACATCATTTCTGTCAAATACTGTTTGTGAGATACGAAAGTTGCCATCGTTTGATTTAAGTGTCATGTGCCATGTGGATAGTCATCATCATTCATCATCATCATCATCATTTCCAAATCGCCTCTTTGCAATTTGGATTTGATAGCTTAGAGCTTGAGGTATCATACCAACAATGCAGAGAGGTACTTGACAGCATCATCATGGTCATCATAATTTCAACTCACTATTGTTTGTCATTTTTTTCATAACCATAATCATCATCATTATCATCATCAACACCATCATCATCATGGTCATCATTATCATAATAATACTTATCATTGTTGTTGTCATTATTGTGATGATATTATCACTGTGATGATGTCATCCATCATCATTTTTGTCATCATCATCATCATCATCATCATCATCTCTCCTTCCTCTGCTCTCATCTATTTCATGGCAGAGCCAACCAGGTGGGGTCTGATGACTTGCATATATCCTTTCAGCGGAGCAAAGAACCGGCTGTACTCCAGCCTTCGGAAGCCCCCCATATCAATGTATGTCCATGTTTGACGGGTGAGATGGCAGCCATCACAGAATACGAACAGGGGATTCAACATGCGCTGCATCAGATGCGTCCAACTGTTCTTGCTGGCTGAGACGTGTTCCATGTAGAAGAACATGCCACCCTGGTAACAGAGAACGACAATAGTGAATGGTAATGATCTACATCAAGCATAGATTAAAGAAGAAACACAAATAACATACGCATTTCATGCACAGAGGTCTATAACAAGACTGGATGGTGCTCATTGCTTGGTTGCAGGAAAATAGAAGGAAAATGTGAAATTATTGAATCAGCTGTAGTTTTACTCAAGTTATGTAGCTTTGTAGCATGAATAACGATCACAGAAACCAAAATGCTTTATTGGACATGTACATCAATGTCAGGAGATGAAACTCTAATAGTCAGAAAGTGCCCTGACATCTGTGCGGTAATCTTCTGTGTCAGGCCCCAACTCAGATACCAATCTTGGGGAGAAACACAGTCCAATGCCAGACCTACTTTCAACGTTTTGAAGCAGTTTTCATGCAACAATTATTTGTAATTCGAATTTTGTCACCTGCGCTACTTTTTCAAAATGGCTGTCGATATTTATTTGGGATGCTGAATGTAACTTGAAAACAATAATGTATAAAGAGAAGTATCAATATTGGGAGGCCAATACACCAATAGTAAGGTGTACAGGTTACCGGTATTGGATGCCAGAATGGGCGATATGGGTCAAATTTTCACCAAAAAAGTCAACTCTTCATCAAAAAATCTAAACACGGGTTTATTACATAGGAAATCCTTCACACACAACATTATAAAGGTAAACAATCCACAAATTTGTCCAAAAAATCCCTAACAATGAAACATTTATTGCAGTCATACTGATGTACTCCATTAAGGTATACAACAAAAATAGCCCCTATTTGGCACCCTTTGTCGTACTGGGAGACATTTCTAACACTGGGAAACATTTTTAACATTGGGCACTTCCACCATTCAAGTAAGTATCAGGGCTGTAAAGATTAATAAACAGAACCAAAATTAGTCTTCCTTGAGTAAACATGGTGCGGCCACCTTTAGTATATCACATTCTGAGGGACGGTGTGTAACTATATTTTCTAAAAGAATACTACAGAAGTTTAGACTTGCTCATGGCATTCGTTGAGGGCGCTAAACATTTTCTACAACCAACCTTTCAGCTCAGGGTCTGCCATTGATATGAGGGACTGTGTGGTCCACTCAACAAAACAGGAAAATTTCACTCAGTTCAAGTGACATAGGAAAAATAAATTCCGACAAATTACTGATATTCGTTAATTAAAGACCATTAGTATTCATTTTGCAGCACTGGTGTGTATAATTGCAGTGTCAAATCTCAGTTGTGCAATAAAGAAAAATTTCTATGGCAATCACATCCACAGCATCGTTGAAAAAAATATATTTCCATCTTGTTTTCAAATCAGTAGTGTGGAGCTAGTCCATACACAGCCTTCTGTGCTATTTTGACCTCATTTTTTTGATTTATTGGGAATCTAAGCTATTTAATGGGCCGGTAGCCGTAACTTTTGATTAGTTTTTCTTTGTTTTGTATTTACTGGTAATGTCACAATAGTTTTTTGTTCAACTCCTAAGAGCATGTTTAGACACAGAATGTTTGAGCTCATCAACCGAGCCTTTAAATGTGTAAACTGGATGGTTATTGTCGACAAATAAATACTGATTTTTACTAGAATTCAAACTTAAACAATGAAAGCGCATTTTACACTTATAGATGCTGTGTTGACAAACTAAATGGTTGGTACCTCAAATACTTTGGAAACAACAAGAAATTATGAAGACATACACAAAAAAATGGTAAAAAACATCAAATGATATATCTACTTTATAATTGCATGAATAGAAGACTCACTTAGAAAAACATTTTTTAAAGTACTAAAATTTGACCAAATCATGAACAGCAAACCATATGTTTGCCCAACAGAACAGGATTTTGTGTTCATGATTTTTGTATTTATAAGAATATTTGCAAAAACATTCAAGAAAAAACGTATCTTGGTACATATATTGGAGATGGTTAGAAAAAGAGTATGTGACAGTGTATGAACTATTATAGGTTTTTAATATTTTTAGTAAAAATTCAGGTCACGATTGTACACTGGATAGATAGATAATTTTTTGTCGCAAAAGGGGGTATTTTGGAAGGCTTTTAATATAAAAGATATCGCGGATACCCATTAGCCACCACTTCCAGCTCACCATGACGACAACTTGACAATGCCTGCATAATGCAAAGAATGTTGCTCTGTCCGTACTTGAGCACTTGTTTGAAGCTGTTCACAGGTTGCTCAGTGCAGCGGGCAATATACTTATGAAAAGTAAACAACGCCCCAAAATGAAATACAGACTTGACATTCTCAGCCTGCCATTTAAAAATGGTGGTCGGAAACGCTGAAGTTCAACATGGAACTAGTACAAAATGAAGAGGGGGGAAATATTTCAGTAACCACTGTACGGACAAAAGAAAAAAAATTCTGTCAAAAATATGTACTGTAAAGCTTCAAGTTGTGTAAATAATTTGTGACGCATGAGGGCGCAAAATGATGCCCTTCTGCGAGCAGGGTGCTTTCCGAACATTTTTTTTCAGGGGATAGGCCTACATCGTTACTTACAGGTTTCAAAATTCGCTTGACTTCCCGAACATAGTCTTCAGGGTGTTGCATACCGCTCATTACAAGGGTAGAAACCACTGCATCAACGCTATCGTTCAAAATGTCGCCCATGTCTTCACCCTTCGCAACGACGAACCGGTCGAGAACAATATGGCCAGTGTCCATGGCTTTTCTCTGCAGGTATTTCTGATACCTTTCGTTCGTGTCGACTGCAATTATCTTAGAGCACTTAGGGTAGTACTGGAAGTTGGCACCTCCCCCGGCGCCTACCTCCAATATCGTCAGTTCCCCGCCGTTCCTTTCCTGCAGGTCGGCCAAGTTGGCGAACAGCCTGCGCTTAACACCACCCATCCTGGAGTTGTACGAGCTCGAAAAACAATTGACGAACAGTGGTGAAATGACCGATCCAAGACGTTTCACGACTACGTTCAGGACACGGCAACTTACGTACGCGAGCAGGGCGCACACCAAAATCTTAAATAACAAGGTCTCCAAGATGTCGTCCGTGGCGGACTCGCGATTGGGATCCGCTTGTTGTTTCGCTTCAGTGTTGCTGTCAGCCATTTTCAGAGCTCGGCCCACCACCACGGTGTGACGGACGTTTACAGGTGCCGGTACGTGTTCGAGGTCAGTTTTACAACCTGTGAACAAATCACGTGCCACGCCCACTCCTCGAGGGGTTGTCTCACTGGCTGATCGCGAGCACGTTTGGGCCCTGCCTAGGGACCGACCCACAAATAGATTGTAGGAGGGGTGGTTAGCAATGGACAGAAATATGCGGGTAAAAGTTCTCATATATTTTTCGCATTTATTCTTTTATCGAAAAATATTTACATATCTTTCAAACTGGGGAAAGTGTAAAATTCTATGAAAAGTATAGGCATGCTCAGCAGACTCTCAAAATCATCGGAATGCAAAATAAAATACCTCATCCTGTGCAACTTCAGACTCGCCCTTCCAAGACCAAATGGTCCAACCCTTACACCGCATTCCAGTAGAACTGGCTGCAGCTGCAAAGTAGCTTTGGTGAATGAGCATGTGTTTGCCGCAGCTTCATGATGCTACTAAATATTACACGAAACATCTGTTTCCCTTGACTTGAGCAACTTTCTAAAGAAAACCTCAATACCTACATGAGAAAACGATCGACAAAATATGCATGACATATTCTTGTATAGCAATTATCTGATCGGACTTAGGCCGCAATTATTCACTACCGACAATTTGATTTTCCAACAAAAGTGGGGTGTAAACATTCAGAAATGAAACAGCTTATTGAAAAATTGGAGGTAACGTGTTACTTTATACTTTTATCAATAAATAACCATATCAATTGTCCGATAAATGAGGGAAAACGGAAGCAAGACCTTTTCATAAATTAAAAAATTATTTATTGACAAATACTTCCATCTTACGTAGTAAAATTGTATGTACATTGACAGTCGTTCCGAATAGCTCTCTCTCTCTCTCTCTCTCTCTCTCTCTCTCTCTCTCTCTCTCTCATATTATACATGTCATCTTGAGGGTTTATCAAAGATTCGGACTTCAGGCTGCGTTAACAAAAGTAAGTTAGGGGGTTGGAGGAATTCAGGGGGGATTTGAAAATTTTGGAGGTATAGTAGAGGGGGGACTTGAAAGTTTTGCTCCGCCTATAGGGTAGACTGAAAGATTCCGTCGCGTGCGGGCGCTCCGGCGCACTGCGACCTACGACCCTTTACCAAAGGTAAAGGGTCGTAGGTCGCAGTGCGCCGGAGCGCCCGCACGCGACGGAATCTTTCACTCCGCCTATAAGGGGACCTGAAAATTTTTTGGTTCCTCTTTTTCACGATTCCAAGGTTTGATGGGTAATTCAAAGACCACTTAATAGCATTTCAATGTCATCCAATGTTCTAATGTTAGTAATCATTAAACAAGATCTGGTACCATTGTGTCACATTTCATTACTTTTGCTTCGAAAAAATCTTAATATTTATGAATTTTTGTAAAAATCAAGTAGGCCAAGCATCGGGGCAGAAGCTGCAACTGCTGATTTTTTTTCTCAATACTCCGCGCAATATATCAAATGCAGTTTCTTGCTGTCTCCCTACAGCATGCTGAACGCACAATATTCAGTTTGTCGACAAAAGCCTGCATATGTGAATATTGGGTGATAATTGAATTAGAGTCCAGAGTGAAAGTCATTTGTCAATGATACAACTGTAGGGTACATATTCACAGGCTGTGTTCGCAAGCTGAATACATAAACTGAACAAAAAATACTGTCAAAATTATCAAAGTTAATACAGCTACTGCCCTGCTACTGCGCGCCTATGGGCAGTGTTACTGTCTCTGTATACCGGCAGTGACAGAGATAGCTCTGACTATGAAGTAGCTGAAGAAGAGGTCGGGTCATGTGACGCTCATGACAGTGAAACACACTTGTGCATAAGATCAGGCCAGAGAGCAACACATGGAAGACCAGGAGACTTGAAAGTCATCGGAGAGTTTTGAATTTTGGCATATGAGAATAATTAAATATCAAAGAAAAAGATGAGGTCACCATGTTTGGTTTTCTAAATTTTCACATTCTCATCGTAAAATAACACAAGAAACACAATTGGAACTAATTTGGGAGAATTGGATCTTTATATTTTTCAAATTTATCAAAATTGTTAGGTTATGGCTAAATGTTGCAATATTACAAAGTACTCCTAAAACAAGTGTATTGCTTAAAAAGAATTCAGCAGATGAGCTTACATTATTGATTTAAACCGACATTACTTCATTCAATTATCCAAAATTGCTTGCAATTGTGTTAAAAGTAAAACTTTGTACTAATTTAAATGAAAAAAATAAAATGGAATTATTTTAAATTTACCAAATTTTCCATTCTTACACCAAAAATCTCAGAGGGTTATTTAACCTTCCAGTATTGTCAATTTTGTAAAACTTATAAGTAGCATCTAATGTAGGCAGGAATTCACAATTTTCATACTCTCTCATGATCGTCATTTTGTGTGCTCTTCAGCAGGTGCCATTGGCATGGCCAGATCGAGTTGGATTAACTCAAGTCGGCTTTGACTGATAAATCAAAAAGTCCACTGATGTGTCTTTAAAAATGAATCAATTTAGAAACTTGCCTTAGGAATATGGCTCTACAAACTGCTACCTGTAATAACAGGTAGTGTTGAATATCTGTGGGCTGAACTGCCAAATACATGTTTATTTTAACTTTGTGTGCATCCCTAAATATGCGGCTATATAAAAATGGGGGATGCTTGAAAATTTTTGATGATATAGACGGGGAGAGAGCTTGAAAATTTTTATTTTATTTTTATTTATTTTTCCTTCAGCCCCCACCCCCCAACCTTTATTTGTGAACCCAGCCTTACACCTTGACATTATCGATGCATTAATAGACTTTGATCCTGAACTGGTGACATGTGGATTTTGAGGCCAAATTTCCTGCGGTAGCTTGGTGAAGGAAGAATAAACACCTATTTCTTTACACGATGAATACAATTTTGTCGAAAACTCTGTTTTGTAGACCGTCCCTAACAAAGGGAATGAATCACCCGGTTTGGCATTCGACCAAATCTCTCTGACAATTGACAATATTGCGTTTACAGTCTGGTTCCCTGAACCAGACTAGTGCGTGGCGTTATTCTCTTACGATACACGCCCTCTTTTGGCTAGTTGACCTCCTAACTTCGTTTTATAATTGTGACTTGTATGGAAGACCGGTCACGACATGCGACATGCGACCTGCGACTTCAAAACTGCGACCTGCGTCCCGCGAGTTTGAAACATGCGACCTGCGACTTCGGCATTTAGACCTAGGTGTATACCTGCGACTTCACAACAGCGACCTGCGTGTTTGTCAAACTGCGACCTGCGACTTCACAACTGCGACATGCGACAACAACACGTAACGTTTCATGGTGTTTTCCTCAGTATTAGATTGGAGGCGTCTTGCGTGAACTTTAATCCTTTGAGCGCCAAAGTCTATTTTTGTCCCCTTATATAATAACCCCTGTCAATCTTTTCTTTCTCCAATTTTTGCAAAAAAAATTGGGAAAAACCTGTAGCCAATGAAATGTGATGTCGATTTGGTCCAAAATTATCAAAAATTACAGAAAATTCATACAATTGGTAAAATTTTGGCACTAAAAGTTTGGTGGGAGAAAATTACAGCGCTCAAAGGGTAAAACGTGGAAGGAGATTTAACGTTCAACATTGATCAATTAAAGTTCCATTAGCTGTATCTTCTTGCGATTTTTCCGTTAGTTTTGATTGAAATGATCACTGGCTCATGTTGAATAGCCTGTCAAATAACAGAGAATCGCATATATTCGGAAACATTACGTGCCCTACAACTAATAACATGTGATTTTACAACGAAATTTCAATTTTTGTCCGGACAGAAATACAAACTCTGTTGACACGCGGATTGCAACGTAGGCATTCTTCTGCACCTGCGCGAGCCATTTACAGCAATTTCAAAATAAATATTCATTACTTATGCCCAGCACTTACGTCGTAGTCCATTGTCCGAGCACGTTGCGTAGCCAGATGTCTGGCAATCCTCGACGCAATGTTGTTTGATCCCGCAATAAACGTGAACTTGTAGATCTGGCGTGATCGCGGCGTCACCATATCTGCGTTTCCCCAGCACGCTGAGCATGACGGACGTCAACAAATGAGCTCGATAGGGAAACACGTTTGAACAAAAATTAGCAGTTTTATGTGGCTATAACATCACTAATCATGTTTGTTTCTTTTGCAACAAATATAACCTCCAACATGGAATTTTCCGAGGTAAAAAATGGTCAAAAGTTACAAATAATGGCCCTTTAATAAGCCATTGCTTTCGCTTTGGTAAATCGTTCACCAAGTCTGGCAAAACTCAATTCATGTACACACCAGTTCACTCATTTTCATCTGGAGAGATAATTTTATGACGGAAATGTTGACAGTACGTGTTAATGCATGGAAAATAATATGCTACGTGATAGGCATTTAGATGTTTATATTATAATTTCAAATTATTTTAGATATTCTTCGTCTGCCTTACCTCGCTTCTTTCCTTATGTTATCAACAAACTTTTTGATTTTTAGAAATCTCTGGTATTTATCCTCATTTCACTGTGGTATAACCATCTAGCTGTCTGTTTAATTCATCAGTTGTCCCCCCTGTATCATAACTGCGTCAGTGTCATTGCAAACATTAGAATTTTCAGTTATTGTCGTTCATTTTCTAACATTTCCAGTTTTGTTCCAATTCTCCAGTGATTGATCATCGGATGTTGCCATCTTTTCGTCTAATTTCATTTTTACTTTTCGTCAAAAAATCGAATTGATCCAACTTTTGTTCAGTTGGAAAAATAAAAATATTCTTACTGGTTAACTTCGGACTACATTTGTCTACACAAATAACATATGCAAAGTAAAGCAGTTAAAATAATACTGATATTGACAGAAGTGCAAACATATTTGCTAACCATGAATAGCCAGAGACGACTCAAGTTCTTTATAGATAACGCGAGTTAAAACTGTAAAACAGGACATAATTAAACCCTCCTACAATCCTATTTTCAGTCTTTAAGCCTAATATGTACATACTATAATATGTACATATTATTTTTTTGTGTGTATATAATATTTTAGATCATGTAGGCAGAAAAAGTTCCAGAAACTATTAAACACTGATGTAGACGTTTAAAACCCTATTGCTATTGCATTATTTCAGATCGATTGCCTTTCGTAAGAAGGAAAATAAATTTGTGCTCTTCGTTTGTGGAATTCTCTACCGTCACAGCTTCATGCACTTCTATCGCTGGTTGAATTCTTTCGCTGGCCGATTTTTGCGTAGGCCAGCGGTGCGAAAATAATGCTCTGGTCGCGAGAATGCGGTAAACCGGCTGTTTTAATATAGTGCAATGGTGTCCCTCGTGTTTTTCAGGCTCGTGTTCAGAGCAATGGTGCGAACAAATCAAGACTGATATCGCAGTTTGACAAACACGCAGGACGCAGGTCGCTGTTGTGAAGTCGCAGGTTAGGCCTACACCTTGTAAATGCCGAAGTCGCAGGTCGCATGTTTCAAACTCGCAGGACGCAGGTCGCAGTTTTGAAGTCGCAGGTCGCATGTCGCATGTCGTGACCGGTCTTCCATAATTGTGACTTGAAAGCACACATTCTTCCGTTGCCTGGTTTAGGCTGCTGCGGTTCAGACATACTTGCAATCCCGGCGTTGCAATAATTACGGACAGAAGCGTAGTTGTCCGTTACAATCGAGATAATTGTATCAATATTTTGAAGATCGAGATAATATAAAGAATTTTTGAGAGCATCGATAGAAAAAATTATTGTCTCTTAAACCATAAAAGGAAATGACACGATGCTAGGTGATGCGTGACAAGAACTAACCTGTTGTTTTCTCAGACGGGTTTTTGACAAGGACTCCCCCTACAGTAGGGAGAATTGCGGGCTGCAAGCACAGGAAACCTTACATTGCAGTGTATTACCAGTAAAACTGGCTGTGGTACTGGTGTCAACGGATGTTGTAATTTCCAATAAAATAGACCAGTGTCCAGTAGAGCAACTATGAAGCTTCAGCGAACGTAATGAAGTCGAGTGGCTCTCCTCTTAGCTTTACGATACAGATTTATTATTGATTTATACACGTATTCAAATGATGTTGGCGATCGTTTTCATCACTGAACCTGACTTTAGTTCTTCTGTGGTTTGGACTTTATTTATTTATTTATTTATTTATTATTTATTTATTTATTTATTTATTTATTTATTTATTTATTTATTTCCCCTTAGAGACTGGTCAGTTTCTTCGTTTTTGGTGGTCGGTGATTATTTTTTGCCGAAGGACGTCAAAAAGTGGCTGATTCCCCATTCCAACTTTCGAAAACAGGTAAAAAAAAGGTGATATATATATATATATATATATATATATATTATATATATATATATATATATATATATATATATATATATATATATATATATATATATATAATGGGGGCCACCCTGTTTTTTTACTTTGGTGACGGGAGGTCACCATCTTCTTGAAATGATCAATATATATAATATAATATATATATAATATATATATATATATATATATATATATATATATATATATATATATATATATATATATATATATATATATATATATATATATATATATATATTATATATATATATATAAAACTACGCGCCCAGAGGCGCGCCGAAAAGTGTATGTCTGTTCTGATTTCTTAAAGTTACGGGCCAGAAGAGCGCTCCACAAAATGCAACTGAATGATGACATTTGTGGTTAGTACGATGCATTTTTAATAGACAAGTATGAGCCCATGTTGTATTTCAAAACACACCTGACACCCCCCCCCCCCCAAATTGATCATTTCAAGACCAAAGTAAAAAACAGGGTGGCCCCCATGAGTCCACCCCCCCCCCCCCAGCAGAAGTAGTCCCGCGCAGCCCTGTCTATGGCCCGAAAATACCTAGAGCCGTTGAACGTTGGTGGCGCTCTTCAAGAAAGAGATTTGAATGATTATGGATGTACATATCCGCATCTCTTCTCCAGCCATATCGAAGGTTGTTGACCTATTGACATGAAAAGAACGCCGAGGTGCACCAGTTATACCAGCCTTTCGGTGATCTGATCATCTGTACCGGATTTTGATATGTCAAGGTGAGTACTGGTTGACATAGACGTATGTATATACACAAACATGCAACGTATGCATGGAGGTCTCGATCCTGCGCGCGCGCGCGGGAGCAGCTAACCCCGGGCAGCTAACCCGGGAGCTTGCCCAGCAGCTCCCCGTACCGCTTATACCATTTTGCCATTTTTTGGCCTTGGATACACGTGCACCAGGTACTACGGTACTGCATGTAGTACCCAATCCATGGACAGACTAAGTCAGGTGTAATACCGTGGACAGTTGTATCAGTTGCAACGTAATGGCGACGTATTCTTGATTGAAAAGAGTGAAATCAAAAGTTTCCAACCAGGCAGCCGGGACTGCAGCCTGTGTGACAACATGAGAAAATGGAGTTTACTCAACATTCAAATATCTAAACACCCCCCCCCCCCCCGCCCCTCACGTCTAAGCACACGTCCGTGTTAGACTCAGTCCTCTCCAGTCTCCGGTTCCCAACGTCAATTTTCTCCCACTTCAAAACATCTTGAACTTTGTCTGACTTCAAGTACTGCTTTAGCCTTACCTTTATGTTATAACAACACTAAGTTTTAGAGAACTGCAGTCCAGTTTTTCAACTTACCTTCCCTTGTGAGCAAGACTGCGATTATTTGTTAGATCTATGTTAAAATTTTAATCATCGGAATGGTTGACAAAATTTGAATTTCTCATCACACCATATACATGTGGATGAATTATTAGGTAGGAGGTCAACTCCAAAAAGTCCTGATCACGACATTGATTTTTTCTTTCATAAATTGTGTGACTCCAGTTTTGATGATTTGAATCAAAAAGAGAATTTCATTCACATTTTGAGTCTGAAATATAATTACCTCTTGTGAAATAATTATTTTTGATACTTAATCCCCGGCAGAGCTTTGTAACTTTTGCCATACGGCACTCTCTGATCGTATTGTTGAACAATAAAGTGATTGAATGAAAGAGGAGAAAGTCCAGAGGATGCCTCAAAAAGTATTTCCCCTTTCTGCTGCTTTCCAGATGTAAATTGCATTGTCAACAACGCATTTCACACAGACATAAGCCAATTCTTTACCAGAGAAATAATGAATATTGTAAGAAGAACTAGACAGAATAAACAAATTCCGAAAATTGTCAGAAGTTACAGGCTCTAATAAATACATTAATGCTAATACATGATTTGCAGTCCATTTATTTATAAATATCAGCTCAATACTGGACATTATTCAGCGGTTGAATATCGATCTCTGTATGAGCAACTACAGTATTGTTTGTCTTTGAGGTTGTATTACGGAATTCTGCTTTATGGAAATCCATTTTTGTCTTTGTTCAAAAGGCATCAAAATGTACACAAAGGATGGACGATCTTAGAAATGAAGGGTGGTCAAAAAAATGAGGGCGCTCGGCTATGCTAAATTTGTCAAAATCCATGACCCTTGATCATAGTGCAAAATGCAAAATTGACATGACTCAAAGGAGCTCAAAAGTGAGGGAATGTTAGAATAGTGGGAAAGGGAAGTATGCATGCACTGCCAAACTCAACAAAAGTCTCCTTCGGAAAAGAAAATCTTGCCAGGCATGACATCTTTCAATCACATTTTCATCCCATGACTATTGTCGTCAGTCTTTCTTTTTGTAACAAAGTTGAACAGGCAGCCATTGTATGGTTTAAATTTCTCCCTCATAGAACATGTTTGTTTTGAGAACTCTCTCTCCCACGACTTTCTACTGCCAAGCTACTTGCGCCCTCTAGTGTTGAAAACTAGAAGATGATTTAGGCTGCAAGGTATCGCCTGCTGCTGTGAAGTACACTTGAAATAGTCTTAAGTATACCAAAACATTACAAGTAAAGTTGTTTTGTCCACCTGTTAGCAATCTATTAAAACTTTATGGAGTTCATCTTTGCGCATGAGAAACCAATGAAATTGGAATTTCAAATTAATGGGAACTTAAACAGAAACAAAAGTGCAAGACTGTTGTTATTGTCTTCTGAAAGTAGAAATTTAATGGCAAAGTTCTCAGTCATATCTGAAGACGGTGAGACAGTGAAAAATTTCACATTCTGGGAGATGTTTCCCAAGTAATAAAATTGCTGATAAGGCCAAGAAAGATATAAAGTTTGTTTCTCATCCTAGACATATTGCAAAAATGATGTGGTGATGCAGGTTTTTTTCTCAAATTTTTTTTAATTCTACAATCAACAAGAACACGCAAAAAAACCATGAACTTAATATAACTTAATATAACAGTGACATATGTGTAAGTTCTGAATAGAATGTTAGCGTCAGTTATTTTGTTTACAAGTCTGTTTTATACAGCACTGTGTTATTTACTATTGTCGCATATTTTCGCATTTATTTTTTTTATTTTTTATTTTTTCATTTCATTACCCAATGAGCAGAAAAAGAGTTGACGTTGTGGGTCTGATTTGGTGCATGAGGATGAGAAACAAACTTTTTATTTTTCTTGGCCTAAACTCAAGGGTGAAATTAGGTGTAGGTGGCAGATATGCATTCATTCCATGCTCCCCAAATTTCCACATATCAATGTCAGTCAAAAGTGAAAAAGCAAAACACACATTACCACCCAAGTCTTAATACGTCCTGTCTTCCATGACCATCTGTTATTTCTCATGAGAGGTTTGAAGTGTGCGTCATTCATTGTAACCTCAAAACAAATAAGAACAGACAACACAAATAGGATCATAGATGTACAAATATGTCTGAACAAGATATCGACCACTGGCAAATAATGGCATTCCAGAAGTGTAACCAACAGTTCATACAAACACGTAATGACTTGAGTCAAAGGTTATTTTACATGAAGTCAGCTCTGCACTTTGTGTGTGTGTGTGTGTGTGTGTGTGTGTGTGTGTGTGTGTGTGTGTGTGTGTATACATATCCGGTATGTGTGTATTGTGTGTGTGTGTGTGTATGTAATAAAAGTGTGTGTGTGTGTGTGTGGTGTGTGTATATATATATATATATATATATATATATATATATATATATATATATATATATATATATATATATATATATATATATATATATATATATATATATATACACACACACACACAACACATGACATTTATAAAGACATCTTACATTTGAAGGGTGCTTATCTCAAATATATTTTAATCTCCTACATAAACAGGGAATGTCTCTTTCACCATGAATTTCTTATATTCAAATAAACTTATATATATATATATATATATATATATATATATATATATATATATATATATATATATATATATATATATATATATATATATATATATATATATATATATATATATATATATATATATATATATACACATATGTTCAAGATTTATGTTGTGGCTCTGAGAGCGGGACTGTAGAGTGTATGTGTATAGTACTTTGCAGACTTGGCCACTCCAAGACGAAACCATTCATTTGTATCCGGTCATTTGTCCACTTAATGGAGCTATTTGCACTAGGAATAGTTTTCCCAGCATATATTATTCATGAAGTTGAGTTTCTGCCACTAGGAATCGCTATATCACAGTTTATACAGCTGACAAATGCATTTTGCACTTTGTATTTTTTTCAAATTTTCATCAGGTTCTCTATTTTCTCTGCGCGTCTCAATCCTTCATGTACGTAATCTGCTGAAAGCTTTGTTGGATTAGCTCTGTGTTGAAAGAAAAGCAGTCTTTTAAACCAGACAAAAACCCTTCTGTCATGGAGATGAAGTTTGCAAATACAACCAGTGCACTACCCCCTTAGTCGTAGTCATTGCTTTCTATCGATCAAAGGGCCTTAGCAACGCCCATGGTTACTCCTAACAATCAATGTCGCCTGTCTGGCCATTGTAATTCCCTAGAGGCTGTTTAGAGGTTCATCATTACTTTCCTCCCCTTAACGAAGGTGTCAGTGTAAATCGATTTTTTCCTTCTCTTTATCCTGCCAGCATTTACAGGCTGAGGAGATGCATTGACTGCCTCATTAGCATATGAATAGAGCAAAAGAAAAAAAACCTGGTAGATTGTTGTAGGATTTGCATACCATACATACGCTGATCGCCTCAGTATGTGTGTGTATACACGCTGTGGCCTTTGATACTGTTACCAACACAAGTAACGGCAGTATGCACTTAAGCAGTCGGGTAAACGTGAAATTCATTCAGAGGTAAGGTCTGGGCAATTGTCTCCAAATTTAATATTTTTTTCACTTTCCAGCTTTTGAAAGTCATGAGAGTTGTTTGATAACAGGGGCTGTAGTTTCTGCCACCTGTTTGGTAATTTTATGTTCCATACACAGTCACATTAAGGTTGTCCAGTAAACTGTCATTGTGTTTTGTACCAACCTATCAAACTGCTCTTAAAGTTTATAAAAAAATCCAACATCATGGGTGTCTCAAAGTTTGTAGGACATAAATTGGACACGGTTTAATGGGTTCTGTGTAATCAGTCAATTAAGGTCGGCAGGTAAAGAGTGAGTTATGTCTTCCTAGGGCAGGAGGTCGCAATGAACTAACACTTGTCTGGCTGTATTGGGGCACCTTGCGTTTTACCAGAAAAACACACAGATGTTCATGTTATACCCAAGCCACTGAGGCCCTGCAAGACAGTATGAAACCTTTGCACGGATGATATTCGGGATTCCAGTCCACATACTTTGGTTCGGTTGTAACCAGCAGATTTATCCTGCAAGTCTTTTGAGGACAGTAATTAGAGCAATTAAAAAATTGAAAAGAAGTTCAAGGCAAAATGGGTGCGGGAATTCCAGCGAATTATTTTCAACGTGTCTACTTTGGCCGAGTTCCATATACCCTGTTGTACATAGTGATACATGTTATCATGTTACACACTGCAAGGCCAGTATTGCCTTACTCTTTCCTTGTTTACAATGCAATGCTAGTTAGTTCTCAAATTATAGAACTACGGGCCTAAAATAGGATTGACTCACTGACAGGAAATCTGTGTCTAAAGATATATTTCAGTTACTCTTTCATTGTATCTTGGCAGTGTTCGGTGAAATTGAAGTAGCATGTCTTTAATTTCTTTGACAATAAAAAAATTTGATCCATCAAGAAAATATCAAAAGTCGAAATTGACAGATGGAGAAATTAGGGTTTGGTTTACTCCTATATTTTGAAATTATGTCTCAACATAGATGCTGTGAATTTTCTGTTGTAAACTGTATCGGGAACATGATGAAAAATGATAAAAAAATTGATATGATTTCTCAGTATAAATACATTATGTCAAACGTTCAAGATATCTATAATTCTCAAAATCAGTGTATCATATGCTCAGATACTCATGGAGGAATCACCATCAAGCCCTCTTTGAAAGTTTACAAAATGAAAGTGCAGCTCCGATTTAGAACTACACTGTGTTTACACTGGCAGCTTCAGCATGGTTTGATTCAGTCACAGAATGTTTTTCTTATCACATAAAGACTTTTATGTTTAATTAATGTGAATACACCGGTAGAGAAACCGCGAATGCAATTCATGCAATATTTAGCATACACCTTTCTAGAATGGTGCGTTACAGGCTTCAGTGACAGTGATGGCAATGAGTGTTTGGAAACATTTTGCTGTGGTATTAATGGTAATGATCAAAGAAATATGTTTTTTGCTAATACTACACATGACTTTCTCATTGTCTTTTTAAAACTATGTAAAATCATTTTTCAAACACAGTATGGCCATTTTTCACGTACAGATTGGAAAGTGGGGTAGATAATTTCATACACCCTGCGGGATTCAACCTCTTCATATTTTGTTTTCAAAACGGCAGAACGTGAGACAACTACTTTGCAAATCAATGCATTGTTTTGATTGGTGGCCTCAGTGAGTCTTCCCATTTGAGTTTCGACAGTGACTTGACCTTTAGTGACCTTTGGAATTATCTCCATCATTGGCAAAGTTCAGGTTTATCACAAAATTTGATGAGAATGAGTGTCTCCTTCCTTTCTCCTTTGTTTGTTTGTTTTTTCTTTTCTTTATAATTTTCATTTTGTGAATGGTAGTAACTGGAATCTGTTTACAGATCACAGTATGGTTTGTGCTATAGATTGTGTATCCTATCAACCTGCAATAAAATAGTCCTATAGACATCAACACATGTAGTATATTACTGGTTCTCTGGATCTGTCAGAGTTGTATCTGGTTCATTCACTTTGAAAAATTCAGGATCATTTCTGTTATTAGTAAAATGCCCTGATCCCCACAAAACCCCTCCCAAATAATATATTATGGCAAGTCCTCCCTCAAACCCTTTAATCAGCATACTTTTAACCCCACACCCACCCACTTAAACCACTCACCCTCTCCATCTCGTCACCTTGCTTGTGATAGTAACAACGTGATACTATTTAAGACAAACTGGCCTGGACAAAGTAACACTACAGTCACTGTCTGATGACTCAATACTGAGCGCTTTCAACATTGCGATTCCAGAAAACCGTGCCCAGTATGTGTCTAACAACAGGGATATGCAACAGGTGGATTTTGTGTGTTTAACAAATCTAAAAGACTGAATGATGGACTGCATGTGGTACTGAGGTCAGCTTGTCGTATTTGCATTGCTATGCTCCGTCTGATATCTCAAAATATTTGTAAATTCTGACATTGAGCGGTGAACGTACAGGAATTTAGGTCATTGGACTGAGGTCAAGCCAACAGAAAGACTACATATCATCAATTTTTTGATCGATAAAAAAATCAATAGAGTGTGCCCATTGTCTCATTGACTGTTTAGTGATCCACATAAATTATTATTGCCATAGCAATGAAAACATAATGCACTGCAAAAAGCTTTGTTTGTCCTGAAGAAGCCTAAATACAGTTCAGTGATTTCAAACAGAATTATGGCTAAAATACAGCCATTATAGAATTGTGCCTTTTACATTTGTAGAAAATGTAGCTGCCATTCAACCTTTCAAACATGGTGCCGTACATGATATCTGTGCCTTTGTGCATTTGGGGGAATTTTTTTTTTAATTCTGCTCTTATTTGATTCATAATTTGAAATAGTCAGGATATCTTTGTGGCCAGAATCAGGACATTTTGTTTTACTTTATGGAGTAGAATTGTGAAAATGCATTTTGTTTCAGATCTTCCAATTATAAAAGAATTTTCTGGAAGATTTTAGACATTATAAAATATTGGCACCCAATCTGTCTTGCTATGGAGTGATATCAGTCTGCCTGGCTAGACTACACTACATGTATCGGACCAACATATCAGACCAACCAGAAATGAAGAAAAAGTCATTATCTGTAAATTTTAATGTATTTTCCTGTATTTTTTTTTTACCTTTGTAAAATACTGGGTTTTTTTGGTTCTATTCCCAAAGCCAAGTTTAAATGCTGAATGTTCAGTTAGCCAACACTGAATCCTTGTGTGTAATTACCTGATGTTATTGATGAGAACAAAATTTTGGTCAAGACTAGAATTCATTTGTCAACAATAACCTCATGTATTGTACACAAGGAATTGTTTATCAGGGGTAAATACTTAGTATTTCACTTATAGGAAAGGAATAAACAATGTGTTTATTTTGTAGAACAAAAGATAACAAAAACATAATTTACAGCTATGAGTGTGACCTAGCTTTTAAATCACTCTGGCAAGTCAAGAGACTTTTATAAGAACTGCAGCCTAATTGTTTTCTAGTTTTAGTCATTCAGGCTGGTTTTATGTTTATTATAGCCGATAAAAGATAATAAATAATGATGAGAAGAGGTCCTTATGTCAAATCTATCTTCAATCAGTTCTAGGCTGAATGCCTTAGTCTAGAGACAGTCGTGTGCAATGCCTGCAGTGTGATGCTATCACCATTTTCTGGTTCACATTCACCGGACATTCTGTCGGATAATGAGCAAATTTAAGTTCTGACTATTCAGACTGTAGGAAAGAAAGCCAAGTGGCGATACTTTTATTGGAAATAAAAACAAACAAGTTATGAGTGCCTGTAGCCTTCTGGAAGCACATAGAAAGCCTCAACCAAGCCAGAATCATCTTTAATGGTTAAATTATTAGTGAAACTCCAAAGTAAGGAGGCAGAACATGTTTTCAGACAGGACCGCTCTCATTCCTCCAAGAAGAGAAAATCCTCTGTGTACAACTCTCAAGTAATTTACAGTTTGTATAAAACTGAACGAGAACTCAGCAATATGCCTGTAGCTGTGTAGACACTTTGTGGTGTGTGTCTTTGTGTACTGTGACATTTCCATTGTTAGATCCTGTCACCATAGTTACTAGAGATCGTTGAAATCTGAGACGAGAACTGGTATTCAGTGTACCTATAACGTGTATAGGTCTGCAATTCTGGATAAAAATCGATTTGAAAGCTGCTAGAATTTTTGATACTCTTCCTGAGGAACTTATGTGGTTATTAACACTTTATTATCAAACAGATAAAGGGTATAAAAGACCATGTGACATTGAAACGCCAGCATTGCTTCACCGACTGTCATTGATTCTCAACAAAAGAAATATACTGTAATTGGAATAAATGGTATACACTGGACTTCATCCCCTACATTTATACATATTGGAACAAGATTGCTAGTTAAATCATCGAAGCTCAAACTTTACAAATTGCTTTGTTGTTTTTTTTCAAAAATACATATCCTGGACTCTTCAGGATTTCAGGATTTCATATATGGGAAAGGATTTTCATAATTTGCAATTCCACAGATATGAACTATCAGGTATATCTGATTTGTAAGGCTTGTACATGTATCAACCTGGCGGGTGATGATTGTTCAAGGATTCACTGATAGCATCCAAGCAGGTGGTTGTCATCAACGTATTCAATCATGCACAACACAGGGACAGAATTGTCTGTGTGCCAATTTCGAAATTAAAGAATGAAAAATTACACCTTCTTTCTATTGAATCTGTTTTTTTCGCCGAATACAAAGCAATGACTCCAGTAATGGGCCAGGTTGTTTATGTGGATAAGTTGATGTTGTAATGAGAGATGTAGCCAATCCTAAACCCAACCCCAAACCCTAAATAATCTGTCTAAATACAGCGGCTATCAATCAGGTAGGTCGGCCCATTTGAATGGAGATCCACATGCACTGACTATTGTTTTTGCATTGTTGTCCACTCAATGGGCACTGTAGAACAAGAAACAGGATTTGAAAAAGTCAGCGAAAAACCATGTGATACGATACATGTTTTTAGCTTCACTACCTTAAGTCAAAATTCCAGTCAGATCGCAAGCAAGGTAGGTATAGGTTACAGAAAAATATTTTCCGCTTCATACCAACACTCTAGGAATTATATTACACTCTGAAAGGATTGGCAGGTTGTTGTATTGACGTACATTTCACAGAGATTTCGCTAAAGAGTTTCTCCGAAGGCGTGATTTGATCTATATCCTTTGGTTAGTGACCCTTGATCACACTGCGTGACCCCTGCATATTGACAAATTGTAAAGTTTCCAACCCAGATTATATGAGTCGCTGGCAACTATTGTGTGTTCCTCGATTGCGTCCCGCTGGTTTGCTCCCAAAGAGGGACGAAAACACCCATCTGTTTTCTTTCATCGGTCAGGAATTCTTTTGAAATTTTTCTTCTTGTGATCCATGTAAATGCTCCATTTACCGTTACAAGTTAAACTGTTGTGGATTTACAGGGTTTTAAGGTGAGTTTTGATGTACCTGTTTTACCCATGTCACAAATCTAAAGGACCCCATGTTAGTCTTTTTTGAACTGATCCATTTTTAGTCGACTAAAGTCACCTGAGAGTCTATTTAGCCGTGTATGTATTCTATACGTTCATTTTTGGTGCAGATACATGTACATAAATTTCTCAATGCATTGACAGTTGAACTACGCATGCTGTGTGTAGATTGTAATCAGAGACTGCAGTTATGTATTTTTGAAATAATGACTCTAACAGGGCTGTCCGCAATTGTAGGTCTGTCAATAAATATGACTGCAGGTGCAGGACATAATGGACTGCTGCCAAAAATGTGGACAAAATTTGTCAGTGTTACTTGTGCTGCTGTTGTTCTAGCTTGTAGTCTGAGCTGTTCATATGTTTTGGTTTTTTTTCTGTGGTGTTTATCGCAATGAAGTATGAAGATGTTTTCATCGTTCTTGTGTGCATTATTTCCAAAAATGTAATCTGCATACAAATATTTATTTTTGTATATCAATGAGAGAACAGTGACATCACTTCGGAACAGCCCTATCCGAAGAAAAGACACAGAAAATCACTCTTATATATTTCTTGAGTATTAATCTCAAATGGAAAAAGTTTTCTTATTTCCTGCGTGATTATTCTTCACGATGACATCAGAATCAGAAGAGCTCTTTCACTGATTCTAAATCTGATGATCAATACTTTGCCTCTGCTTGAAAATCTAAAATCTAAAATCATTGGAAAACAAAACAAACGGTATTGTTTTTCTACCAATGTTTGAATGATTGAATTTATCAATCTATATGTAAACAGGCCCTTTATTTCGATATAAGTGGGCGATAGCAGCAGCAGCCAGTGGGAATGTTGAATACTCCCTTCAAACAAACAGTTCATATACATATTGACTGGCCATGAGGGCAACAGCATACGTCTGTACCCCGAGGGACTGTGAGTCACCCCCAAAAACAGACTGTTTCCCGAGGCCGTAGGCCGAGGGAAACAGTCTGTTTTGGGGGTGACTCACAGGCCCGAGGGGTTAAAGACGTATGCTGTTGCCCTAATGGCCAGTCAATATGTGTTTTTGTAACACACCTCATCCGTAGTCATACATAAGAACGTACCATACACAAAAGTTGTCGCATGTAAGCTATATGATGTAATATGTTGGAGTGGTTCAGCAAGAAAAACGTTTTTTGCCGACAGGGTCGCAATACTTCTGCAAAACGTTCAATGCACCTTTGATTATCGTCTTCGTTCGTTTCGAGTCCTTGTTTGAAACCAGAGCATTCAGTTCTTCTTCAGAAAGTAGGATAAACCGAGAAATTTCTCGACTATCCTTTCGCTCGTCCGCAGACGGCATCTTTGTTTACATTCCAGTTCGCGCATGCGCCAATGTTTTTTTGACGTCAGCGGGCATCATTTTTCGGAACTGATGCCTGGCAGGCAACAGTTCCGACAAATGATGCCTGATGACGTCGTTTACGTGGATCAGCACAAAAAGAACGCATCCCACGTGACTGACAATTGGCGAATTAGAACACAGACTGCGGATGAGGTGTGTTACAATTCATATAATGCAGACTGTGTAGTTTTCAACAACGGGGCCCGGAAAAAACTCAAGTCAAACAACTATCACAGACAACAAGATATCTTCCAAGTTATTTGCGATTTTGATCAAAATTAAAGAAGATTACCGTTAATTACACTTCTGTCAAAATTGTTGACTGATCAGCCAAATCTTCAATCAAGTTCTTGTACAAGACTGGTTTACAATCAGATTGAACCATTTCAATCTGTTTACCAATGTAGAGGAATATTATTGATCCAAGGCAAATTCAACCCGGATGAAAAGGTTTCATTGGGTAACAAACATAACACAAATTAGTTTACATATCTTGTGGTGACATCAGTGCCCATGTCAGAGCTGATTAAACATATCTAAATGATCTTGAACATGTCTTCACTTGTGTAAGACTGGTCATGCTATACCAATATAAACATTTTTGTGTTGTTGGTATGGCTGCAATCACACCAATGATTACAGACTAGTCTTGGCTTTGCAGTTCAGCTGGTCTAGAAGACCCAGCTATTTGTGATTTAAAATAGACCTGACCCCTTTTTTAAATATGGTACTATGGTACAGTAAGTTCAAATTGTTCAGTCTTTCCTAAGTGTGTAGTTGGACAACAGGTATACATACATGTAGGTACATGTGGGTATGTGTATATATATGTGTCTGAGAACATGTATGTATATATGCATGTACGTATGTATACGGCTATATTATATATATATATATATATATATATATATATATATATATATATATATATATATATATATATTATATATATATATATATATATATATAATTATATATATAATATATATAACAGATATCTTGTCTGTTATTGTTGTTTGACTTGGAGTTTTTTCTGGGCCCCGTTGTTGAAAACTACACAGTCTGAGTCTGCATTATGAACTGTTTGTTTGATTCTGATGTTATATATATATATGTTGTATTTTGTATGCTGATATATATATATATATATATATATATATATATATATATATATATATATATATATA
Source organism: Ptychodera flava (assembly GCF_041260155.1). Taxonomy (NCBI): domain Eukaryota; kingdom Metazoa; phylum Hemichordata; class Enteropneusta; family Ptychoderidae; genus Ptychodera; species Ptychodera flava. The sequence continues at coordinate 16,942,418 of NC_091931.1, read as the reverse complement.
TATATATATATATATATATATATATATATATATATATATATATATATAACATGTATATGTATTTGTATGTATCCCATATATTAAGACTATGTCAGAAATGTTTTTCCATCCATTTAACAGTTGTGTATTTTTTTACAGAGGATTGTCCAAAGATGTCATGATGTAGGAAGTTTGGATAAAGGTTACAATGGCAGACGACACAAAAATCGATGATGGTGTTTCTGAAGACGTGACGATGACAGCAGAGACTGTCACCGAGGACGTATCAGAGAGCGTAACAAAGCAAATAGTGGATCCTGTTGCGGAAGAGACAGCCCAGCCTGAAGTCGTTCAGGATGGAGAAACTGCCAAAGCGACAGAGACAGAAAACCAGGAGAACAAATCAACATCGAACAGCACAGAGGGTGAACTTGGACTTCATGAAAATCAAAGAAATATAGATAATGACAAATCACAGCAGGAAAGTAGTAACGAACAAATCAGTAAAGATGAAACATCCGACGAGAAGGAAACGGCGGGGAAAGGAGGAGAGAAACTGTCTGATGTGCAAAATGATGATGGTGACAAAAACAGGCCAACTGATGGAGAAGATGCTGATGTGGAAGATAACGAGGATGAAGAGGATGCAAATGCAAAGAATGCGCCAGCCGGGAATGCGCCCGCTGACGATGTGTCCAAAAAGAATGACAAAGACAGTCGTAAAAAGGAAAGAGTCTCGACAGGGAAGTCGGTCCAGTCATCCATAAACGTGAAAATTGTGCGCATTCGGGACTTGGGAGAGGAAGGTGAAGACGCCAAGTCCGAGGCCAAGTCGTACTCCAGTCGCAGAAGTGAACGAAGCACTTTCATGACGACAGTAGCGGACGAAGTGTCGGTGGCGCCGACGTTCGACGAGGTGCAAGCGGAGCTTGACAGGGTGTTGAGCCGACAAACAGCAGAGGACGGACTACAGCAGAGCGAACTTCCAGGGAGAACAGCAACTCGTAACACACCAGCAACTCCCATGACAGACTACCCAGAAAGTCCAACGTAAGTAAAACAACCATTGCTCATTTGATGAACAAAGAAACACTGCAACACCCATATTCCAAGTACACATTTATCCCAATAAAACTTTTTTTCCTGATATTGATGTATCAGTCGCTGTGAAATTTTGGTTCACAGGCTTCTGAGTGTTGGTATTATCGAGAATTTATTAATAATGATGGTATATTGACAATAATGTATATTTATCAGGGGTTACATATTTATTTAATATTTTATGCAATACTGGAATTTGAAATATCACAATATCCAATCATCCAAACTTCAAACGAGTTCATTCTTAATTCACTGATATCAAAATGCTGGCAGCATTCAGTAGGATCAGCTCTCTGTGTCTATACCTGATGCAATGATGTCATGTATACTCACTGTGTGCACCGTTTCATTCTCAGCCTGTTTGTGTTTTGTTGAAATTTTATACACACTGCAGTTGCCAAAATAACCAAAAAGTTAGGAGAGATCTGACAAACATATTTGGTTTCACACTGAGACTTGTAAGCTTGTTTAAACCGCAGGAATACATCTGTGTGTCTCGGAGATATTAACATCTTGGAAGGATGCTAATTTTTGTTACCCTGGAAAAGGTGACCAGATTAGTAATACCGACAGTCGCCATAATGTTTAAAGACGAGTGTTGATGTTCATGTAACTCAGTCAGTGTTTAATCATCCTGCATCGAGCACAGTGAATGGAACTGTGAAATTGTATTCTTCAAATTTGAAAGACTGGTAGGAACAGGGTGTACATGGACGAGATATCATTTGAAAATTCTGTAGTTTTTCTAGTAGATTCAAACTCACAAGGTCAAGTTTAGAGTGGTGAAAGTTACAAATATTTGAAAAACTAATGAACAGGCCAGGTATAATAAGCATGGGGTGATGTTTTTATTAATGTACCTATTGTGCTAAGTTTAAAGTTGGATTCATTGGTCTTATTGAATTGGCGTCAGTTGAAAGATAAAAGGCAAAATATCTTTTCAAAAGTTATCAAGAACATCAGGAGACTTTGACAGTCCATTGTTTAAATGCCCCATTATCTCTGTCAATGTCAACTCAAATGGAATTGAAGTTAGATAAATTATAGGTTCTGTGATTAATGTGTAGGACTGAATGAACAATGAGTAGCACTCACTTCATCAAAAATTGGTCACCCCCACCCCAACCAACCCATCCCCCCATGGCCGTTTGGTGTGGTACATTGTAACTTGATGTGTGCATAAGCAGAAATATGGTTTTCTGATCTGCAGTCTTTGGCATTGTTTTTAAAAAGAGGGGTATACGCTATGCAGATCCCCTTCTTCTGGACCACATGACCTGACCCACCCTTTTACCCCAAGTCAACCACCATGTAACTTGTTGACAGAAGCTAATTGAAGTCTTCAATGGACTTGCCGGTGGTACTGCAAGATTAAAGCCTTCCATTGAATGCAATTTCCTACTAACTCCATCATCTACAATTCTAATCAATGCTCCATTGTCTTGTCATTGTCTGAAATAAGTTACAAGTTTTGGCATATTGTATCTCGTGTTACAAAAACCTCAAACTGTCCAACTGTCCATGTATGCTATTTCAAATGAGCTAATTCTTCTCAATTATAACTTTAGAAAATTATCTTGTCTCTGTGGGAACTTTGCTCAATAATCAGGGAATGATAGAATTTGCAGATTGTTGCAGGATAACTATTTCAGTTTCACATCACCAGAAAAGATGATCGTCTGGCCACTTTCATGAAAAAATATTCCAGCGAATTTAAAGCCATGCATCATTCTCAAAGAAAGCCAAATGCACTTCATTATACCAGTGGCACTGTAACTTTAATACGATTCACAATAAATATCCATGTTACAGTTCCTGTCACATCTGCTAAGCTTCACACAAGTTCAAATTGTCTTTACAATGCTGCCATTTGGTTCCATTTGGTATTTTACAATTACAAAATATAATGTAAACCATTAAATTCTTAATGTCATAGACAAAACATTTTAAAAAAGGATAAAAATTTCTCAATTCATATGTGCGTACAGAAAATTAAAATTTTGGTGAATTCTTCTTACAAGTTCCCCTGGCCCTGTCCTCTATCATGAATGCCATGTGCATCTCAAACATACAGTATAAGTTAGTCAGCGATTTACTGGAGAAATGATGATCTAGTATGATCAAAAAACAGCATGCAGCAATCTTTTATAGTGGAATAATTATAAAGTATCATTTAGGTAGGGCCTTTTATTCAAAAGTCAAGGTAGCTCAGTCATGGGCAAATGGTAAAATTAATTATTGTGGGTGTTATAGAGTGACTACAACCTATATCCTAATTACATGTATCCTGAAGTTTTGGTCTTGCATCTTCACTATTGGAGGGCGCCATTCCAAGAGTTTTTTAATGACTCATAGAGGGCGCTGTTCTCTTTCAACATCTTTGATACACAAAGGGTTATTCCCTGAATCAACACTTTCTACCGTACTAGAACTTGTTAGAAGAAGATTCAATGAAGTAATTGGATGATATTTTCCTTCATTGGTTTGGTTTTTCCGTGCAATTTAGAACCAAATATAAAGATGACAAGTTGCCCATTCAACTTATTCATCTATTTTCACAGGAGTTTGAAATTCATAAGAAAGGTTTCAATGTAAGTATTTGTGCACACAAACTTTAAGGCTGTGTAAGCTGATATATAACTGTAAAGATTGACGTGTGAAGAAGTAATGTAACAGTAATTTAACATTCAAGTTCATCACATAGACTAATGCCAATCCATAACTTTATGAAAATTGATGAAGCTTCTATTATTAATATAACTTAACTGAAACACATTGTTATCTAGTGAGTCTCATACAGTAATGAATATATCAGTAAAAGAAACATTTTGCTGTTGGTTAAGATTACTGACCTCTTAGCCATATATTAATATACAAAGTAACGCTTTGGACATGATCTGCGTTTAGATTGCTTTCAGGGCTAGAAATTATCTGAAAACATGCCCTGAAGATATTACAATGTAATTCAAGACAGTATAACAAAATTGACTTTTGATTGTGTACAAAAAGGGCTGAATTTGTATTTTAATTATGCATTCAAAAGTGGACACACCTGAAAAGCAGTCTAAACACAATTGAATGTCCATGAGTGTATGCAAAGGGACAACCATCTCAGATTGTTGCATGAGTTCAACAAGTGAAATTCATTTCATCTACAGGGGAGGGGGTTTGATCTCCATTTATTATGTGAACTTCACTTTCGCACTTTTATTTCATGATCACAAGTTCACTATATATTGTGTGTAAAAAATAAACAAAAACTGCCCACTCGTGCCCACAAATTTTACTGCAACTACAGTTTCCAACTTGTGTTTACTCCCAAACACAATTTGCCAACTGTAACATGATATCCAACACTTTTCATTCATCATACTGTAAAGATAAAAAGTATTACATTTTTTTAATTGCTAAGTGTCTGCCTGATTAGTCCCCACGGACACCGTCCGGGGGGACTTATAGGTTTGGTCATGTCCGTGCGTGCGTCCGTGCGTGCGTGCGTGCGTGCGTGCGTGCGTGCGTGTGTGCGTGCGTCCGTCCGTTCACGCAGATATCTCAGAGATGCAAGAAGCGATTTCATTCAAACTTGGTACAAGGATTACTTCATATGTCATACAGATGCACGTCGATTTGTTTTGTGATACGATCCAATATGGCCGCCTGGCGGCCATTTTATTACGATTTTTTCATGTACAGAGCCATAACTCAGACATGTTTCAACCGATTTTATTCAAAGTTGGTACAAGGACATTAACCAATGTCATAGATATGCACGTCAATTTGTTTTGTGATACGATCCAATATGGCCGCCAGGCGGCCATTTTATGACGATTTTTTCATGTACAGAGCCATAACTCAGACATGTTTCAACCGATTTTATTCAAAGTCGGTACAAGGACATTGACTAGTGTCATAGATATGCACGTCGATTTGTTTTGTGATACAATCCAATATGGCCGCCAGGCGGCCATTTTATTACAATTTTTTCATGTACAGAGCCATAACTCAGACATGTTTCAACCGATTTTATTCAACGTTGGTACAAGAACATTGACCAATTTCATAGATATGCACGTCGATTTGTTTTGTGATACGATCCAATATGGCCGCCAGGCGGCCATTTTATTACAATTTTTTTCATATACAGAGCCATAACTCAGACATGTTTTAACCGATTTTATTCAAAGTTGGTACAAGGACATTGACCAATGTCATAGATATGCACGTCAATTTGTTTTGTGATACAATCCAATATGGCTGCTGTGTGGCCATTTTGTTACGATTTTTTTCATATACAGAGGCATAACTCAGGCATATCTCAACCGATTTTATTCAAAGTTGGTACAAGGACATTAACCTATGTCATACATATGTATGTCAATTTGTTTCATGATATGATCCAATATGGCTGCATGGCAGCCATTTTGTTATAATTTTTTCGTGTCCTTAGCCAAAACTTGGGCATGTCTCAACTAATTTTATTCACCGATTTTATTCAAACTTAGTACAAGGACGTTGACCTATGTCATACATATGCACATTGATTTGTTTTATGATACAATCCAATATGGCCGCCGTGTGGCCATTTTTTTCCCGATTTTTTCATGTCCGGAACCATAACTCAGACATGTATCAAGCAATTTATTCAAAGTTGTACAAGGACATTGACTTATTTATACATATGTATGTCGATTGGTTTCACGAGATGGTCCAATATGGCCACATGGTAGCAATTTTGTTATGGTTGTTCCATGTCGAGAGCCATAACTCTGGCAAGTCTCAACTGATCTTATTCAAAGTTGGTACATGTACATTGACTTACGTCATACATATACATGTTGATTTTTTAAACAGTAAGATCAAATATCGCTGCATGGTGGTGATTTTGTTACAATTTTCAAATGTACAGAGCCATAACTCAGACATATTTCCACCAGTATCATTCAAAGTTGGTACAAGGACATTGACCTATTTCATATATATGCTCGTCAATTTGTTTCACGTCATGTAGCAGTAACATGTCAATTATTGAAGTTTCGTAAGTAGGCTGATATGTCAAGAAATACGTACTGCATCAAATTCATGAAATTTTATACAGATGTTAACTGATGTTAAGCTCACATTGCTTTAACATTGAAAAAGACATTTATCAGTGTCATTTTAATTAATTTGTAATTGCATAAGTAATGAACTTTCCTAATTAGGGTGATATAGCCACAAATTAATACAACGCAAATGTGATGAAACTCGATACAGATGTTGATCTCATAGTGTTGTAAATACTGCATCAAACTTTATGAAATATGGTACCAGTGATAATCTGTCAAGTGTTAAAATTGTATGCAAAAATGTTTTGCAACATCCTGTTGATTAATTCCTAGTTGACTCATTTTATGAACTTTAGGATGGTGGCCTACATTGGTTTTATGTTTTCATCACCATGGAACTCATTCTTGGCCATTGAGCGCCATTTGTATCAAAGTATTTTTATCACAGACCTAATTAATGAAGAGGACTCTATCCTCTCTGAAGACATGTAATCAAAGTACCCATTAACAAGTGGGGACTGTGTCATCAACGATGACTTGTTTAATAATATATGCACCTCATTATTTCACTCCCATTTTGTGTTGACAAAGCAGTACTAAAAAAGATTTCCACAAGGTGCATAATTCCCAGCGAAAATATCCCCAAAATCCCACCTCATATATCAGGACAAATTACTATTTGGTAAACCAGTTGCTGGCTCAGTGCAGTTTTTTTGAAAAACACCATAATGACTACGAAAAGTTGTGGAAGCCTACATGTTTTTACACCGGGGAACTTGTCAATAACTGAAAAAAGAACACAAAGATGCAAAAAGGGAAGTAAAATAAAATAACACTTCTATGCAACAATATGCCTGGGATAGTACTCAAATTTGATCAATTACTTGACGATGTGTTGTGGCCAAGGGAAACATATTCTTCAGTAGCTATAGCAAAATTCTACATTGTACTCTCAGGCAGACATCAACATTTTGCTCTTTTGAAATTAAGGGGGAGGAGGTTTTGATCTAAACGAAGAAATTTTGTTTCTTGAACTCATGCAACATTCTGAGATGGTCCCCAAGTTAACCTGACCAATGCCTACCATCTAAAACCTTGTAAAGAGTGTGTTGGAAAATTGTGTAAGTTCAAAATTAATGTTGTATTCCCTGCCGTAATCAAGCAAAGATAAATTTTGCACGTGTGGACTTGTGTAGATAAATGTTCTGTCATTTGATCCATAATTTTATATAAAAAAAGGTCAAGTTTCAGAGGTGGGGAGGGGGCAACACCATCAAATTAACACTGAAAAGTTTGTAAAGTCCATTAATGTGGCCAATTTTTTTTATTTGTACACTGGTCACAAATATTTGTTTACTTTATGGTAGGATTTTTTATTGTTTCAAAGCGATTTATAATGCACTAAGTAGTGAGCACAAACCAAGTAAATCAACACATCTGAAATTATAACTATGATGTGCCAAACAGAGATTACATGTAATTTTATGTTTGTGCAGTGTTTCAAATTTGTTGTGTGTTGCATTTGTCATAGTGACAGTGTTTGGAAAATTTACATTCAAGTATATTTTATTACAGTCAGTTTAAGAAAAGTAAAACACCAGTAAAATTGTGGGAAACCAGGAAAATGATCAAAAGAGATGGACAAAACTTTTCTTGTTATCAGTATATTGCTTTGCAGCGCTTGAGAAAAGAAAAGAGCATTGTCATTTCCTGTCGCAAGGTGGCGCACTTTGAATTTTTTGTCAGTAATTTCTGCAAAGGTAATCGACCTCAGATCAGAAATAAAGCTCTGGTCTAGTTTCCTTTCAAGAAGTCAATCGTAGTTGTTTGTGACTATCTTGCCAATAGGACTTAATGAATTACAAAATAATGAATTTCACAATTTTGAGAATGGATTTCCGGCTTATCTAGAAAGTTGATGTCAGAGATTTGCCTGAAGATATGATAACCTGGTGTTGTCTCCATGAAGGATGACCCTGATCTGTTGACCTTTATTGATGAGCTCAGAGACATCAGCTCAGAGTCACAGGTATTTCTTTGAAAAACAGCGTTGTAATCAGACTACAGAGGGTGACCAACCTTGAAAACTAATGGCTTAGGAAGTGACTGTGAATGGGAAACGTGTGATCAAATGGGATGATTTAATGTTTCAACTTCCCTGCTTCAGGTGATTTTACTGACATACACGCTGCACCTACCTTGAGCTCAAAGCAAACACTGACAGCTTGAAATAAAAACGCATTTCCTGTGAAAGTCAAAACTTGTTACAACATTAATAAAAAAAAGCATTACAGGTGATTGATGTGCTGAGATTTCACGCTCCATGTAGACTCATCAATCAGTGCATAAAATTGATTCGCAGAGAATGAGAGAGGGTGGTAATCTCTCTTTTGTTGTCTGATGGTGTTCCTATACTCCCTTTGGAATTGTCTGCAAGATCAAACGAGGACGATCAACTGTCCAGGAAATTGCAATCTCTGTCTATCGTGTGAGTGTTTGAGTGTATGGATACGTGCAAACTGCCGATTCGATGGATATCGCCCTTCACCTTCAAGGATGCAGTATTCCGCAAGGTAACACTGAAATTAATGTGAAGCCATATTCCATCACTCATATTGGAGAAACAAATGGAGCACGGTGACCTTTGTCTGTCATTCATAAATTATTCATTCAGCCAATATTCATTATTGGAAATTTTCAATCAAAGGAAGGAAATTGGAAATTTATTTAGTGTTCCTAGCAATATTTGTTAGGTTAACACTGTTCTAGACAGGGCCTGAAAAATTTAATTTTTATCCACTTGTCCCCGGACAAGTAGCCTCTATTTTTCTACTTGTCCGTGCAGAAACTCACTGCCCTGAAAATTTCAAAAAAAAATGATTCTGCTCTTACCCAGATTATGGGATCTCTCCTACAATGGTTGTGACAAATTGGTGGTATTTACAGTTTATAATTGTAAAAAAAGTACATTACCATAATGAAAATTATTTAATATGCTTTCGTTGTTTATGGGAATTCTTTCCAGTTACCGCATTAAGATATGTTTAACAGAAATAAATACTAGTAAGATGTTTCATCACACTTATGACTACAAAAGTAGGAGTGATTGAAGACAATAGTCTAATAAAGCAGACATTTAACATGGTTTTTTCACTACTTCTGTAAAGTTCACTTAATTTTTATAATTGCCCAAATGATTGACACTTTTTCATTGAAATTGCAAAAATAAGATAGGTTGAAAACACTAAATATCTGAGAGGAACTCCTTTCTCTTCATATTAGCAATAACAACTTGCCATACCACGGCTTTGACAAGCTAGGTGGCTTTTGTTAAGGTCCGCTACAATTAAGATAGGGGGTCTTGACCATATAAGGAATGCAGCATGGTGACCTACACAAGCTTGCTGCGTACGATCGAAGAGTGGCATGAGACTCATTCTGGAGAAATTTCTGACTGCAAAATACTACTTTGAAAGACAGGGATATAGTGCTTCATCAAAATTTTGGAGTTACTGATATTTTTAGGTAAAGTTGTGAGCTTCCATCACATCACATAGTGCCGTTTGATGCTCCGTGCAGTGTGGCTATAAATTTCATTCTCTGTACACACTGTGTACTACTATAGCTAGCAGGTTAGTTGGGTAGAGACAGAGTAACGTTACCGTAGTTGTCAATAAAGTTTGCTTCACTGTTTCACAGTCCAAATTATTTGGTGAAAAGTTAGTTGTTCTATTTAAAATGATCTATGCTTCCGCTTCAAACATCATTGTCTGGTTATTATCTCGTTACATTTTACATGTAAAATAAGTGGAGAAGTACGTGGCCCGGCATTTACACCAGGGTCAAGTGGCTAGTGGACGCACATCAACTTGCCTATACCATGAATTGCAAACTGTAACAGAGTAACTGATTTTTCTTCAGTGTTTCCGTTGAGACGAAAAAAATAAGCTCCGATTTGAGTGCGTCCGAGTGACCCATGTCTTGTACTTTTGGGGGACATTGTTTCTAATTTTTGCGTCAAAAGACGAAAGAACGCACTCTTGACAAAACACTGAGTTGACTCTAAACTTTCTGCCCGCGGGCAAGTGAGGGCTAGCTTTGCACTAGTCCGTATTAGAAATAAGTCTGTCCCGGGCATCGGGCAAGCGTAATTTTCAGGCCCTGTTCTAGATATGGAATAATCAGAGCAATTAAAGAAAAGGCGGTCACGCTGTCCTTTGATGACCTTCCTTGACTTCTCTGTCTGCTCAGTTCTGTCTCCTTCCAGGGTTTTTTTCCAGAACTGAGTTATCAATAAAAAGGAATTACAGATAATTAATGGATGTGGTTAAAAGTTTCCATGGATGCCGGCAACTCCTTCTATATTATCCCTTTCACCCCCAAATAATTAGGAAAGTGAAAATCTTGCAAGCATTTTAATATTGAAAAGGGGAAAGTTAAAATGCTACATTTTAACCGCAGTTTTTCACAGCAAAAAATTGCCTATTTTTGAAAAATAATGTAATAAATGCAATGTTTTGTGAACCATAATGTATGTTGAAAAATATGCTTGTGCTTAATTTCTAGACATTTAATGAGGAAAATTGTCCCAACTTTAACAGAAAATATGCTACAAATAGTCACTGTAATGGGATAGGAATACTGGTGTTGATGACAGTAAATCTTTTCTGTCTTCTGTTTCTGATGTTTTTGGTTGCAAACATAGAGTCAAGAGTTCAATAGCAAATTGATCTTGTTGAATGTGCTGTGAGAATGTGATGAGGGCAGCACCATTTGATTTTTGGGAGGGTAGAGAGTTGGGGGGGGGGAATTACCAGCCACCAAAGGAGAAAAAAAAATAATTTACTAGAAAACAGATCCACAGTAAAATAATTTGTTGCCTCTTCCCTGATTCAGGTTAAGGTAAAATAATTATGTGAGGTGCTAAATAACCTGAAATGTGTGTCAAGAGTTGTCAGATCTTGATATGTTTGAGCTTCCACCTATGATGGCAAAAATAATACAAGCTCTACGTTTCAGTTAACTGCTTTATGTACATGTGGGTTATTTGTACGTTAATAAATACATTAGTTCATCATGCGTCAATAGTGATAGACTCTACAGTTGTTACAATCTGGATAGCAACTATTACAGTCTGTGACATTTGAAGAATCAGTGTGTATAAATTTCTTCTGTAATTATAATGTGCTACATCACTGTTGGTTCAGTTTGCTTTGGAGTTCATTACAATTCAGTTTTGAGGTTTGTATATTACCATGAGATGAGAGAAAAATATTTTTGACACCCTCATTAACTTCACCAATGCCCCCCCCCCTCCCAGATATCAAATGACTCTCCCCAAACGGTTAGAGCAACTTTTAGTCTGGTTTGGTAGTTTGTTGTGTATTTCCTTTGCAAGACAGGAATTGTCCCTTCATTGCGTTTTGAAGACTGCAGACATGTCCATCGGCTTTGAAGAGCCATTTTCTACGCAGCATTCTACAAGAATGGCCAATTTTCTACTCAGCATTGTCAAAGATTAAGGTGCACCAGGTACCCACCTTGAAATTAAAAAATTTAACTTTTGCTCAAGCTGTCTGTAAGGAAAATTTAAATCATTCCCTTACTAAGTTCCAAAATCGAGAATAAAAATCAGGGGTCACCGTGCAAACTTTTGTACTAGCCAAATTACCTAATATTTTTACTGACATTTAAAATTCAAAATGGCTGCCATCTCTGTGTTAACTCTGGGGTAGGGGGTGGGGGAATTAAATTATTGATTTTCACAGAAATAAGCTGGTGAAAATTTTACTTACTCCATGAGGTTCAAAATCAGGCCAGCACAAGTGACAGACCAAAACCAGTATTGTAAAAGTTTGAGAGTCAAAATATCTGTCCCTGTGGTGCGTTCTACCTTAATATCATTTCATCTTTGAAATCCAAAGCCTCAGTTGGTCAATGATGTGATTGCTGTATCATCATCCAGAAGAGAATCACTAATGTGAAAGAACTTACAGTGAAACTGCCACTGTAAAAAGTGACATTGGAGTAAAGATGTAAGGTTTCCAATATAAATCTTCAAAGGACAACAGCAGGAACCCTGTAGAAAGGTTTAACAACATTCTTAACCTTCAGAATAAAACCATATGAGGGCAGAAATTTGCATTTTCTTTCCTTTTCAATATTTTTCAATCCAAATAATAGATGACCTGGAAAATTTCCAAGATTTTTCAAGATGTTGGAAAATTAATCAAAATGTAATCTCCTGATACAAGCATTAAGCATACATTCTGTTCAATGAAATTTTATAATCACAACTATTATGAGAAAATCCCTCATAAACCATATCATCAATGTCGCTAAAGTTACATCAAAATTTTTATTTCTGTCAATACACAGGATTAATACTTGAAGGATAGGTGAACAAGGTTGCTTAGAAGTCAGTGCCCGTGTTTCAATGAGCTCCGAAATAATAATAGCTGTGTTCAATGCACTGTGATCTTTGTGTGATAAGATTAACCAAAACTAGCATGCCCCAAGTAACACCTCGATTACAATGGGATGATATTGTCCAAATTAAGTCAGATTTGTATGAATGTACAGCATGGGCCAAGTAAGATATGTGACAGGTTATCAAATTAAAGAATGACCAAAAAAAATCAAATAAATTCAGGTTCAGAGTCTCTGTCATGACATAAAAACAAAAAAACTATAACCCCTGAAGCAGAAATCTTGACTCTTTCTCGAGATACTGCCAAGATAATTATTGCCCCGCTTAGGCCAAGACTAACACTGAGTGTTAATGAAAGTACAATGGAAACGTAACAGACACTGTATACAATGCAGTCCTCAATGGTCAGACAATTGTTCCCTTGGTGGGAAGTCACGATGAACTAATACAATAGAACATGCTGTAATAAAAGTTTATAGCCTCAGGGGCTTTTTTTATCTTTTTTTTCATTTTGATTTTGATTTGTCATTGGAAAGTAATGAAGCCTGACAGATGACTTTTTTAGTGGCCTTTTCTACCTGGTAATGAAACCAGTGTTCATTGTGTACCTGCTGACTTGCTTAGAAATTGGGAGACCGGTTACTGCTGTCACTTCTGATAGTTGCCCCGTGGTGTGGCTGCTGTTGCTGTAAACAAAAACACAAAGCCCACCCAAAAAAAATAGGGCGGCAGCTTCTGTGCTGGGTAATTGATGGTTATAGCGTTAGAATGGAAAGAGAGCCGTATTCACACAGGCAAGTTGATTCATTCATAAGTTTTTGGTGTAGGGGTTGATTGCCAATTGGCATTAAAAAGTGATCTCTGACTCTGAGATGGTGAGTTTGTAACGTACTACATGTACTGTGGGCCAGCAGCCTGGGCAGCAGGGTCCAAAGGTATTTTTCTTGGTTCTATTGTTGTGTGAATTTAATCCACCTGTGTACCCGGCTTTTGATTGCTATAGTTGACACAGAACAGCAGATCTCTGTGATAAAATAAGCTTGTGCGCGACAACAGGGACAATGGTGATATGTCTAAGCAGTGACGACAGAAAGGGATCGGAAACCACTGAAGCAGAACCGGGAAGGAGTTGAGTTCACCACACCAATCAACTAGACATGACAACGTTTAAAATGTTTTGTTTATAGAGCCGGTGGTCAACGTTGTCACACAGACCCGCAGCCCACATGTAGTCTGATATGTTTGCAAAGGCCTGTGTCGAGGACAACCAGGTTATTGCCGGTTGCTACACACGTGTGTGTCCAACAAACAAGGGCATTCTAAAACTCTGACCACCTCATTATCAAAGTATCAGCATTATTGTGACATGTGACAGTTGCCCTGACTTCGTTATCGCGATCATGAAATTAGCGCTGAAATGAACACAGGTGCTGAAATTCGCGTTGAAATTAACTAGCAAGAGTTGAGTTTGTAAAAAAAATTTATATCTTTTTTTTTTTCTGGTCCAGCCGGGCAGGAACCAAACTGACTCTGGCCAGCATACCCAGCGCAACTAAAGATACCATCTATCAGAGAGCGTTGGCACTCATGGACACCAGGTGTAGTAGCCACACCAGGTCTATCGGCGAAGGCACGGTAACGACAGACCGGCTACCGCTCCTGCCACCGGCAAGCCTGCCAGATCACCCGTACAGACATTTCCCGGAGTCGTTTTTCTATGTTACCCAACAGAGACCACTTCCAGCTGCCCCTGTTAAGGTGAGTAAATATTCTGCAGGAGACCAACAGAGTCAGGTCCACTATGTTTGGCATAATATATGTTCTACCCACATGAAGCACAAAATAGAAGTATTCATTTCATATATTCATGTATCTCACGCAGTTATGATTCTGTATCTAGAATGCTCTCAATTTTCACTTTTTGAAATGTCGAATTTATCAGCGAGTGTAGCTGAATTCTCATATTTCAAAGTATGTCAATGGCCCCACACTTGAAGTAGTGTATTATTTTTGTCCGTGTTAAAGTGCAAAGTGGAAGCCCTTAAAACTTAATCCTGTAAGATTTTTTATTGAGTCCATTATTAAGTTTATCCAAAGCTTTCAAGGATGGATTGTTTTATTGTCACGAACACCTCATTCAGTTGTCCTGCGACGGATAAATGTTAGCAATAACAATTTGTACTGTTGAACGTCAAAGTCCATATCAGCCCAAGGAACTTTTTGCCTGTAATGTAAAATTTGTTTCAAGTCCTCTAAGAATAATTTTACAGTACTACAACACAGCTTTCCTGACTGACATTCAAGGAAACTTAGTTATTATTTGAAAAAAAATAATAAATGCTTAGAAAAACATTACATGCAAAATTATTTTTTATCATATCAGTAACTATCCAAAGTTTCTTAATCATGTTCCCATCAGATCATCATTAGTCTCTTTGGCTGTTAATCCTTTTAATACCAGAATGGTAGAACAATCCGATTAACTCTTGTGACAAATTTGGGAAACTGCATTATGGAAGGGGGTGAAAAAATCACATCTGGTTACACACTAGTTTGTAGGTGTTTTTTAAATTTCTGCAAACATGGAAAAAACCGAATTTCCAACAATGAATGTTTGATTGCCATTAGAGAGAAAGACCCAAAAGATCAGTCACAACTGAGATTGGTATGTGTCAGCCCACTGTGATTATATTCAATGTGTTCACAAACAAACACTATCTTAATCCTATTTGCTGAAATGTCAGGTTTTTATAAACATACTCAAGTCGTAAACAGTCAACAATCAACATTCCTAAAATAAAATATATACTCATAACTATTAAACAACGTCACCCCCACCTGCCAAGTGCTTTTATGCTTCTGGTTTTGAAGCCAAGATAAAGAGTCATTCTGATGAACACATCTGTCATTTCCATTTCATTTAGAAGACATTCCCAAGCTCATCAAACATTTTCATTCTGTATTGTTTTGATGTTGTATGGTTGTCAAGATGACTCACTTGTCCCTGTATCCACGGTCCCACACTGTCCTTTTGTGGGACTGTGATATATCCAATGACACTGGCATGTCTTAAGACACGCAATTGTTGTTTCAGTCACCTCAAATCTTCCACATAAACAGGAATTGATTTGATCTTCCCCTTAAAGACCTTAACAAACAAACATTTTTCAAATCTGATTAAAATATCTGGTTGGACACTGTGTACAATTTTTACGCTTTGTAAAATACTTTAAGATTCAAGCTTGTACTTTCCACAGAAACTACCAAGCAACGTTGTATAGTGTCTGGCAGTTTTCAAGAATTGCATGTTCAACTCTGTCGCTATGCATCAAGGGGGCATATCCTTTCTAGATTGGTGTGTATCTGTATGAATTCATGCAAAATAAGATCGATCCAAAATCAACTTTGGTTAACCACTCAAATGAAAACAAAATTTTTTGAAATAAATTCCTAATTTATCGATATTTCTCAAGGATTGTTTTTATCTGTACTTTACCGATGGCTTTCTTCGGCAAAATTCAAAAATGTGTGGTGAATACCAAAGAATTTTTTTGCAAGAAACTCCCCAGTTGCCAGCTTACAGGAGCTTAGTAAGCACTTAAACTCTGACAAAGCACTCTGTCAACAATTGTTGGGTTCCTTTTGTGGACATCTTGGATACAAGTACTTCCAATCACAAATATTTGAATTCATGCCAGTCTTTGCCACAATAGGCCGGTTACTTCACATCAACTTCGTAAAATACACCATTGTCGCAATACTGTAAAACCTGGCATGTAACTTGTACAAGCAATTTACCTGCCTATGATCATTCCCGCCATAATTCACCCACTCATTTAATCCAAAATTGTAAGCCTTTTTGATAAATTTTTAAAGGAAACATCATCACTTTTAGTATTTGGCCCAAAATGATTGTTTTTACTTCAAATATTTTGTAATTTTTTGCCATAAGTTATTTATTTTTGTCAAAAGATTCTCTGGTTTCAGTGGTTTTGTTTGTTTGCTTGAGTAGATATCATACACTGTATATTTTTCAGTTTCTCATATACCCTTTGACATTAGGCAGAAATGGCATGCAGGGTAGGTCATGCTAAATTTACCTGTGCATGTTTTCTAACTCACCGACTTAAAAAAAATTTGTAACAGAGTTTATACTTGAAGTTATCACCCGGGGTTGGCTTAGAGCGCACTCTCTCACAATGTCGATAGTGTACCTGCTAGAACTGCTAATACAAATACGTCCCTAGTTATTCTACCATGGCTATGTACAGACCCCAATGTAACCATGCGACTATTCACACAACAGGAAGTACATTGTATATACACAGCAACTTGTATTGAAACTGTAAATCTTTCCACATTGTTATACACCTTACAAGATAAGATAGGGCTCTGATTTCTTATGGTGTCAAGAGCAGTTATGTTTGCCTTTAATACTGGACTATTGACAAAGTGTCAGTTGACCCCTTAACCCCTGACACCATTTTTCTCCAGCCAATCAAAAGGGCTCACTTGCAATAAACAAATGGCAAGACACTTGTGTCCCACAATGCACCATTTATAGGTATGATATATAGCTATGACTTTTGGTGATATTTTTGGTTATTTTTGTTCCAGAAAACAAGCAAATGTTCATCTTTTCCTGAAAATCACGTTGAAATACAAGTTAACTTTTAACCTTATCAGCACAACACATTTTGTACAAACTATGCAATGTTATTGCTGACAAATAAATCCAAACCAATTTCAATCGTCAATGGTGACATCGGACAGTATACACACTCAGTATGTGTTGGCATGTATAACAGTACGGGTAGGTGTTTCAATGTGACTTTGAGTAAAGAGCAGGGCACCGTTGTTTAAAAAATCAATTTTTTTACAAATACTGGTGTATGAATCAGAAGTTACAGCGAACACGGAGTTCTCACCAAGTGTACAGCTCTTCTGCATCAGTCAGGTTCAATGACCTCCTGAACTCTGCTGTTGTGTATCATTCAGAGGACAACATCGGCCTTATTTTAAGTTTAAACATTCTGACACCTACACGATGCCATTTACCACGGAGATTTACCCAACGTGTTGACTGAGTGATGGCTGTACTTAAGAGTACCTTCATTCCAGCGATTCATTCCATGGAAGCAAGCCAGGGGGGAATATACCGCAAGAATCTACCTGAAGATGTTCCGCATTCCCTGCGCCCTGAAAGCAATTTTCATTAACATTCCCGGAAGTTTTAACCACATCCTGGAGATAATTAAGCGGTGGAAGCGCCACAATGGCAACTATGCCGGCTGTTTGTCTTCCTTCTCCGGGATGAAAGCCTTCATTTGCGTCTTTTTCTTTTCCCGGTGACCTGCTCAGCAGTTCAAAAGACACCTACTCTCAGCGTAAACCTGTTGGTTATCCATTATCGCCGTGGTAAATGGGGCCAAAGGGTCATACGCGTTGTCAATATGAGGATGAAGACAGCCGGCGCGATTTGGAAGAGAAATGATGAGAGCATACGTACAGCCAGGCATCCTGTTTTCAATCAGCTCTAAGTGCCTTAAGGTTAAATGATGTAGCCATCCTCTCTGTTCTAACAGGAAGCGCCGTTCAATTGACAATCCTTATGCTTCATCTAATTGGGAAGAAACCGGCATGATTGACAAATATTTCATCTTCCTTGGTGTCCTTTTTTCTCTCAATGTACGTATTGACAAAAGTCATGAAATATTTTCCAGAAGGTATTGCTGCCTGAAATAACACTCGGTGTCTTTATTTCATTAAAATCGTCTGCCTGGTTTGGTTCTTATATCCTTTGCAGGTGTATCAAGTATTTTGCCCTGGAGGCCATATTCCCATTTCTGTCTCAGGAATGGAGCAAAAAACAGCAGCTTGGCTAGATTTGTAGTGGCATTATTCCTCTCAAGGCTGACAAAATCTCCATGTGGCCATAATGATATCTGACGGAATCACAGACTCCAAGTGAATTAGTGTTACAGCTGGCTGTTGGCAGCTCAAAATCTCTTTGACTACAGAGTCTCCATCAGACTGTACCCTTGATGAAGATTCTAATTCAGTTGAGAAATATTGTTCCGTTGTACAAAGGATGAATTTGGATAAAGTGCAGTTTCCATGGAAACAATTTTGAGTCTGTTGTACCATGGTGTGATAAAGTGGGGTTGTCATCATGTTTTACTGTTTTAGCAATTATATGCCATAGCTGTCAGAATTTAAAATTTGCACTTAATTGTGTCCAGATTTTAAAATTGCATATTATCGTTGCAGGAAGTTGAAGCTGCATGTTTTAGATTCCAGAATTTAAAATTGCTCACTATAGCTTCCGGAATTCTTGTTCACATTATTGTTACAGGAATTTAAAACTATATGGTTGCTGGAATTTAAAATTGCACACTAGTGTAATTGCATCAGTTCAAAATTGCTCTCTATAGTTGCAAGAATTTAAAATTCTACATTACAGGCACAGGAACTTGAAACTGCACACCATTGCACTCTGTAATGACAGGAATTCAAAATTGCTTTCTATAGTTGCAAGAATATACAATTGACTTGTATAGATACTTGTAGGACTTTACAATTGCATCGTAATTCGGGAATTTAAAATGTTTATGCCACAGAAACCTTTCCCTATGTAGGCTCATCTGCCATCTGTGGTTCTGTACATTTAAAATCAGTCTATGTGCAAGGAGGCTTTGATTTTATGACTTTGTAACCAAGTCACCATCAATCCCTTTCAAAATAATTTTATATCAAATTTCACTCAAATTTTATTCAATTTCAAAATTGATTAAAGGATGTAACTTAACTGGCAATAGATTTTATTAGACTATCAATCAATGAACCCAAGTATTGTAGAAATTAGTTCACTTCATAATGACTTGAAATGCAATTCAAAGATTCATCACAAATGTAAAGAAAAAGTTGTCTGGTATTTTACCAGGTCATGACTCTTGCATGTTTCTCATTCTTATCTAAGCTTCAAACTTTGCAAGTAAAATGAAAATAGAAATTAATTTTCTATTCAATTATGGTGTATTTATGCCACATTGCTTTAAGTATCTCGGAGATACTTTTTGAATCCTCCGGGTTGGACATCTTTTTCCAACTTTGTTAAATCTCAGTACCAGTGCACTGGAACGGAAAGTACGGGCCAAATGTCCTATAGATAGAGGGACTCTTGGCTCAATCTCTTCACGAACAAGCCATGGTACAGTCCATTTGTTTCTGTTGCTTGGTTGTATCCATATATAAGGAAATCATCCCACTAATCTAGAGATATGATAATACTCAATAATTTTGTTGCTGCAAGCAGTGTCTTACCCAAATTTTTTCGTAGGGATTTTTTTTTCTAAATGATGTTCTAAAATTTTCACCTTTTTTATTGGTTTATTGTTATGAGAATTTGTATGTTGGATTAATGTACAAGATGAGGGGCTGAAGAGGAGGACATGAAAGGATAACTTACTAGTTTTCATGCCTACCTTTCTGGCCCTTCCCTATATTATAGGTGATGGATGTAATAGTGCTTTTAATTAGATCTATTTGACTCTAGTTTTAATTTGATTCTCCAATTAATTAATTCTAAAAAGATTATTTCTATGGCCTTTAATTTTTCAGCAGATCTTATAGATATTAGATAATTATGCATAAATCCAAAATAGTGAATCATAAATACAAGTGGTATTTTTATTGGTGTACTAAAACTAAAGTTTAGAAACTTAGATTTAATTGCCTTGTTTTGTAATGTAAAGACTTAAAAAAGTGAACATGAAATAGTGGAAACCTTATTTTTCAAATGTCAAGTTCAATTTTCCCGGATCATCAGGAGATGTCAAAGGTGCCATGTTCAAGAGAAAGACCAGTGCCATCTTTACTTGATGTCAAGCTCTATTGATGTTCATTAAGGCAAGAAAATGGAATGTGATTGTTCATCTGATTGCCGTAAAGATGCAAGATAATTATAGGTGGTTAATAGATTGATGGACTCGAAGAGGAGCAAAGCAAACTCAATCAAGTCTAGATTGGGAACTGTGAAAGCAAAAATTTTGAGTTGATTGAATCAACAGCAATTGATTTGAGGAGGAGGATGAGAGAGAGAGAGAGAGAGAGAGAGAGAGAGAGAGAGAGAGAGAGAGAGAGAGAGAACGGACATGCATGAGATGTTTGTTGTTGTACATTCCTGAGCAGCAGCTGTTCTGTCTTGCTGGGAGAAAAGCCACAGATGTGCAATGACAGTGTGGTGTGTATGTGTGTGTATGTAATGTGTGTACATGCCATCAGATTTATACACTAGGGTTTGCACTGACAAAGCTCTGTGTTCATCGTGTTCATTGGCGCAGTCACTTCCACACCAATGTTTGCGTACTCTTTTTGTTGGTTGAGGTGGGGGAAGGGGGTAGCTAGGTCACTGTTGACTCTAGCCGTGTCCCATGGGACCCATACAGAGTGCAGTCATGGTGAAAGACCTTTGTATAGTGACTGTGTGTCTACACGGGCCTTTCTACAAGGCATGAAAAATGTTGTTCTGGGAAGGAGGTCAAGCGGGAAGGTCAAAAAAACAGTCAGAGGATCATAGATTTTGTGCTGCCCTTTTTTTACCATTATGCTCTCACATTGAGATTTATTGGCAGAAATTAAAGAAGTAATGGACTAGGGTATTTGAAGAATGTTAGAAACTTGGCATTATTTTCTATCGAGAAACCAGTTGAGGTTAAACTGGGAGGCGCAAAAATGTTTTGTCGAACATGCAAAACTCATCAGACTAATATCTGTGAAGTTCACCGGTTCAATTCACTGCTATGTCAATTTACTATAGAAAAGTCTGTAAATTGAATGTGCTTTCTTGAAGTTGAAAGGCAAACAGAAAAAAATGCAACAGTGAATCATATCATAGAAATTTTGTGGGTCTATACATCAAAGGGTTTAGATTTGTGTAAAAAGAAGCAATGGAGAGAAACTGTGGAATATGCATGGCAACTGATCAGCTGGCACCATAGATGTTCATATCAGTGACAGCTGATGTTCATTTCATGTGACCTCTGATAGGAAAATAGCTTTAAAGGCCCAGTATCTATAACTCTCGATGATTTTATTTCACAAATTTTGTTTTGTGTGTCAATTGCACATTCTTGTTCTACTCCCAAAAGCAAGTTGAAACACCTGCTATTGAGCTACAGTCCACAAAGAGTCTACCCTATCAAGCACTGTTATCATTGCATACTGTACATTTAAATTCTAACCCGGACTAGAATTCCATCGTCAACAATAACAACAGTCTACTCATGTACTAACTGAGTCAGCAAAAATAACACTGTGTATCACAACAGGCTTTTAGGAGTAGTACAAGAAAGCGCATTTGATATTAAAAACAAAGTCATGAAAAAATCATCAAAGGCCTAAAACTACTGGCCCTCTAACATTTGATGGTACTGTTATTATTTTTGTTCCGAGAAACACATACTTTTATCTTGTTCTTTTCCCTATTAAAAATGTGTTGAAATACAAAGTAACTTGAAATGCTTTATGAAATATGCAATGTTGTTGTGGACATAATGAATTCTAGTCCAGACTTAAAATTCAGTTGTCAACAATAAAATTGGATATTACAGACATACAAAGTGTGTCGGTAAGATGTACTCTTGGTATTTCAACATGAAGTCATTTTGGAGTGGAATGAAAAGTTTGAGTGTTAAAAAAATACAACACAAATACTAGAAAATAGTTCAACAATTTCAGCTAATGGAACTTTAATGAAAGAAAGGCCGAACAATAACACCTTACAACTGTATGTAACATGGAAATAGTCCAATATGAAAGCAGCTTTCAACACAACATGTCTCTTGCCACAAATACTGCAGCAAGAAGAGTAGAATATCTTTGAGAATGTGTGTCTAAAAATTTGAGTAGAATCTGCCGAAATTCCACCATCACTATGAAGAGAAGAGAAAAAAGAGACGGATGAAGTATCGCTGTCTGAATAGCATCAACTGTGGCTTTTGTTGAACTGCTGAGACTGTCCATTGACAGGCTTAAAGTCATTGAAGGAAACAAGTTAAACAAGCTATGCAAATATTAAGCCGGAAGAAAGACTTCATTCTGATGGGGTGATTATGCCAGAGCTGAGAAAGTTCCCACAGTTCTCAGCCAGGTAATCCCCCTTTTTTGCCTTTCTTTTCAAAAGAAAGTAAGCAATTCTTTCATGAGCTCTGGAGCAGTCATACCTGGTGACCTCTTTGACCCATTGGTATGGCCAGTGTTGTATTGTACAGTGTGTCCGATGGTAATTCTGACACAAGTTCATGAACATTGTTATCATTTCTCATATTTCCCAAATACAATTAGTAGATCCCTGTCAACCATTTTTCTTTTCTATCTGTCATGAACAGTTTATGTTCTCTATTTCCACTCTCTTTCTTGTTGCCACTCCGGGATAACTTGGTGCCACTGATGATTGCACTGTGGGAATGTTAGAACAACAAATCCCATGAGAGGTAGATGCCATTGATGAGGAAAATCCCTAAGACAATAAACATATTAAGGAACCACAATTAGTTATCTTTCCTTTACAGAAAGATCTTGATGAGATCAGTGACTTGTGATGGGTTACCGTCATGATTTACCAAATGAGCAATTGCAGTGCCTGTTCAGTCTGTGATACTGTACAATGGTAACATCAAAGCATGGGGGGGGGGGGGGGGGGAGAGGGGTGGAAAATCTGCTGATTCAGCAAATATTGGTGTGAAAATTAATTTAACCCTCACCTGTGTAGAACTTAACTTTCAAAGAAGCAAATCACGCAACTTGAAATTGCGCAATTTTTTCAACCTTTCTCTACCTGCACAGTTGGCCTCCAGGTTTAAAATGAGGTCTTCCTTTTGTGATGGAACACGCAACCAAGCTGATCACAGCGTTGAATTTTAGGCTATTGGCAAAAAACTAACACTGTTCATTGTCATGATCATATGCTATCTGTGTCCCTGTTAAACCAGAAAATTGTACCAAATTGTCCCTGAAAATTCTCTCATCATATAGGAAAATTGAGGTTTTTTGTACTTTTTGTTCTTTTGCTGCCAACTATCATGTAAATTTGTCTGCCCGAGATGCGAAACAAGGACCTTTTGTAATCACAACCTGAGGTTATTTCTTTTGTTTCCAAGTATTATGAAGGAGATTGAAATATTGCGTGTCAGCGGCAGATTCTCAGAGATGAGATTAAAGGATAAAGACAGTCATATGATGCCAATTTGCATATCTCTGGCACCGTGACAATTGCCCCATCTGAGGATTTCAAACATTTAGACCATCTTGCTGATTAGACGGTATTTGTAGGAATTGACCAGTAATCCTGTCAGACCTATCTTGCAACACAATCAGCATTGAGCTTGTATGAATGTGGATTTAGGCCCTGAAGGTTTAAGTTGACAAAGGTGACCATTTATTCATAGGTCATATATATATATATATATATATATATATATATATATATATATATATATATATATATATATATATATATATATATAGTAAACATTTATAACAAGTAGAAACGACTTAGGCGTTATTCAGAGTTTCATGCTACATGTACATGTGTTCTCTGTAGCGATCATATATATATATATATATATATATATATATATATATATATATATATATATATATATATATATATATATATCGAAGTATGCAGATGTCCTCGTGGGACATGTATTTATATATGTACCAGCATTAATAAATATATAAATATATGTACCAGCATTAAAATTCAATAGAATTTCATGGCAAAGCGTAATTTTTACCACAAGGAAACCAGATTTCTCATCTAGCATCAAGTCAGCAGTTCTGTTGAGCATGTTTGTGTCAAAAAAACACAGAAACTTGACATGGGAAGTTTAAAGTAATCATAGGTTTGACAATGAGGGACCTGACATTACACTCGTGGCCACTTTAGTGTTGATTAAGCCTGTCTGGTGCAAGCAGAAATTCTGTTTGTATAAACGAAACAAAGTGGCAGTCGATGTAATAAATGTGAGGTTCACTATCGGCACCCCACTGTTAGGATTGAGATAACGTTCTACTAAAATGTCTCGCCTGCCCAATTCAAATCGATGACAACACTGCACTGTAGACACGCTGTAAGTCTGCACTCCGACAATGAACATCAATAACAACGGTCGCGAATATCATACGGGGAAAATCCTTCAGTAAGGACGTGGGCAGCTTGATTGTTCAAAATATAAGACATTGTGGTGGCAATTTGACATCTAGCGAGGTACCATGAGGAGCTATAAGAACAAGCAAGCGACTGTTTTAAGATAAGCGTGGAGGGAGCCAGAAAAGTTTGGAAGAGATATACATGTATCAGGACAGGTTCCCTTCAACCGGGATGAGAAAAGTGTCGTTCATGGTTACACACATGTGAATACATGTAC
Organism: Ptychodera flava; assembly: GCF_041260155.1. Lineage (NCBI taxonomy): Eukaryota > Metazoa > Hemichordata > Enteropneusta > Ptychoderidae > Ptychodera > Ptychodera flava. The sequence goes on along the minus strand of NC_091931.1, from coordinate 16,917,432 downwards.
ATGTAAAATGCTACCCCGACTGTACTTTACTCTTACCTTTCCGTACCAAGTGAAATTGGAGTAAGTTTATTCACGGTTTGTAGGAAAGAAGCATGGCTTAGTGCAAGTGAATGTTTATTTCGAAAGTTTTGCAGTCAAGACGGGCGATGTCTGTAATTTAATTGCTAACATTTTCAAAGTGGCATTTTCTCAATTCCGCGTCTGAACAAAGTCTGAACACGACACTTACGATACACAGCTATAGTATCGTTGGTATTCATTCACTGCAATATTGAAATCGGCACAAAATGTGTGATGTTCTGTAACACTGACTGCATTTGAAACACATGAGTTTTAGCAGAAACTAAATACTGATAGGGCAAGTGCTGTGGTCAACATCATTTGTATACAGTGTATTTTATAATCACTCCGTAATTTCAGGCTAATCGGCGTGTCCACGGGGTACCGATAGTAGGATCATTATCACCACTGATACAGGGTAAAGTAACCGTTTTATCACCCTTCTGCAGACAGAATTTCTGCTTGCACCAGACAGGCTTGATCAACACTAAAGTGGCCACGGGTGTAAGTGTAAGGTTGAGAATTCACAAAACGCGTGTGTGTGTAAACATTGGCTGTTCTCAACTGAATGACATTCTTGTTTTCCATTGGAACTGCGGAGAGAGTATGTTAGAAGTTTGCCAGCTGTGTGAAAATCATGGGAGTAGAAAATAAACAGAAGACTAGTACAGTACAGTGTGACTGCAAAACTGGAAACACTTTGATGAGACACTGGTCTTTTCGCTACAAGGATATTAAAAAGGAGTATAGATAGTATGATGTGGCATATTTAACTTTTCTTGATTTTTAAGGATTGAATACTTGCCAAAACTCAATTACTGTATTTTATGAGAATAAGTCTTATGAAGGTGTTTTTGATGTTATGATATACCCACTCAAAATAAAACTCAAATCGTTTGGAAAATAAATGCATGATGTATGTCAGATAACATCAGAGCTGTATATAGATGTTAAGGTGGAATGCGCCTCGGGGACATATATTTTGAACTTCAAACCTTTCCAAGTATTCCCTGATCTATCACTCATGGGGGTTCATTTTAAAGCTATTGGTGTAAAAAAAACTTTACCGTCTTAGTTTTTCCAAAATCGAAAATTTTAGTTTTACTCCATTGAGTTTACACAGAGATGGTGGCCATTTTGGATTTCAAATATCTGTAAATCTTGGGTAATTTGCATCTCTAGTACCAAAAATTGCACGGTGACCTCAATTTTTATTCTTGATTTTGAAAGAGAATTGTAGAAAGATTCCTTGAGGAAATTTTGAGCAAATGTCGCTCACTTTCAAGGCGCATACTACCTTAAGGTAGAATGCATCTCAGATACAGATATTCTGACTGAAATACTTTTATAATTATACTTCTAATCCACCTCTTATATGGGCTCACTTTAAAGCTATAAGGGAGTAAATATAATTTTCTCCATTTCATTTTTGTGAAAAATGTATTTTTCCCCATATATTTAACACAGGGATGGTAGCCATTTTGAATTCAGTATGACATTAAACTGGTCCAATAATCATTTTTTGCTCACGTGTTGACACACGTGGGCATATGTCGCAGCGATGTCTGTCTGTCTGTGTGTCTGTCTGTCTGTCTGTCTGTCTGTCCGTCTGTCTGTCTGTGTACTCAATATCTCAAAAACGGCTCATCAGATCAGAATCAAATCTTGTACATAGATTCAGTTTGCAAATGGCAAGAACTGATTAGTTTTTGGTGGGTGTGGCTTGCTTACTTTTTGCTCATTTGCATAATTAATGATTTTAGAAAAAACTGATATATATTGACAACGACAGCACACAATTTGATGAGATTCGCTACAAATGTTGATCACACCAAGATATATCAGCTTTGAAAGATATTAATGGGTGACGTGAAAGATAATTACTAAGTTGCATGTTTAATGAAATTTCCTAATTAGGAGTATATATCTGAATTTGCTCGATCAAAATTGACGAAACTTGGTATGCATATTGAAGATTCTATGATTTAACCTTATTGAAAGTCATTAAGCATTTTTACTTCATGCAAATCCTAATTTGCATATTTAATGAATTTTTGAAATTAAGGATATCTATTTGAAGTTACATGACCAAAATTGATGAAACTTGCCATGTACATTAAAGATACTATGATAGAACATTATTAAATGTCATTCAGCATTTTTACATCAGCCAATTCCTAATTTGCATATTTTATGAACTTTCCTAATTAGGGGTATTTATTTGAATTAACGAGACCAAAGTTGATGAAACTGGCTATGTACATTAAAGATACTATGATAGAACATTATTGAAAATCATTAAGCATTTGAACTTTAGCCAATTCCTTATTTGCATATTTAATGAACTTTCATAATCAGGGATATTTATCTGTATTGACTGAACAAAAGTTGACAAAACTTGCTATGTACATTAAAGATGCTACGATACGACATTCTTGAAAGTCATTAAGCATTTTTACTTCATCCAGCTCCTAATTTGCATATTTAATGAATTTTTGAAATTAGGGATATATATTTGAATTTACATGACCAAAATTGATGAAACTTGTTATGTACATTAAAGATACTATTATGTAAGCTAACATTATTGAAAGGCATTAAGCATTTTTGCTTCAGCCAATTCCTAATGTGTGTATTTAATTAATGTTCCTAATTAGGGATATATTCTTGGATTTATTTGATCAAAGTTGGCATAACATGCTATGACATTGATGATTATACCAGGTTATACCAATATTGGAAGTCATTTCGCACTTAAGTTTTCATGTCAGCTAATTAATAGTTTGCATATCTAATGAGCTTTCAAAGTTTGGAATATATAGTTTGAAGGACTTGACCAAAGGCAATTACACTTGCTATATAAGTGGTGATACAATTATAGCAGTCAAAGAAATTAATTATTTTTATTTCAGTTAATTACATATTTTAATACTTAATGACCTATAGAGTTAATCTGTGGTGAATATTGTTTATTATGTTGATCATAATACTTTCAATGAAGTTGCAAACATGTGGCAAATGTTCAAATTTATACATAACTGCAATATATAATGAAACACGTGAGAATTTACAGTTCATATCTGGTCATTCAAGGTAATACATTACCAGGTCCATGGGACATTTGAGATTTACAAATTTAAGTAGGACCATACTGAGCCACTGATAGTTAGTGGTGGTACCAGGTGTCCGGAATGGGTAAGCGTACCCTGCTAGCATGCTACACCCGTCAGGATTGGTCCCAAAATTGTCTAAATATCGTATGAAGTGATACAGTATATGAATCACTGTAATAAGTCAAAACCGGGAATGCTGTCGCTAATCATTTGAGTGACCAAGGTGTCATATTTGGCCACAATGTCATCATATCGACCGTAGAACTTTTTGAAAGTCCTCACGAGTCTTTTGATGTATATCCCTGTCTCACTAGTTTTGATACCAATGAGCTGTGTCTCATTTGAAAATCAGCGTAGGCATCACAAGCCCTACAATATCTTAGAAGTTGAGACACACACACACCATACAGTCAAGTCTCTCATTTTCAGGGTGCACACTAACTTAATCATATGTGTAATTATCATACTTTGCAGGTAGATACACACATTTTGATTTGTTCATAAATTCTATCTTTAAGGAGGGTTGAACATATGTCTTATCAGCTGCCAAAGCTTGTTTGTTTTGACAAAAAGAAATAGCTCTTTTTTCAGCTTGTATAGAGTTGACAAAAATAATGTTGGATATGGCCACTTTAAGCCTTCCAAGAAATGCCACCCTAATTTCAACCCTGTTATTTCATAAGAACATTAGATATCTGGCTGACAGGAAGGAACTTGTATGAATTTTCGGTATATTTCTTTGAGCATGGTAAGACCACCACCTGTTGATTTAAGTCTACCAGGGTGGTGTCTCAGAGAAGAAATAACAGTGAGGTTGACAGCGGTGTGTGATGAAGGGCCTGCCCGTATCATGTGACACATAATCATGACAGGCCACAAGGTGTTGGGATTTATGGAGCCAGGGTTAACGTTGAGAACTTGAAACCTCACAAAACAACTCACAGAATGAAGTGAAAGTGAATAGAAGTCAGAAGCGTAACATGGGCTGTGGTTGTTGTTTGTTGAATTCAACCTTTGTTTGGTTGTAAAATTGAGTGACATGTCAAGACTTATTCGACATCATTCTTTCTCTCTGTTTGACACCATGATCTTTCAGCTGCTAGTAATATTGCAGCACTCTGGGTCATTCTGCGGTCTGAGAGCGCAGAGACTGGTGATGAAAGAGTTTAGTTTAGTTTACCCAATGTGTAGGACTAGACTGAAAGATTAATCATGTGAGGGTTTTCTGTCACCTCTGACCTGTCGGAGGTACTGGAGCACCCTCACACTACTGAATCTTTCAGTCTGGTGTATGCCATTATGAATACAAACCTTGCCAAACGTGACTCACATCCTTGCTTTTCTTACTCTCTGTCTTTCAGGCTTGGAGAGGTTACCATGGCAATGTGTATTTTGAGCCTCTGACATGTAGGAAGATAGATACTGCTCCTGTACATAAAGATAAGTCATTTTATACGTCGCTAGTACTGAAGAATCGGGGGACCAGATCGGTGACTTTTTCACCAAGAAGGAAATCCTGTCCAGGCACAATTACAAGAGGGCAACTACCAAACGGCCAGGAACTCGGCAGATGGCGCTGTTGGACAAGGCGTCGGTGATACAACGAATGGATGAGAATGTCCAGGAGGATGTCAGGTGGATCAGTGGCTTGGAGTCGGTCGGTAGTCTACGCGTCGGCAGTCCTGAAACATCCCCCAGGTCGAGTACCGAGCGCTATGACAAGATGCGGATTTGCAGGGGTTTTGTCAGTCACACCAACTCACCCAGATTTCAGACTCTACCCATAGTTCCCCTGAAGGGAGGCAGGATGACGCACCCGGCCTCCAAGAGTCATTACTTCACGACCCAGTACCGTGGCAGCAGTCGTCAGGGACTAGTGAACAGCCGTATGGCGATGAGCATTTCACCGGAACTCTACAACTACAGCCCCTCAGCACCTTTGCCCTCTCTGGAAAAGATACAGGCAAGCCTGCAGAATGTGGAAAAATCCCGGGAAATGGTGTTCAGTATTCCGCCATACCACCCGGGCCTCACGACAGAGAATCCAACGCCAAGGTCTCCAAAAACTGATCCCAGGGTACATCACAACATGGAAGGGGACAAAAACAAGAAACTGCAGTCTTACTAGTTACCTAGGTTACAGAAAGTACTTCTCATTTGCCATATTTGTTGATCATCTTGTGCACTGTAAGAAGTGTCCTCATTAAATGGATGACCTTTGTCCTGAGTCACTCAGTCAGCATGCTCTCATTCAAACTGACTTGACCTTTGACCTAAATAACCATGAATCTCTCCCAATGAGATGCAAGGGACCGACATAAGACAATTATGTGTTCTCTTCACTGACCAGTGATGTTTGTTTTAGAACACTGGAAATAAACGTAATTACAGTGATAGCAGATCAAATCTTGATCCAAAAGAGCTGTCATTGCATCAGACCGTGAACAACTCCCAACAAAACTGGTAATGTTGGCAAAAAATCAACTTCAGGACTTGCAAAAACCTCTTTCAAAAACCAGGGTGACTCTGTTCCTCAGTTCTTTAGATCACGCAGAATACCTCCCCTCTATACGTACTTCTCTACTCCTTTGATTTGACAAATCACACAAGAATACAATTATTCTTTCTTGTATTCACCAATTTACATAATATTTGTCGCCATATTTTATCACAACCATGACGGTGAAAATGAAGATCTGGCTGATGTGTGGATATTTTCATACCTTTATCAATTTTGAAACTCAAGTTTTCCGTCCATCAACTTGCTTGGACAGGCTCTCATATTTACCCGTGAATTTTTGTTCCTCCACTGGTTTGGACTATTTCAATGTAGTATATGGGTAATAATAGATTTATTGCATGACAGAGATTTATCATCTTTGTACAGCGAGGAAAATTCCTCTTTTTATAAATGAAATGTACTGATATAACTTTTACCTGAAATAAATTGCAAGTAATAAAAAGCTATAGAGTATATGCATGTTCAATTGCTATGGTTGTTTATTTATTTATTTATTTATTTATTATTTATTCAGTTATAAGTATACATCAAGCGGTGTCAGAAAATACACTATAGAAAGGTTAAAGGGCCAATAATGCCAACTTTTGAATAATATTTCCACTTTTGTTTTGAATGTGAACCATAATTCCTTGTTCTACTCCCCAAAGGATGTTGATATACACAGTACTCAGCTTGTCAGCTCAGTTTGTAAGTGTGTAAACTACATTGTTATTGTTCAAAAGTGAATTCTGGTCTGGACCAGAATTAAAATATAAACAATAACAATGCATTTTACACCTATAGACATTAAGTTGAGAATCTAAACAGCGGGTTGTTTCAACATTCTTTGGGGAATAAGAAGTTTTTGTTGATGTGCAAAATAAAAATAATGAAACAAGTCATCAAAAGTCAGCATTGCTGGCCCTTTAATGATCACCAGGAAAAAATTTGAAAAATTACAAAATCTAAAATAGCAACATGAGGCAGGAGTTACAAAGCAAGTGTTTGACGTGACAGAATAAATGGAAGGTGCCATCATCAATGTACATGTATTATGATTCACATCATACAATTCATCGGCTTCTGCGGATATTAAAGGTATCCGTAGCTTTGGTTACTCTTTTGAGTTTCTCCGCAGTTTTAACTTCATACTGGCATCATTAACCCTTTTGAGTGCCAACGTCAATTTATCTCACCTTTATAAAATCATACCATAGTCAATTTTTCTCAGATTTTTGCCAAAGTTTTGATAAAAAACTGTTGCCAATAAAATATGATGTCCATCTGGTCCAAAATTATCAAAATGTTTCAGAAAAATTCATAAAAATTTGCAAAATGTGGCAGTAAAATTTTGGTGGAAAAAATTGCAGCACCCAAAGGTTTAGCATCGTTGAATACCGGTCCGGACATGGATTTGTCAACAATAACAATGCATGCATGTACGATATGGTTGCTGTACGCCCCAATGTCTATATTTCCAAAACGGCTGAACGACGCTGCTCGTGCTTCTGGTAATAAACACGTGAAGCTGAGAATGCAGCCAAGTCGTTACGCCCGCCAGATCTTTTGCGAGGGTTGTGCCGTTGAGGGGCCAGTCGGAAGAACTGTAAAAATGATTGCCCTCTGTTATTCTGATGTCATCATGTTTCGGGTGCAGGAAGGGCTAGGGCGCCTCCAATAGTTCAAGGGAAAAATACTCATGTTCCCGTACTCAGTCCTCCAATTTTATGCGACTGTGTTGTGTTGTAATAGGACCCATGGGCCTCGCAACAGAAAGTTTTAATCTTTTGCCAAAACTAATACCTACCCCAGGGAAACTCAAACCATTCTATCAATATTTGAATTGAGCGGTTATATCCCATAGTAAATTTATTTGTCCCACAAACTCTCTCCAAGACGCACTCAACATTTACTTGAGTTGATTGTATCCTCAGCAGTGGACGTGTGAAAAGGAAATTTGACATAGAGGAATGAAATATTTGACCATTGAATTTCACGCTTTGTTGTAGAAATATGTTTCGTTCAGAATACTGCATGTGACCGTGGGCGTACATCATGCATGGGACGGCTAACAATCTCCGCACCAAAGTCACGTGTATGTTGAATTCTAGACTTGGTTCAAGTCGGTGAATTTTTAAAAAATGATATCATTTGTAATAGTTTCTCTTGTGTCTCTCCTATTTCATATGAATCTATTTGAAAATTTGGCAGCCCAGGCCAGGTTTTCCTGACGATTGAACGCGTTACCTTTGAGTCTGCGCAGTACTGAGTTCGTTTCTGCCGGATTCACTGTCATGTCATTCCGGGTGAAACTCTCCTCTATTAAAAGCGTGCACCCCACTCATCGCGTTCACCCCACTCACGGGTTTCACATGAAAACAGAACACAAATCATCACGTTCATCCCACTCAAACATTCACAAATCACAGACTTGAATCAAGTCTAGTTGAATCCCAGTTCCTTTCATCCACCGTGAGTGGCCGTGATCCTATTAGCTTTTTTAGAAAACACTTACGAAATATCAAGGAAATACTGAATTCGTAAACGATGACTTATCGACTGTTTGCCAAGCGGAGGCTGGGGGAAATGTTTCGTGAAAAGCACTTTTCACGGTGTGCAATCATTAATAATCGGCTCATCTAAAAAAAACTCCATATATGTGTATGCTGTTAAAAGTAATTAATTTCTATATGTTTATTAATAAAACTAGCTTGGAATAATACACAATCGTTGTATGACCCAGAGTTCTGGTCACATCATGACGACCCAACAATATGTGCCGAGGTACATTTATTTATAAGCCGCGGTAGACGTATTCCCGAATAATGTTTCAATCGTGACACCCATTCCGCTCCACAAATGTTCACTTGTCCACAGTTTCCTGCAAAATATAATAATTACCCGCAATATTTGTGCAACAGACACGACATTTTAGGTCGTTAAAGAGTCTGTGAGAAACACAGCGATAACGCGTCAAGTGCAAACTTTAAAAAAACGCCATCTTGTAGCAATTTACTCAACTTTTCTTTTAATAGGAATTAGTTTTTGAAGCTTCTCACTGTGACAAGTAGTGCACCACTTGTATCAAGGTAAATGCTAGTAGTATAATGAGGAATAGTGAATGGAATAATATAACCGAACCGAGAGGTACAAGGATAACACGTTTGTTGGCGAGGCTGAGGAGTGAGAAGGCGGATGGCGCCGATTCTTCGAATCCTAGACTCCCAAACGAGGCTCCAAATCGGAAAACGGTTTTCGACGTGTTTGATCGGATATCGAAACTTTCACAGGTTTGGATGCTGCTGTCATTGTTATATCCAAAAAAGGTAAAAAAAAGCTATGTCACAAAATCATGTCTCATTGTCGACAAGTAGACATTTCCGATTTTAAACACCATTGTACAAACTCATTCCTCTTTGACGAACAAGGAAACGTTACGTAACTACTTACCGTGTTCTAGGTAAATGTTATTGCAGCGTTTTATTTTAAAAGGTGGTGTAAAGATGCCGTCACACCAACCTTGACTTCACCGTAACCCCGACTTGCACTTCCCGGTTATTTTTACCCGCCGCCCACGCGGCTAAAAAGAGCTACTCGCTCTGCACCGTGTCAGTAGTCGAACGTCGTCCGGGTCATACTAGCACACGGGCAGCCACTGTCTGCTTCCGGACTAATGTCATGTGGTTCTAGATAGATTTTCACGTGCTATTTTGGGTTGAACTTTTAAAACAATATTGGAAACCTAAAGCCCAGAAAGACTTCCCGGGAAACAACCTGAATTTGAAGACTCCGAGCGAACTTGGCCGACATTCAAAGTTTCGCAAAAAAATTGGCAGATTTCAAAATTACAGATTGTGAAATTTCGATGAATTTGTTACTACATTGAACCAGATTTTTCGAATTTCCGGGGGTCTGTAGTCATGTTGATGATGTTGTTAATATAAATCTTGGCATATTTCTTAGATTGTCTATCCTATTCTTTAAAAGAAAAAAGCTGTTTTCCTCTCTACAGATTTGAGACTGGTACATACCCCGTTCAGCTGGTCGTGTGCCCATTTTACGACGAATATAATACCCATGACGTACTTTCTTAATTAAATATAGAAACGAAATCCCATTATTTGCGATATTTTAAAAACAATTGATTCGACTTGTACGACCTTCTGGGACGGAGGTTTAAGCTTCCCTCTCGCAGGACAGTAAAGACTGAACTCGGCGTCAATATATCAAAATTGGCCGCTAGTATTTTCTGCCGTAGGCTTAGCGAACTTTCTGATTTATAGCAGGCAATTACGTTAATGCATGTAATGTATCGCGTGATGACGATATTAATTGTGTTTATTATTGTATTAGACTGAGAAAACGTGCTTGTATCCTAATTCGAACCAAACCAGTGTAGTTCATGACTTGAACAATGAGTTCGGTTGAAAAAGTTGAGAAACATACGGATGGTATATCTGCGTATTCTTTCCTGGATTCTGGTAAGAGGGCTGTGTGGGTGAGCCTGCCGCATTACGAATCATGACTCACTTCACCGTGGTTGGGGGAAAGTCAAAATGTCATATTCTTACTTCGAAATAAAATTTGCTTGTAGAATGGCCAGGAATTAAGTGACAGCATTACTTTTCATTTATGTAAAACATTTTATAGTTTCTCTTAACTCGCTGCCACTTGGACTGTTACCGAGTTCATAGCGTTCGTGTTTTCTGCATCCCGTCGTAAAACACACGAACGTTTTTACGTGCCCAATGGGAACCCCCCTGCAAAGGACATTGTTCTCGCTCGCTGTGGTTGAGAGGCTAAGTTAAAATTTGAATGTGGTGGTCATGTTGAGTACGAAAGATTACGAATAATGACGACGACGATGACGACGATGATGATGATGATGACCCACATACCTAAATGCTGAAATGCCTGTCCCTCATTCCCTCTCTCTCCCTCCCCCCCCCCTCTCTCTCTCTCTCTCTCTCTCTCTCTCTCTCTCTCTCTCTCTCTCTCTCTCTCTCTCTCTCTCTCTCATGTAAAACAAGTAAAATTCAACATAGCCAGACTCCGTATTTAACAAGCACAGCTATTGTAACACATTCCACTCATCAAGCATCCCAGTAATATCTAAAAGCTATCACGCATCTGAAATCAACTTTAATCCGGTATCAGGAAACATATTTTAATGCTTTGTAAGTGATTTGTCTAGCCAATATCAACAGGCAGCACCATTCATTTCGGGTGAAAATATACATTGATTGTCAACATCCTTTCCAAAAATCAAGAGGAGCTCTTAGTACAAAATTGTCTTAATAATACCCTTTTTTAAACAAACGGAAGTTAGTTTCTCACCAGGTGATGTAATGCTCGGTTTCCGGCATACAGGAAGGCTGTCTCATTCTAATTTCGAAGAAATACGCAAACTTATCTATGAGGTAAAAATGTCTGCAAATTCAGACGACAAACCTGACCAAGGGTTCAATGTAGATGCACGTGTGCGGGGTGATATGGTAAATATCAAATATGCAGCGAGGGAGGGGGGGCTTACTTTCGCACGGGGAGTATTGACTCTTCCGACGGAAGCCGGAAGATATGTTTCACCTGACACTCAATATTGCCGCTCAGAGACGGCAAGCCGTATTTGGATCGTTCGCCAGCGTCAGCAATGCGACGGCCAGCAGGAAAATAACTGACGCTGTGCTTAATTCTAATGCTCCGGTTTCAATATTGTAAGCACAGCAAAGGGGATAACAAAACGATTTTAAAAACTTGAATATCAAAATCTCTTTTTCATACCGGGGATAACACACACACACACACAGACGGCCAATATCGGAGCCGTAGATATTGAGACAAACAAAGACAGACAAACAAAGCTCGTCGCGATTCGGCCGGGAAGAGTTTTCAAGAACGCAGTTTCAATTATCGTTCGCAAATTTGCACTAACTAAGCTTACTTGTCATGGAAACTGTATGTATGAGGGAAACTAAATAATTTGCCATATTTTAAAAAAAAAACGTTTGTTATTCACAAACATTTTAACAGTTTAAACTTCCAACAATCTATTTCAGAGATTTATCGTGTTTGGGGAAGTATTTCTTGGCAGGAAACAGCAACATCTATAAATTGTGTAATTCGTAAGTTCAATATGTAAGCCTCCAACAACTTAACAGGAAAACTGTGAATAACGCTGTGACACATGTTATTCAACTTTTCCAATAACCTAATTAATTATAGCATATGGATTAAAATATTAAAAACGTAACAAGATCCGGAATTATATTAATGGCTTCATAGAGGTCTGACCTAGAATCCATAAAAATTTGTATGACATTTTCCAAAATAGCATTTCTGTTTAAGGTTTCTTCACTCTGTAACAACGCCGGTTTTTCTATTATCAAAACTGTATTGTACGCGGAACGCCGTTATTTGTGGTGGATGTGGTTGGGCATTAATATGTGCTTACTGTTTACCTTGTCAGTAACCTGCCTGTATCTTCACATGTTTGAAAGCAATTTGTCATGGAACATTTTAGAAATTAAAGTCAATCTCGATAAGATTCATATTCACTTAAAAGACTCAGCAATGTCAGTATTTTCCAACATTGCATCGCCCGCTCCAGTACAGGATCATCAAAATTCTCGCTGTCGTGATCAATAGACGCCATTACCTGTTGGGACCGATTCAAAGTTCGACTGTTGGGGGAATGGTTATATATCGAAGTACCCGACCATCTCCGAGTTTATCCGACCGAAGCACGAGTCGCCACGATATCTTCTGTTCTGCGGCTGTACTTTCGCAAATGTGCAATAATGGACGTTGAAAGTGCAAACAAAAAAATCTGTTATCCATTTCATTTTGTGAAATATTGGTTGGTTTATAATGCTACATTAACATATCATATTTTTATGTAATTAAGCCCGATATAGGAATTGTAGTAATTTCATGTACTCTGACATATATTTTATATGTCAGCACAGGAACCGCCTAATCACATGAATATCGTAAATAACACGAAACCACTGCAGATTAAAATTTGATACCTCATTGACAAAATTTAATTTTAGTTAACTACAAAAATGCCACTTTTGCGCCAATTCATTTATGTTACATGTACTTCGCCATTTGAGTGAAGATTTATATAGCAGGATGGCGTTTCTTCGACAGCTTTCGCTGCGGATGTCCACATGACTGACATGACAGCCATTTTAACATCAATTTTACCATTTCAATCGAAAAAAACGTCGCATTTCGCGAAATTCACTTTATTTTGCAATACTTCCGCCACACCTCTGCAGCTGTTAGCAGCTGAGTATTGGCATGGTTACGTTCCCCACTCTCGGGGCCGGCACCGCAGACTTTGACCGCCTTGCTGTTCCACTTGGTGCAAGAATCGTTTTCATCCGGGCCAACTTTATGTTTCGCAACCCGAAAATTGTATTTTCCCCATAGAGTTAACACAGGGATGGCAGCCATTTTGAATTTCAAATATCTGTAAATTTAAGGTAATTAGTAAAATATTGTACTGTGACCCCCGCCCCCTGGTTTTATTTTTTATTTAGCGACAGAATGATTGAAAATTTCACATAGGAAAGTTTTAGCAAGAGTTTGAGTATTTCACTTTCGAGGCGCATACGACCTTCAGTTATCCCAAAATGGACAAACATTGTCGGGTGAAAATGGTATTAAAGATGAATATTGTGAATCCTCAGACAATACTTGCCAAGTAAAGGTCAGTTCACAATTTTTGTGACTGTGTTTCTGCGTCATGAAATACTTTGTGCAAATCAACATGAGCTCATATAATGTTGATTGTGACATGATAGTGTAGCCCGGATGTAACTCGAAACCCTTTCTGCACTACATGTGTAGGTTCAATCCACCAATATATATTTTTGTTAGAACCAGACATTAGTCATTACTTTCCCATCTGTCTATATGTAACGAGGGTTAAAATTGAGCTTTTGTCGCCTACCAGAGCCGCACTTTCAGCGTATTTCAAGGCCGTGGCCTTCTTCTCAACGACATAAAGTTGACAAATGAAAATTTAGTCCCTTTCATTAGCTACCGACCGGTAAATATACTCTGAGAACAGTCTCTCACTCACTTGAAGATCAGACTTGAGAGAGATATGACCAGTGAAAAAATTATGACAGTGATCAAATTTACACGAAACTTTTGATTTTGTCTTCTTTTTACACTGTCATTCAACGAAGAAAGAGGATTTTTAAAACATGTGTTTACAGGTACACCGAAAGAATGTATATAACCGGGGAAACTGGTGTGTAGATGGAAATTAAATTGGGGAAATATTATTCGAGCTACAGAGGTTTGGTATTTACGCAGTCCCTCGTAGTTGGACATTGGTGGTGTTTTGAAGACCACACACGTATTTTCGCAGGCGACCCAGTTATCATAATTACAAGACTTTTTATGACTCACACCATTTATCATAACACAAATTAAAATGTGCGGCTGCGGTTTTCAGATGCTGCGCTTTTTCACAGCTGTAACCGATCAGTGCCATGAACTGCGGAGGGGTGACCCGAAATCCAACCCGCGTAACGGATACGGTGTCGTCCCGTCGCTGTCTCGATGCCAAGTGCCACGGTGAAAATTCCTCCGGCTCTCCTATTTTGAGATTTTGTTTGTGTAAAGTCACACACTGTTTCTTACACATGGGGATCGAATTCGGCCTATTTGTGATGTTCACGGGTTTTTTTTCATCCGTCAACTCGAAAAAAGGATACCAAGTGTTTTCGTTCAAGTTCGAGACAATCTATCACTGTCGTGGGCTGACCGGAAATATTCTGTGACGTCGCCAGACAGCGCCTCCCACGGTGAGATCTCTACTTAGGTTATCTTTACACATTTCCTATAGTGTCGCGTCAAGTAAAAGGTTCGGCGAAGCTTTATGATTACTAGCACAGTCACAGGGTGGGGATTGAGAATCTTGTTATTTGTACTTGAATAGGGAATTTTGTGGTACAAGATAGACGTTTAGTGAACATCAATTAGTGTTTCTATTCTTGCCAACGTCCTTGTTCATAATAGATATAACCGGTTCCACCGAGTCCCGGTCACAACTCACCAGGGTACCTCAAACCACACTCACCAATCCTTTGGTCGTATTTGAAACGCTGACCCTAAAGACGATTCACTCGCGACTTTTGTTGCGTTCCCTGCGCGGCGAAGCGTGGAAAAACAACGGTTCAGGGACAGACTGAACACGAACTCCAACGGCTACCTTTTGAACGTAGGGTTGATGACCGAACGGAAACCATCTGAACAGATACAGTAACAGAGATGACGCTGCACGAGAGCGTTACGTGGCATGATTGAAGAATCAGGCTAATAATTACTCCGTGTTGAAAAGACGATCTGTAATCACTTCCTCCGTTTTTAACGAGTAACCCAGCCAATGTTCGCACGCGTACACATTGCATAAATATATGCGTAAAGGGCGAAAACTACACCATACAAGGAAAGTTCGTGCGCATAGCGACGACTTAGAAGATACCTTAAGGGCGATACGAAGACTGGCCGGCCAGCAGAGACATCTTGTCAGCTCAAGCATACACGGTCCTACTATCGTCCATAGTTGATTTTTGCCTAACGCCAACTGCTTTCCGTTAACTCAGGCAATCACGAAGGGGTAAGTGACAGATCACCGTCAATTGTTTCCAGCATTGACAATCGGCCAGTGAATTTATAGGGCTGCTTTCTTTTTGATAGGTTTTTCTTTAAAAAAACACGAAAAAGTTGGTTCCAGGTAGAGGAGTAAATTTTCAAAATTTATTGCCTGAGGAGTATGATGTGCCATCTTTCTTATTGTGTTACGCGCCATCGACTCAAACATGATTTAAAATAGATAACTCGTTCTTTTTGCTGTTAAAATATTTTTTCCGTCAGATCTCGACAAAGTATTATTTTGTCGGTTTTATTGGAAACGGCCTACTAGAGTTTGTGTTGCATATGTCGTAAGAGGGAAACGAAACAAAGCCGATGTACATTCCGTATCTAACTCACGTGACGTCATGAAATCCATTGCGTGACGTATAGGTTATCATCGCGCTCGTGGACACACGTTAGGGTTTACTTATTTCCCTTTCCCTGTTGCGGCAAATTTCCATTTCTAATACTGTCTCCGTGAAATATCGCCAAACTGTTTTGCTCTTGGTCCATACACGTATGTATGTACTATGTATGTATGTATGTATGTATGTATGTATGTATGTATGTATGTATGTATGTATGTATGTATGTATGTATGTATGTATGTATGTATGTATGTGTGTATGTGTGTATGTGTGTGTGTATGTGTGTATGTGTGTATGTATGTATGTATGTATGTATGTATGTATGTATGTATGTATGTATGTATGTATGTAATCACATTGTATGTATGTATGCAGGTATCTATGTATGTATCTATGTATGTGTATACGGTATGCATGTATGTTTACGGTATGCATGTATGTATGTGTGTGTATGCTGGTGTCGATCAGTAATGTAAGTACGTTTGTATAATTATGTGTACTACCATCTATACGCGTCTGTAATCTGTCAAAACGTGAAAGTTATGAAGGAAAAGGACTTAAAATGCTACCACTGTGCTTGGCTTCGAATTCTCCTATACATATTTCAAAGTAAACTACTTTTAACGTGGAAAATGATACCGCGGTACCCGATGCTGCAACATTTCCACGACAGTTTGTGTTGTCTGTGTTATTGTCACGGAATTAATGATGATAAACATTGAAATGATTCTAATGATACAGCAAATTTATGTGTCGTTCCTCCAGGCTTTCAAAAAGATTATAATAAGGCCTCGGTTCCAACTGCTTGAATTCAGAATATTATTGCTATGCAGTTCCCCTTGGTAAAATAATAAACTCAAATGTGAAAATGTATCCTTTTGATGGCAGAGCTTCTCGGGAATGATACCTATACAGAACAGATGACTTTTCTGTTTCACCCGGGCAACGAAGGGTATTGAAGTGCGCATGTCACTCCATGATAGCGTAATCGCCTCTTACCGGTGGCATACCATGGTCATTCGAGCAACTTCGCGTGTGCATGATGTGACCGCAGGCTCGTAACGTTTAATAGTCTAATTAACGGCGACGGGCCGCAGCCTTTGAACTTCTGCTTCAGGTTACCGGCGTAACAAAGGGAAATCTCCACAAATAAACAATGTACGCAACAGTTTAAACCGCTACAGATTGGTGTCAATTTCACCTTTTTACTCACTTGGGAGCCGGTCACCATGAGATGAAGCATGCCTCTGATGTAGAACTACACAGATGTTGAGGTTCGGCACTTTTGACAAGTAAACCGCAAATGGGAATCCGTTAATACCCCAACGTGTCTCGATCGGCCGAAGAAAGTGTTTTGATTGTTTATCTCTAACATGACTGGATCAATTAGCAAGATATTTTTCCCCGTGAACGACAACAAATATTAAGTGAAGGGGGTCGATGCTCCGTGGAGCAGCACTCAAGGACAAATATCGAGGGATGTGACGATTACGGTGTCTAGAAACTGAGATTGTTAAGAGACGTCAATATCACGACAAAAGTTGTCAGTTTTCCTTCTTTACAAGTGTGTTTTTGGAACAATTGAATGACGTTTATTAGACTAGTTCTACGGTATATTGTGTAATATGAACTTGTTATGAACGTCAACACATAACGCTGGCCACCCAAGATGCAGAATCGTAACCACCGTCTGACGCAAATGCCAATTTTCGTAATTGTCTAATTTCGGACGTAACTTGCCCTCTTTTTACCAGTTCTATGTATAATCGAGAAAAAAGCCATTGTATTGTAACTTTGAAGACCGTCATATATCTTATTTTAGCTCCCCGACGGTTTCTGCCAGCAGATCAGCCAAAATAACACGTTCTCACATTTCGGAATGATGTAATGAGGACGTCACAGACAGGAGGCTGTCAAGGCCCAGGCGACGGCATTAACTGCGCATGCCTTCATCGAGTCCGTGTTTCAGATAATGTGTTGCCCTGACCGAGTAAATGGTCACAGGAAATGTGCTACACACGATTACTCTGGCACCGGAGAATGGCAGATAACTCAACTAATGTCATCGATGTATCAACAGATTATATGACAGGCAACTGTGAGCAGTATATATGCCTACATTGGACGAGAACGTAAGACTTTTAGGAGTGTAACATTTGATATCTTGGGGGTCTTAAAGATTTTATTTGGGGAGGGAGATTCCAAAAGGATACTTTTAAAAAAATCTAGCCAAGGGCGACAGGAAAAATAAAGAAAAATTCGAGCAGATATGAAGTAAAAAAAACTGGCTGACAGTTAGTCTCTGCCATTGCTTTCATTTCGGTGCGCCCGTCTACATTTTCAGAAGACCTCGATCATTTGTTCGTATTTTAACCCACAGTGTGACCACACTTTCTCTGGGTTTTTTCTCGCGTATTTAGTATTTCGATTTGACATTTTAATGGTATTAGTTGCCTGGTGTAGTTCTGCGTGTACAGTTGCTCTTCCTTACTGCCTAAACATGCTGGAATATTGAATTCAGCTTGCTCACATAACCTGCATCGGAGATATGATGTCCGTCGTTGTTGATGGGCCAAGCTTATCATGACATATCCACAAAAGTTTTCGTTGCACATCAAGGGGTTCCTGCACAACCTCCAATACTGAATGTTTCCAAAACTTCCCTTTTTTCAATTTCAAAGTTAAAACGTAAAGAGGATGGTAGAGAAAGTTACAAGAATTTGCCAGCTTGAAAAAAATAATTCCAAGTGAATCAGGGGAAAACAAATAATACTCATCAGTCAATCTTCCAAGGACCCCCCCCCCCGGAATATCAAATGGTACACCCCTAAGCTGACATGTTTTGACAGCGAACGGCAAATGCTTGTCGACATCGGGGCGAAACAATAAAAATTCTGCTTAATGCAACGAAATTACTTCGATTTCATTAGAGTGGATGGCAGGCTAGTCGGACACGATTGAAGACTGTGAGGACGCTTTTAGTGAATTACAAAAGGGATGGAAGGGGAGAATGTGGTTTGTGTATGTCCTCTAAAATCCGCCAATCTACTGTCCCTCTTTGTAAAATGTGCCATCCCCTCTCTCCGCAAGTTTGCAAACCCTGCACAGCCATTGCAATGACTATCAGCATAAGTTAAGCGTCTGGTACATTCCGATCCGGTTTTTTTTTTCGCAGGACAAAAACTCTTATCAAAATAGTTTTTAAAATCGAAGAAAAATTGTCCGTCATATATATGTGTGGCATGTTGGTCTGGATATCCATAAACTTTAAGTCAGTTGATCTATCTACATCATACACCCTGTGTCCGATCGATCATTACGTTTCCATTGAAAAGTAGGCTATCATTTAATAAATTTGCATTTTACCTTCTCAAGAAATTGTATATAAAATGGGTAGTTTGCGTTTGAAGGAAAGGAGGGAATAGTCGGAACTGTGATCAAAGGTCGTAGGGGACCCATACGGCCAATGAAAACACCGTAAAGCCAAGGTACGTTAGGGACTGATGTCAGTTTAAACATGTTTGTTATAAATAGACATCATAAAATTTAAATGTTGCAGCCAAGTCGACTTGATGTGTCTAGATAACGTGCATGAGATACATTGTAAATATGACAACCCTCTCCCTTTAAAACTATACAGTTAGCTTGTGCTAAAGTGACCCTCCTCGCTCAAAAAGTCAGGTGTTTAACAGGTGGCCATCGCTCTGAGTCAGCTTTCTGGAAAGGTGACCCATCGACTGACCCGTCCCTTCGTAATTACTGAAGGCACCCTATCAAAAGGACGGAGTCCATATCAAACCAGCGCCTTATACCATTTTAACGGAATAATGGCTGATTGTACTACAGTTTGACCTTTAAACGGACAGTGTTGTGTGCGAAATGTATAAAGTATTTAAAAGACGGTCTTGTATCTCATTTCGACAAGTTACCTGTTGTGCGGCCTTTAATCAAGTTCTCCCTTGATACAAAACTTTGTAAGACGGCGACGACTTTGAGCTCTACCCATCAACGGGATCGGAGCTCTTTCACGAGTATAATAGCACGTTACGCGCGATCAGTATGACTGAAATATTTAGAGGCTAATGAAATGACTAGTATAATTGCAGCGATAGACGCAGCTCGCCATGAAACTGCGACCGTAGACATGGCAACGGAACGCATAGCGTATATATTTCCACCGTCTTGAAACGCCAATTGTCCGCTGCGCACTAATTTGGTCAGTCGGTCGGATCATTCACCAATACAAACGTTTTGTCGATGGTTTCTCGACTTTACAAGAAAATCGGTCGACAAAAGAATCCGATAACTTTTTACTGCAGCGTGTCGGCGAATTCTCACATGAGAACTTCGATTTGTCTGAGGACATCTCGAAAAAGTTGAAGTTTTTGCTAAACAGGGCGCGAGGCGGCATGCTTAGTATTAAACTATACATTGCTATTTCATCAAAGAACCCCAGTTTTTCAGGGTACAGTTATTATGTCTTGATATATCGCCAACCTGTGTTCTGTCCGAGAACTCCCCCCCCCCCCCAACCAAACTACCCATTGATTCCGTGTGCATGCTCACTAACACTGTGAAGGAATTCAAACAGACGCTATGCTCATCAAGACTATGTACCATACGTGTGAGAGTGATATATTACCTCCGTAATGATGAAGCTTTCATCCGATGATTCCGGACAGATTGTGGATGCAGCACGTGAATATTTTTGACTTGCTGTTAGAGTCTGGTATAGTTGCTTTCTCGTCGGCTTTGTCGAACGAAACTGAGTCGCTCCGTTTTGTGAAACTAGTCTCTTCTATGGTCGCGTGAGCGGAAAGCGTCACCTTATCCGGCTCTGCTTTTATTTTCAGGGGAGTTTGTTTAAATATTTACACAGAATGGTCCTTTCGCTTTGTCAGTTCAGGACGGTTTTTACTTTGCCTTGACTTCTTACTTGTCACTGTGATATATTAACTCCTAAATGTCGACGTTTTTCATAACTCTTTGAGGCAGTTTGTATATGTTGTTTGGCGTGCGACTATACTATGCATGTGTGAAATTAATACAAATCGTCTTTCGTACGACCAAAATAAATGGCTCAGATACGATACTATACGGCACGATGCATGCATCAACTATCGTCGTCTTTGTCGTCAGCTATGTGTTATTTTCGATATCGTCGCCCTTTACACCATCATCATTGTCACCATTATCATCATCATCATCATCATCATCATCATCATCATCATCGTTCGATGCTGGACCAAAACCAATCGCCGTCGCCTTCTTGATGTCTGTGACGCCAATAATCGCTGTACGTGCGCGAGTGAAAAGATCAATGTTTTATTCGTATGGCACACAACGTTATGCCATGGGAGTGTATTATGGCCCCAACGAGAAAAGGTGATCAACAGCTCCATTGCCGGCTATCAGGACACCATCTATCATATGTAAGAATTGTCTCCGAGAGATATTTCATCTCTTTACGACTGTCGGGGGCATCTGTTCCCACGATGACAGCTGTCCAATGTCCATGTACTCGGTACCATACACACACGTTGTATACATTTTGCATTCAACAGCTGCTGCGACGTTCTGTCAAATGTCACTTTCAAGGACGATCGTTCCGTGTCGGCTCTGCACAGAGAGAGAGAGAGAGAGAGAGAGAGAGAGAGAGAGAGAGAGAGAGAGAGAGAGAGAGAGAGAGAGAGCTTCGTTCAACTGAAGCAATCCTTCGGCGCCATCCATCACTTGGTGTTTGCAAGGAGTGAGAATATTTGCCGTGGTGGTGATGATGATGATGATGATGAAGATGACGTGAGATTCCTGTCGTTGTTGTTCTGATGATGATGAGGATGGGTAGGAGGGGAGGGGTAAGCAGAGTTAATTATACTTACGATGATGAAGATGCACTGAAATCAGTCTGCTCAATATTCTTGGATTGTACCGGCATGTACAAGTCTCGTGAAATTACAAAAAAACCAACTGATATACGGGCCATGAATTCGACCAGTCCTTCTTGACTGTTTTCACGATCCCCGCCAGATTGCATGCCATCATATCTCATCGTGTCGCTAATTGCATTCAATATCTTGTATCATTTCTGAAGTGTACGTCTAGACTCGTCTGGCCAACCTTGGCTACTTTTATTGGTATCATGTGAAATAAAAGAAGTCATCGATTCGGACGCACTTTCGTTAGCAATCGATTTATTGAGTCCTCTGACGTCCTGCATCGCGGACGATCACCTGCTCTGTTTTTATTGAAAAAAGAACACCTTCGCAAATTACCCGTTTGAGATATTGTCAATAGATTTCGCGCGAGGAGTGGCATTTTCTTTTTCTTAAAACTGGCAGTTCTTAATAGCTGCCGTAGCCCGCCGGAGGTCATGTAATCAGTA
Source organism: Ptychodera flava (assembly GCF_041260155.1). Classification (NCBI taxonomy): domain Eukaryota; kingdom Metazoa; phylum Hemichordata; class Enteropneusta; family Ptychoderidae; genus Ptychodera; species Ptychodera flava. The sequence goes on along the minus strand of NC_091931.1, from coordinate 16,895,352 downwards.
ATTCGAGTGAAAAAATTACGGTGAACTATCATTTTTACGTTTTTCGCTAAGAATGAAGTAGCTATACTTCTACAGTGCGATGGATCACACTACGTTTTCTGAAGGTCCCTTGTAATGCGGTTGATCAGCTGACTATATGCACTTTGTCAAGGTTGACAAAAATGTGCAGCAATCCTGAGCGATGAATGTGAAACCTTACCGTCATCCTGTTGAACTTTAACTGTCTAGCAAATGCCGAACAAAAGCTGACTTTCGTTGCGAGACTGTTCAAGCGGGCCTATCAGTAAAAACGTTGGCGTTGAAATACTTTTCCTGACGTACTTGAGGGTTTCGTCTTACAGTAGAATGTCTTGTCTCACGCCTTTATCGCAGTAAAGGATGCAGAAATCACATGCAATAATAATGACACATTTTATTGGGGGGGGGGGATTCACCTTTCTCATTTACGGTCAAAATGAAAATAAAACTAGCATTAATGTAAGACGGTGTCACTCTCGAAGCAGTCTCAACCACGTGATTTCGCACAGTGGGGAAAGGGGGAGATTGCAGCTTTCCGAAACATTGCCTGTTGATCTGTATCATGGCCAGTAAGGTCATGACGCTCTCGGTCGGTTCACTTGCGTCAAGCCACGCTATATATATATTGTTATGTAGGTCATTTACCCCACACTCATCATGACCTGAGTTCAATTAGTCTAGAACATTCTCAAGGTCACTGCCCTTGATGACCTCACAACCTTGAATTCAATTAGTCATGTTTGGAATGTTCTGGAAAGTTGATTAGTTGTGTAAGGGAGATAATTTTAGAACAGTAATTAGCATGTCAATAAAAGTTCTAGATTGTTCTTATATGCCTTTATAAAAGGGACGTGCACAGCTTCCAGTCAGACTTTTGGGATCGTGTCTCTTGTGTGTTACTAAACTCCAGCAGTAGTCATTCTCAAGACTTTTCAAGACCTTCACTGCCAACGCTGGATTTATACTGTGGACTTTGTGCAGCTTCAAGCCTGCAAGCCAAAGGACTGTTCATTCATCCAACTGACTGTTACAACTCTGAGACTGGAGCTTTGCCGTCCCAGCTGAGATAAGTAGTCTGTACACTTTTAAAGCTTGTATCCTATCCCTAACTTAGCAATTAGTTTTATTTTCGTAATAAATTTTGTTTAAACGTTAACTGCTGAGTTCACCCTTTTGTTCGTTTTCTCTGCACGTAACAAATTGGGGGCTCGTCCGGGAGTACGAATATTTTGAGCCGTTTGACAACATTTTGCCTGCCTTTTCAAAACTACTGTATACTGTGAACTCAGCGAAATTCAATCATGGCGGAATTTAAGCCAGACGAATTTATGGATGACCTTGATCAGGACACATTTAATCCCTCAGAAAAGACAACCTCATAGCACTGGCAAATTTCCTTAAAGTAGATGTCAAAAGATCTATGCGCAAGCGAGAAATACAGTTCAAGATTGCAAAACATTTAGTTAATTCTGGCCATTTTGAGGAGTCTGCCTTAAAAGATTATGAGCCTGAGTCTTCCTTCGAACTCAAAAAATTAGAATTAGAAATTCAGGCAGATTTGGAGCTTAAAAAATTGGCATTAGAAAAAGAAAAAATACAAATGCAATTACAAATGAAAGAAAAAGAATTGCAAATGGAAGAAAGACAGAAAGAAAAAGAAAGGCAGGAAAGATTAGAAATGGAAGAAAGACAGAAAGAGAGGGAATTGGAAATGAAAGAAAAAGAATTGCAAATGGAAGAAAGACAAAGGGAGAAAGAAAGAGAGGAAAAAGAAAAGGAAAGAGAATTAGCTGAACACCGACTGCAGTTAGAAATGAGACGTTTAGAGCTTGGAAAGTCAGGAAAATTCTTCCCTTCAGACAATTTTGACATCACTAAGCATTTCAGGTTAGTTCCCCCTTTCCAAGAAAAGGATGTTGATAAATATTTCCTTCATTTTGAGAAAATTGCTCAGAGTCTGGATTGGCCTAAGGAGTCCTGGTCTATGCTTTTGCAGAGTGCTTTGGTGGGTAAAGCCAGAGAAATTTACATTCAGTTGTCAGTAGAGCAGGCTTCAGATTATGATTCTGTGAAGGAATTAATTCTCAAGGGTTATGAGTTGGTGCCTGAAGCTTACCGTCAGAAATTTAGGGATTGTGAGAAGGTGAAGGATCAAACTTACGTTGAATTTGCTCGAACAAAAGAACAACTGTTTGATCGTTGGTGTTCTTCGGAAAAGGTCAGTCAGAATTATGACAAATTACGACAACTTGTTTTGATTGAGGAATTTAAAAGGTGCATCCGGAGTGACATCAAGACGTTTATCAATGAACAAAAGGCAGATACATGGAGGTTGCTGCACGTTTGGCCGATGATTATTCATTGACCCACAAATCTTCATTTCTCAGCAAACCATCCCAGTCCTTTTCATACAGAAACAATGCAGGTAAATTTAACTCGTCCTTTTCATCCAAGAATTTCTCAAAGGACAGCAGAAAATCAAATGTCAACAGTTCACAAAATTCAAGTAACACTCCCACATCATCAGATCCCAAGTCTCAATCTCCTTCTGAAAAACAGTTTGGTACACTTTCTTGTAATTATTGTAAGAAAGACGGCCATTTAATGTCAGAGTGTTTCAAATTGAAAAGAAAACGTGAAGGTCAAAGTGGTCAAAGTGGATCTAAGCCCACCGCTTTATTTCTTCATCAACTCAATTAGAGTCTAATAATGTGTGCAACACATTTTCTGAGGTTAAACCCCTCTTATCCCCAATTAATGAGGTCAAGGTCAATTCTTCTCAAGATAGCATTATGGGTATTTTCGAACCATTTATTCATGATGGTTTTATATCACTTTCTAGTGATTTCTCTTCCGCTACCCCTGTCAAAATTTTAAGAGATACCGGGGCTTCCCAGTCTCTTTTGTTGGCAGATACCCTGCCGTTTTCTGAAAAGTCATTTTCAGGTTCTAAAGTTCTTATTAAGGGGGTAGATTGTAATGACTACATTCCTGTTCCTCTCCATAATGTCTATTTGTCTTCGGACTTTGTTTCTGGACCTGTGGCTTTAGGTATTAGGCCTTTTTTGCCTTTTGAAGGGATTCACCTTCTTCTTGGAAACGACCTTGCTGGGGACAAGGTCATTACTAATCCACTTGTGACTGATAATCCTAGTTTAGATCAAAATCCAGAGCCAATAGAGGAAGACATTCCCGGCCTTTTCCCATCATGTGCCATTACTCGAGCCATGTCAAAGAAAACTTCTGAGAATCAAAATACTCTCAAAAATAATGTCACAGATGTTGACTTAAATGACACCTTTCTCAGTCAGGTGTTTGACACGGAGCATTCCGTTATCCCTCGTGGATTTGAAACTTCCAGTAAAACTTCTGCTGACCAAAGTCAGACATTTTCTAGATCAAATCTCATTGCAGAACAACACAAAGACCCAGATATTTTGTGTTTGTTTGACAGGGTAGATGATGAAGATAAAACTTCAGATAGCTCTGTTTCCTATTATACAAAATCTGGTATTCTCATGCGTAAATGGAGACCTCCAGATGTCTTGGTTGATGACGACTTGGGCTATAAAACATCAAATTGTGGTTCCAAGCCCTATCGTGCTGAAATATTGCGCCTGGCCCATGAAACGCCCTGGGCTGGTCATTTAGGAGTAAGGAAAACTTATCACAAAATTCTCAGTCACTTTTATTGGCCTAATCTCAGGCAGGATGTAACACATTTCTGTAAAACTTGTCACACATGTCAGATGGTAGGAAAGCCGAATCAGACCATTCCAAAGGCCCCTTTACAGCCAATTCCTGCATTTCAAGAACCATTTAGTAGGATTCTAATAGACTGTGTTGGGCCCTTACCAAAAACAAGATCAGGAAATGAGTACATGCTGACAATAATGTGTACATCAACTCGGTTCCCAGAAGCCATACCACTGAGAAATATAAAGACAAAGACTATAGTGAGAGCTTTAGTCAAATTTTTCACTTTATTTGGCCTCCCTAAATGTGTCCAGTCCGATCAAGGCTCCAACTTTATGTCTGGTATTTTTCAACAAGTAATGGATCAGCTAGGCATTAAACAGTATAGGTCATCCGCCTATCATCCAGAAAGTCAGGGTGCTCTTGAGCGATTTCATCAAACTTTGAAAAACATGATTAGGACCTACTGTTTTGACACAGAGAAGCAGTGGGATGAAGGAATTCATTTTCTGCTCTTTGCTGTTAGAGAGTCAATTCAAGAGTCTCTTGGTTTTAGCCCATTTGAGCTTGTATTTGGACATACAGTCCGTGGCCCACTTAAGCTCGTTAAAGAGAAATTCCTATCAGACGATGATGATTGTCTGAATATTTGCAATATGTGTCAGATTTTCGTACAAAACTCTCTAAAGCATGTGAATTAGCCAGAGAAAATCTTGAGTCATCTCAGCAGTCAATGAAAACCAGATATGATAAAAGCACCTCAAAACGGAAGTTTGAACCAGGTCAAAAAGTTCTTGTTCTACTTCCAATTCCTGGCAAACCACTCCATGCTCGTTACTTTGGGCCATATCTAATTGATAAGAAATTGAGTGATTTAAATTACATCATAATAACACCTGACAGGCGAAAACAAAAACAGCTATGTCACATAAATATGCTTAAGCCATATTTGGATAGGGATAATCCTACTATAACTCAGCCTGTCAGTGCAGTCAGTTCAAACCATTATGAAGATAGTGATACTGAAACTGACTTGAGTGAAAATACTCTAAACTCAAAGCTGGGCTCGGTCAAGCTTCAGAACTCAGAAATCCTGGAGAAGCTGGAGTCTACAAAGTTGGCACACCTCCAGCCAGAACAACAACAACAGGTAAAGAACTGCTCCACGAATATAAACACCTGTTTCAAGATGTTCCAACGAGGACAAACGTCATCTATCACGACGTTGATGTTGGGGACAGTAAGCCTATAAAACAACATCCATACAGACTGAATCCAACAAAAGCGAAATATCTCCAGGAAGAAGTCAAATACCTGCTGGACAATGACTTTATTGAACCCAGTAAAAGTAACTGGAGTTCGCCGTGCATACTTGTTCCCAAATCAGATCACAGTTATCGTATGTGCACGGACTTTGGAAGGTCAACACTTTAACAAAGACAGACACTTTCCCAATCCCGAGGATTGATGACTGCATCGACCGAGTGGGAAAAGCCAAGTATGTGACAAATTTGACCTACTGAAGGGATTTTGGCAAGTCCCTCTGACGGATCGTGCTCGTGAAATATCCGCCTTTGTTACACCAGACGGATTGTTCCAGTACAAGGTGATGCCATTTGGAATGAAGAACTCTCCGGCAACGTTCCAACGGATGATCAACGACGTCATATCCGGGCTAGACGGGTGTGCAGCTTACGTTGACGACGTCATCCTGTATAGTGACACCTGGGAGGAACACATCAAGCTCATGCGGAAGTTCTTTGAGAGACTGAGCTAAGCAATGTTGACTGTCAACCTTGCCAAATCTGAGTTTGTATGGGCAAGGGTAACTTACCTCGGACATACTGTAGGACAGGGTGAGGTAAAACCTGTTGATGCCAAAATCAGTGCCATTTCAAGTTTTCCCATACCAAACTGCAAACGACAACTGATGCGCTTTCTCGGTATGGCTGGTTACTACAGAAAATTCTGTCCAAATTTCTCCACAATTACTGAGCCTTTGACTAACTTACTTAAAAAAAAGTAAAGTTGTTTGGTCAGAGCAATGCCAACAGGCATTTGATACACTTAAAGCCATACTGCAAAGTGCCCCAGTGTTGTCTGCACCAGATTTCACTTTGCCATTCAAATTAGCTGTAGATGCTAGTGATACGGCTGCTGGTGCTGTTTTATTGCAAGAGGATAGTCATGGTGTAGATCATCCTGTTTGCTATTTTTCACGCAAATTTAACAAATCCCAGAGAAACTACTCTACAATTGAAAAAGAGTGTTTATCTTTGATATTAGCTTTACAGCATTTTGAAGTTTATGTTACTTCTTCAAATCAGCCAATAGTGGTTTATATTGATCACAACCCTCTTGTTTTTCTGCAGAAATTTAAAGGCAAAAATCAGAGATTGCTAAGATGGAGTTTAATGTTACAGGAGTTTAATCTTGACATTAGACATATCAAAGGCAGAGACAATTTAATTGCAGACTGTCTCTCTCGTATTTAGAAATTATTGTTGTTCACTTTCAAGAAAATTTATTGTTGTTCACTTTCAAGAAATTTTACTTTAGAGTAAAACAAAATTTTGAGTACTTAAATCCTTTTCAAGATTACATTTGCAAAAGAAAGATTTTTCTTTGAAAAATTTTCTTTTTTTTGAAGAGGGGGTGTGTTATGTAGGTCATTTACCCCACACTCATCATGACCTGAGTTCAATTAGTCTAGAACATTCTCAAGGTCACTGCCCTTGATGACCTCACAACCTTGAATTCAATTAGTCATGTTTGGAATGTTCTGGAAAGTTGATTAGTTGTGTAAGGGAGATAATTTTAGAACAGTAATTAGCATGTCAATAAAAGTTCTAGATTGTTCTTATATGCCTTTATAAAAGGGACGTGCACAGCTTCCAGTCAGACTTTTGGGATCGTGTCTCTTGTGTGTTACTAAACTCCAGCAGTAGTCATTCTCAAGACTTTTCAAGACCTTCACTGCCAACGCTGGATTTATACTGTGGACTTTGTGCAAATTCAAGCCTGCAAGCCAAAGGACTGTTCATTCATCCGACTGACTGTTACAACTCTGAGACTGGAGCTTTGCCGTCCCAGCTGAGATAAGTAGTCTGTACACTTTAAAGCTTGTACCTATCCCTACTTAGCAATTAGTTTTATTTTCGTAATAAATTTTGTTTAAACGTTAACTGCTGAGTTCACCCTTTTGTTCGTTTTCTCTGCACGTAACATATATATGTGTAAACTAACTTCTACCGTGATGCAGCATCGAAAGCTCCTGGTCGGAGTCGTATTGCTGGAAGGCAGTGACGCAAATTGGAAGATCCATGCGGTCAAATAGGATGACAGTTCGCTCGTATTTATTGCTATCATGGTCCGGAAGCATTGGGTTCCTCGCGTAGCGGCCTTTGACCCCTGCCGTCGTAAATTTTCGGTGTGCTCAATCGGCTCGTGTAGCAGGAGGGTGTTTCTGTCAATTTACTACTACAGTGAAGGTGCGGTGAGCTGCGGCGTGGTTGCTCTGTGTTTGCCGGCCATTTGGAATCTTTTTTTCATGCAACGAGTGCTGGAGCCAAGTGCCTTTTATTGAAAAACATCGGATAAGTTTTGGGTGCTGAAGAAAGGAAAAAATCTTCTCGAGCCGGTAAGGTGAAGTGAGTAAGATATACTCCCTTGAAAGTCACCCTCTGTTTATGTGTGTTGTGTATATATTATTTATAGTTCATTCGCAGATCTACCAGCATTTATATAACGTTGCATTTGAACAAGAAGTCCCATTCGGTCGATTTTTACAAGCTTGCAATGTGTATTGGCTTGACGAATACCGCCATCCCTTTGACACTGATAGTCAGGGATAGTTGCTGTCAGATTGAGCGGGCATCTAGGAATGTCAAGACGTGTATCTTAGCAGACACTTGGCTGAAAAAAACGAGGTGTTCGGGCAATTAAGGGTTGAGTTGATTTCGTATGCATGGAATTCGGGAGAAAATTCAGTGACAGCATTTGCTTCGGCTTTGCGCCGCAAGTTGAAAAGTCGTCGTGCTGGAAAGACGAGGGCGACTACCTCGATCGTGCTGCACGTCGTCCAGAATGCAGATTTACCTTCGCCTGAAATTGATTTGTTTGATCTGGTAAATTGCTCACACGAGCTCGAGAATGCGCGGGTCTGTTATTATTTAAGTTAAGAATGGAAGTTATTTCTGACGTCACTGGCAGGCTGCGCGCTGCGAATGGAGAGCGTCAACCCCGGATTCTCCATGGCGCATGCGACGAGCCAATGAACTTGGCTGGTGAACGTGCGACTCGGGGCTCTTACGTCTTCTGTTTGAAACCGTTATCTCCCTCTTAGTATGTATAGATGAATAGGGTATATACAGTTTAATAACCCGGAATGTTTTGCGAGCCGCGGTTTTGCTAAAACGCTTAGGCTGTTTTGAAAGGCTAAGCCGTTTTATTCGACGAATGCTAAATATGTTTGCGACCCCGCGTGTCTCTGATAACTTACAAGGGTACCCTTCTTCTCAGCTGTTATTTTTTTTTCTGAGCCGGTTTGGTTATTTGTGTGCTCTATACACGTATACCATTTTGATCCATACAAGCCTGTATCATTACTGCGGCCCTGTCTATTCTGAAATGTCCCCGAACTACTTTTTCCGGGAGGGAGTGCAGTGAATCAGCTATAGGCCATAATCAGCTATCTACCCTTGTTCATAGTTATTATCTGCTAAATATTTCTGTGCTCTTTTACTTTAGGGGGTTAGACGAGACAACAGCCATCATGACAATCATCTCTTTTCCGCTCCATGTTGATAGCCCCAGTAACTTTAACTGTCGGCAATTTATACTTCGCTATTTTTTGTCCACTGTCATATATTGCAGGGACACGGAACAAAACTACTGAAAAACGCTGTCAAAAGTTACCGAGCAACACGCCCCAACTCTTTGAATTTGCCAGGTACGCTCACAATCAATCTTTACAGACCATTTTTGTCCACCAGTTCTTGTTTTGTTGTATTTTACGTGACTGTGAACTCTGTTCCCTGTTGCGGGGTTACTAGACCATTCTGTCAGTCCAAAGATTTCGCTCAAAGTCTGGGGTGCTGATCGGCAAATGCGGGGCGAAGCGTTTTCGTCACAGTTTTGTGGCCGACATCACCCACCGCCGGCATCATCATATTTTCCTTCAAAAAGTAACCCTTGAAACGCTAGCAAGTTACTTTATCTCTTGTTTGCAAAATCGTCTATCAACACTTGAAATTGAATAAAAAGGTGACGATTGTCTAGTCTTGAAAAAAGTAGTGATTTATTCTTGCTCTTTCAGTCCTATTTTAGATGCTAGACCAGTGTGGCTCGACTGTACGGAGAACTTTTGGGTGGAAAATTCCCACCCAGGGATAAAAAAATACATAAATTTACCAAAGTAGAGACAAACTGTGTGTTTTTAACCAAAAGGGTCGGCTTGCATGGAGCCAGTCTCCATGGTTACGGATGTTGCGTTGAGTCCTGCGCAAGACGAGCCAGTACTGACGTTCATTCATCCCAGGGTACGTTAGAACAACACTTTGGCATTTCTCATTTTAAACTGTGACATTCCTTTGTATAAACTCTACGCTATCGTGTCATCAAAATATTTCACTGTGTTGTCGGACAAGTGTTTAAATGCCGCTATTCAATCGTACATAGGATCTCTCAGGGGTGGACGTCCGAAATACCGAGTCAGCAGAGCACGTTCGCAGCGTTTTCTCGGTCTCTCCACAGAGGCCGAGGGTTAACTCCGGGGGTCCTTCTCTGCGTTAACTCCTACCGATGTGAATGAAATATGCCAAACGTGCACAAGACCACTTTTTTGTCATTGTCCTTTTGCGGCTTTTGGCTGCAGCCTTCTCCCAATCAAAGGTATTCGGCCTGACAACAGACTGCGGGGCATTCGGAGCGTACGTGCTGATGGCCACGTTCGGGGCACACACCCCGGACGGGAATTATCCCTGACAGCGGCACGCGGGAATCATTGCCTGGGAATATTTCCTGTCAACGTAGACCTACAGTCGATGAGGGGAAAGTTTACACACAAACGTCTCAGCGGCGTGATGGAAGTGTCGTGTATTTTTCTTAAGTTCCGAACGGGGTTTCCGGTTTATGTTCCGGCTCGTTTGCGGCCATTGCGTTCCGCCGTGTCTCCGGTTATCATTTGCCCGTGTTTAAAAAGACCCCAAATATGTGTTTGGATCGAGAGTATCACGTGCAGAAACTCTCAATCAGCGTGAGAGGAAGCGAGATACTTGAACCGTGGCAAGATTATTCCAATTATTCCATTTCGTTTCTGTTTACGACGTATTCAACGTTAAATGTGTGCGTGTTTGAGATCTTGCGAGCTGGCAAATGAAAAATCGACAAGTGTCCTATTTCGACCAATGAAACGTTGTGTTCAGTCCCCGGGTAAAGTCGCGATGATGATTCACGGTATAGAATAGGGTTGCCCAAAAAAGTGACCTTTACCCTTTGCGATGGTGTGAACGATATAGACCCAAACTTGTCTAACCAGGTGGTTTTTTTTCGGAGTTAAATAAAGTTCACTTTGACGGAAACTTGGATTACACTCGTGAACCCTCGAGGTGGCGTTTCCGATATACAAACAAAACTTGGGTGAAATTCCAACTTTGTTTTCTATACTATGCGTTACATTTGAAATTGTTGGTGAAATTTAATACTCAATTGGTCAGCATTTCGACTCCTGATTTGCAGAAGTGTTCAAATCGTTTTGAGTACTGGGTTACGTCAGTTTTTAGGGGTTTTTTGTTTATTTTGTTTGCCTTTTTGTTTCGGAAGTATGACACGATTGTCACGGCAGCTTTATACGTTGGGGCTGCAACGTACCGGTGCGAGGCAGACAGACTGTAACTCACGCTATCACTCATCTTGATCATAATGGCAAACGGCAAAATTATGATGTTCAGGAAGGCTGAACACTCCTCGTGGAAACATTTTCAGAGATGTATCGTCAAAAGGATCTTACCACTTTTTTGTCATAATAGCCCATCTAAAGTCTTGCCATTTTTTTGCAAGTACAAAAATACGACAAGGTTAGAGTTTCAATAAACTCTTTTTCATGAAAATCGATTGAACTCAATGTTTAAAACGGAGAATGAACCGCAAGTTTCATTTTATATGCATGAAATCTAAGATGATTCTCCTGTTTAGTTGTACTTGATAATGGAAGAGAAAAGTTCCTTGTGCAAAACGTGAGCAAACAGCCGCACTTGATCATACCCGCAATCGTATAGATAGAACCACTTTAGAGGGTGACAAACCAATTGATTGGTTGGTTATTATCAATCAAAGAAACCGGGTCATAACGCATAGTAAGTCATTATATATATAATATATATATATATATATATAATATATATATATATATATGGGACATATTCTACGTTGAACACGCCGTAAAAGGCCGTGTGAAGGGTGATCCATACGCGTTCAATGACTTTTCTACATGTGGTACAAATACTGCAGAGTGGAAAGGTAACCTGATTCTGTTGAACCCGTTCTGCGAGTTTTCAAGTATTGCAGAGCGGAAAGGAAGTTCAATCCTGATAAATACAACAAAACTAGTTTTATAACTCATATTTCATGATTTTTAATATATATTTTGCGTGGACCGTAAATGTTTCATTAGCCTGTGTCGGATACCGTAACCAAGATCGAGGGTTGTGTACGTTGCAGTTTGAAACTAAAAGCTGGCGGTTGGTAATCGGTGGACTCGAGGTTAGCTGGCCCAGTTTGAATTGGGACGTATCACTACAACTTAGCCACAGTTTCGTGCTCGATTGTGAAACTGCAGCTAGATTCTGGGCCAGGATATAACAAGGCAGCAGTCTCCTGAGACTACGCAAATTTCAATATGTAATTCAAGCGTCTCAGAGTTTTGAAAAGTAAGCCAGAGTCCTGAAACGATTGCTCTTCAGACTTTTAATCAAATCATTCGATGAGGTCTCATACATTTAAGCCATCGCAACTCTGGAACGTAGGCCAGTAAAACACAAAGAACTCGCTTTTATTCCTGTACGTATTTGCAGATCTGGGAAGTGCAAATTCCACTCAGTACACGTTTTACACGTACCATTTTACCATTTTCCGGTCAAAGGAATGTAAAACCATGTTGAACCCAGCCACGCAAAGGATGTTGCCTTTATTTGTTATTCGGTATTTCGTGCACGGCGAACATTCTGTAACATTAGTCCATTACGGTCTCGGAGTTGGCTTTTCGATCGGCATGTCCAGCTTGGCTCGGGTCAGCTCGGTCAAGTTCACTTTTGCCATTAAAGAAAAGGCTCGGAGGACCCGTCCTCATTGATATAGGTTCGCTCTTCGGCAATGCTGTGTACATACCGAGACGACCAGTCAAAATGCCGAAAGATGCACAGCATGTGATTCGCGACAGAAGAACACGCAGTACAGCACAACTCGTCACAGCATAATATAATAAAACATGACCGGCCCAGACAGCAAGGCATAGCACAAACACATAGCGCAATATCTTCGTCCTCAGTCTGTTTTGCACTACACGCGTCATACGACATGGGACACATTATTGGTAACATGACACCACAGCTCGTCTCATCGCGATGATGTACGGTCTGGTGACATCATCCATGTTTTCAAGGGTGGCATCATCCCAGCACTCACTATAAACACCTCAAAGACACAAAGAGATGGGCACAGAAAACAACATTACATCGCATTACACAATATCGGTACAAATCTCTCCCTCCCCCCTCCCCCCCGTCATTTACGTGTCAGGAAGCATTCTTTATTTTCTGGAGGGGGCCGGTGGGATTTAATTAACGTAAGACATGTAAAAGTTGACCCCTCAAATATTCATACTAAAATATGACCCTGCTCAATTGATAAAATGTGATCCCCCAGTTAAAATTATTAATCTGATTAGATTAAAATAAAAATATTACTATAACCGTGGTAACGGTGATGTGTCATCAAGATGCGGCGCTGGAATTTAACGGCACAACCACACACAACTTTGCACCACTATATATCTTTTTGCTTATTTTCATCATTTTGCTCTGTCTCCAATTTCCTGTTCTACAGAATCCTAAAATATCCCGCATATTGATGGTAAACAAAGTCTCCACATGTGGCACGACCATTGTTATTGTCGACAAACATTAATTAACTCAAGATCGAACTTGAATACACCTTTGAATCTGCTGAAAATCTATACACTTGGCCTTTCATCCTGCTGTTTTGAGTTGATCGAGAAACTGAAGCTGATACACAGAACACAGAAATACTGAAACTAGCTGTACGGCACAGATACTGTGTAATCTGCTTGTGCTTGGGTTTATGATATAGCCGGGATTTGTGCAGTTTGTTGTTTGTTTATCAATTCAACCAGCCCTGTTGCTGATAGAATCCTATCTATATTGTTTCATACTTCACACAGACTCAACCATATTCTGTTCCATTATTTTAACATTTTCGATTCTATTTTGGTCATGTCATAGTTCCATGAAAATCTTTCGGAAAATATAATCCCTCACCAGACTGTCTTTTGTAAAATTTGACCCCCCCCCCCTCTGTAACCGTTCGTTTTGTGAAACTCAATCCCCGGATTCCCCCCTCCCCATAAAATGAAGGCTCCCTTACGCGATATCTTCATCTCTAAAATACACCCGTATTGCCAGTTGGAAAAAAATATCAACGATCAACATGCGTTTCCATCGCGAAAACCTCCTTACTCACTCAACAGTGTATAAAGAAGACTTCATGTCGCTGAACCTGGTTTATGATTATTCCACCGGAAGGAAACAAATCAATAATTTATCGACTCGATAGTTTAAACGCCGCTCATGACATTCGTTCCTCACTTTCGTCCTTGCGAGGCCGGCCTCCACGTTTATGACTTCCTCGTCTACCCGCACATCAAAGAAAACACCGTCAGATGTTAAAGACGCCACAATATCAATAATGTAGGTAAACTTGGCCAATGAACTTATAATAGTTATTGTAAAGTTTACAAGCATAGACAGTCTTGCTACTGTCTATGTTTACAGTTACGACAGGGGAGGGAAAGAGAGAAAGAGAGAGAGAGGGGGGAGGGGATTTGCACTTGCTTTCCTCTGACAGTATTTTTCTTGAAAGCAGCTAGCTTTTGACAAGGACGTGGGAAAGTGCATGTGTGGGAATATATGAGAGCGCTAGAAAGCTTTGGTGATCAAAACAAACTCTTTGTTCCGGTGGGATCTTGGTTTTCTTTCATCCCATTCAATCATATTCGAGTTCATTCAACATTCCACGGTGTTGCCCCGCTGGGAGGAGACAAATGCGGTTTACCTTACGGGGTCATACGCATACTCTGTCGCGCGTCGACGATGTATTTCGTCGATAACGCGGCGTGTGTACTCTTATCCCGATTAAGGTAGAACGCGCCTTTGGGACAGATACTCGGGCTCTCAAACCTTTACAGTTCTTTTCTGATCTACCACTTTTGGGGGTTCATTTTAAAGCTCTTGGCATAAGAAAACGAGCTCACCGTCTTAGTTAATTCGAAAATCGAAAATTGTATTTTTCTCCATAGAGTTAACACAGGAATGGCGGCCATTTTTAATTTCAACTAGCTGTAAATCTTGGGTAACTTGTATCTCTAGTAACCAAACTTTGCACGGTGACCCCGTTTTTTATTCTTGATTTTGAAAGAGAATGGTTGAAATATCCTTGAGGAAAGTTTGAGCAAAAGTTTAAGTCTCTTACTTTCGAGGCGCATACTACCTTAATCCGGCGCGCACGACGCAAGACTCTCATTCTCTTTAAAGATATGGTCCTGCCCTCCAAATACTCTGTTCAAAAAGTTCATGAAGTGCTGATTTGAAAACATTTTCGATAGACTAAGGAATGTTCTCTACAATGGCAGTTTTTATGGCGTTTTTTTTTTTTTGGGTCCTCTTCGGTGACCTTAAACACGCAACCTGTAACTGGAGGTTGTTGGCAACTGACACGGGTATATGCCTACGTACCCTTGTTACTAGGAGACGATGTCATATTAGAATTTATTGACACGCTTCCTTTTCGATCTGTTCAGCTCATTTTGCCCTTCACAAAGACCGTTCCCGGACAATGTTTTGCTGTTGCTCTGGTCACCAAGGTATGTTGAATTTTACCCTTGGTCTATATTTGCATCTCGTGAACGTTGTCGACTTTCTTCGACTTTTGGTAACACGTTTTTGTGTTAGCGTTGTGGTCTCAGCGCTTGATCTCTTTTCTTTCATTAACGAGCAGAAAGACACATTTTAGACCACTGTTAAACTATTTTCTCGAGACTGTTTTAATTTGAGCATAAGTCGGAGCATTCATTGTGTGTAGCCATTGCGCATAGCTCTCTCTCTCTCTCTCACTCTCTCTCTCTCTCTCTCTCTCTCTCTCTCTCTCTCTCTCTCTCTCAGAGAGGGATTTTTCGACACAGGAATACGTCTTCCATTGTAAGTGGTTTGCAAGTGTACTGCAAAGTCATGTGTTATGGCTGAGCAGTTCTCATGGCTGAACTACCAAATACAACTAATATTTTACCCAATGTACCGATAACAACTGAATCCCCTTTGAGCGAGGTCGCTTCTTGATCGGATTTAGCCCACTCTTTAAGTTGAACCAGTATTAGGGAGAAGGGCTCTTAGAGATTGTGCAGACATTTGCCAGGCGCGAGTGTCTTTAGTACGTTTCCCTGTAACATTCCTTCCAAATAGAGCTTTTTAGGATCTGTAAAACAAATGACTTTGTAGTATCGACGATGGACCAGAGGAACTTAAGCGATATGCAGGGCGTGCGCGAACCATACATTAGGTGGGGCGATGGGGTATGGGGAAACTCGTTCTTTGGTCGCTTTCGAAATACAGTTTACTGTAGAATCGCAGGGTGTCGAGGTGAAAATCGGTGCAGTATGGCCCCATATTTCCTGGACGACATAAAAAGGCGACAATGTCACCGAAGTCTCGAATATAAATAAAGTTTTCTGCAATGTTTATGAATACGAATATTTGAGTGACAGGATCGCCATACTTTTATAAGCAAGATTTACATCCCGCCCAAACATTGAAGCGTAAATATTTTCTTCGGATCGCCAAGTCATCTGACATATTTCGATAACGACTGAACTACAAATTCCAAGACCAGAAAATGATTGTTAAAATAGCATGACAAATGTCCGGGTCGCCCTTAATTTGTTATTGTACTCCGGAAAATAAAACAAAACGCAAAAAAGGTAAATTTATTGCCGAGGAACTGCAAGCATACACCGAATTCGAAAATATTGCTCGCGATATTACGTAATTATATGGTTAGTACCGCGTATTAGATAACAGACGAGTCAAGTATCCACGAACAATTAAAAGGTTATTATCGTTTGCAAACCTAGCTTAAATATTCTCGATCACGTTTCTGACATTATCATTTCTGGTCCGCTTACTCAACTATCTCCGCACAGTTCCAATCGCTTAATAGTAGATCACAGTTTTTTTTTATTGCGCGGTCGTGCATCATGGATAGTCATCATGGATCGTTTCAGGATTCGGTTTTGGAACAATTTTTACTCTGTGTCAGCAAAATGTTTTATCGGTGTGCTTATTTTGTGTACTCACAAGTTCATCATCATGAACGTCGTGTGCAGTTTACAAGAATTCAAAAACAAATAACGATTTGTATGATATCGGTGTTTTTTTTCAACCGTTTCTCCAAATCACGTTTAGATTAAGTTTTGAGAGGAAAACTTTTTTCCCTTCTCTAGCTCTCTACAGTAGTTTTGAAATCCATTATGAAACTGCCAAGAGTCCACCATATTTTAATTTTCAAGAAAACAAAACTAAGAAGCCCACGCGCCTCGAATTCGACGGCCATCTCGATTAATAAAGAACTGTAAATATGCCATCGTTCGCGCTTTTCCCAGCGATAAAGGAGGAACATGCACGGTAATGTAACGGTGTTTTGTCGATGATTTCCAAAGTGAGATATTGTGAATTTTTAAGTCACAAAACATCTCTCAATTTCATTCAGTTTTTTTGTAATGTTTATGGTCCCATGCGTAGACATTCGATTTTGACTTGGTTGCGTCACGGTTGCAAAGAGGCAATACAACCTTTAGTGGAAGGGATGGCCGGCCAACAATGGGAAAAAAAATGGCCGGTGATTGTCAAAAAATCTACCGTGTCTGCGGGAGAATGTCGTCGCGTCTGGAACAGAGGCAATGTAAAAATTCTCTGAAAAAATATTATGCGCCGGTAACTATTGAAAAATGGATGCTCTGTTCCCCCCTACAAACATCCTCATCCCCAGTGGCCTGGATATACCACGGTTTGCTGTCGAAAGAGACCGAGAACTACCGAAGAGGTAACTGTTTCAGTGTGATTGATATTGTCCAGTTACATGTTATGTCGATAACGTGTCAGGATAACTGTTATGAAAGAGTTCACTTTGAGGCACCGTGCAGCTTCCAGTGTTCGGATCGCGATGAGTGCGTAATAGGGATTTCAATGAGATTCAATCTATGACATCCCTTGGGCAACATCTGTTTTGGTAGCGGGGCATGGCAAGAACTCAATATCGGCAGTTCTAGTCGCAGTGACTATATGATGACTAGCGCCAGGGGATTTGATGCCAGAAAATTCATACTTTGCCCAGAGACATAGGAAATAGTACCGTCAATGTGTCAGGCACATTTTTCTTTTCTGTACACAACATACCAGTTCATCTCAGTTATCATCAGAGAGAATCGGAGACGGGCACGGTCGTACATAAATCAAAGTAAATGCTACGATAAACGACAATGGACCAACCCGACCGCATACACAATTTCCGGTTATTTTTGTCTGTTTATTTTCTCTTTTAACGCTTCTGTTTCCCATCACGGTCCGGAAAATATCCAAACACCTGTTGCAGCCTCGCTTTGTCCAGTTGTCGTTTTCGTTTGGCGCCTCGCGAAGGGGTGATGCATGGTTTGGTGGGTTTAGCAACGTGGTTGCTGTAGTACGTTGCCGCAAGGATAATCTCTCTGCCCGGTCTCTCTGTGACGTGTCAGGTTGAAACTGTGTGAGGTACATCCGCCGGTTATCGCGAGACACAAGTATATCATTCGGAGCGGTCTCCAGCAAAACGCGTCGCACGCAAGTCTGACGCGCGCACCGTTTGTGCGCAGGCTCGCACACATTCCAGACTGGACCGACCCACCCTTGTGAGACAGGCGCAAAAGCCAGGAGGGCAATACGGTAATTTTCACGAAAAATCGACTCGACAAGTAAAGATTATAACTTTTCAGTGGCACTCCAGACTGGACAACACCTAACCAATAGGATAACCAGGGAGGGATGAGTCCAACGGCGATTTTTTCATGAAAGATTCTCCTGGGCCCTCCTAGCAGACGTGCCTTGATATAGCGCTTGGTCTGTAGGAAATGCTCCCCCCTGAAATGCGCCGAAAGACTGTATTTCGGTACAGCCGATGTTCACTGACAATTTTGCACATTCCGATTGCTCAACCGTCGTTTGAATCGTCCAACACCAAAAACTAATAACAGTCGCTATGGTATAAACCCCAGGTCGCAAAATCCTGTCAGGGCCATGGCATTGTACAAGACTAATCAGAGAAATTAAACCATTGATAAATCCGATCCGTTCATATTTTTAGGAATACTGCTTTTTCCGAATTTCAAAAGTTTATTTTTCCAAGAGAGGCAGTAGATTGTTGAAGACCATTCATTACAGGTTCATGTACTTCATGACGATACTGTTTCAAGTTGATATATCCTCTTGGGGGTGACATGATGATCATGGCATTGCGCTCCTCTACTAACGACGATTCATGATGATTCACAAGCTAAGCTGCATTATATGGTCACATAACTTTAAAAAATTGTGATTTTGAAAAAAAATGGCGTTTTTTTTTCTTGTCACATTCCTCCGGAAATTATAGGAGTCGATCGGAATGCATTCATTGTCATGGTATATGTACGCATTCGCCCTGACCAACCGAAAAAAAAAACAAACAAATTTTTGAAAACGGTGCTTACAAAATGAATAAGGCTCGACCCTTTTGAAATAGGGAAGGCTACACATTTAAACTGCATGGTATTTTCCAATGTAGAGTTTTGCTGCGGATAACTGTCAGCCAATGCCATTGATTTGGTAATTTCCCGTGTGACAAATGACGTCACATTTCTGACGGTGTAATACAAGTTCTGATTTCGATGCACCGTATGTTCCAACAATTGCATCCTCTAAACACGATCTTATCTTCAAACTTTGAGAATGCAAGGTATCTGAGAATGTATAATTATAAATTTGCTGTTTTTTCGGAAATGCCGTTCCGCGTTGTACAACTTCCAATTTTAGGGCCATTAAAACTGTAATTTAAAATGTCTAAACTTTAAAAAATACTTATCACCTTGAAACAGTCAAACGAATCGGAGAAAAATTCGGCACGAAAATCTCAAAGTTTGAAAGAGAAGAACACAGTGTCGTTAAACTAGGAAGAAGTTCCGAGGACTGGGCCAATATTGATATTTATTTGGAAAATCGGGCTTTGCGACAGCACTTATAAATTACCACGGTCACCCCCTGACAGCAAGGATCTCCCGGCACCGTGTAGCGGTACGTTAAAAGTCGTCTGCAGCTGCAAACGAGAACGGGTCAACCTATCCCGGTCATATAATGTGACATAAACTGTCAAGTACTTGCTATTTTCAGAGCCCCGATTGCCGTCTTTTTGCTCGGACCTTTGCGCCCTGCGAGGACAAATTAAAATTTCACCCCCGGTTTATGGCTCTGTGTTTTTGTAAGGACTGACCCATACTCGACCCGAAATCTTCAGGACTCCTTCCTAGGAGAGACAAATTGCCAACAACTGCTGAAATGAAAACAGTTCGACGTGCTCGGAAGTTTGCGACAAGCCTATAAATTTATGAAAAATCGATAATCTTGAACATTTGTAAACTTTACGTTGGTCACACGTGGCGATCCAAGTGATATTATTAAATATTTAATTTGACCATATTTAGGATGTGTTAGACAGGATTGAAAATTATTGAAGTTAAATACCGGTATTTGTGTGTAAAAAGATGATTTACAACCCTCGCCGGTGACTTGCCCGACCCCTTTTCACCCAGATTACACCCAAGCTTCTCATTTGTGAAATTCAACTCTAGGGGGCGCACTTGGGCGCCCGAATTTCCACTGCGCAACTTCTGCAGGAGTCCAAGTAACTGGGCAACCAACGCGCTGGCTATCACCGTCAGCCATTAACTGGATGCAGCTCAGGGTGTAGGTTTGCATAGATAATCCACATAATTGTCCAAGGATCGACTTAATCATTAAAATTCTTGTGCGACCGAAAATTCGCGCTGCTACAAAATGGTAGCGTAGAATTTGATGTGGGGATCATTTGAAAAACTCGGGAGTACATCAGGCACCAGCCAACTCCTGACATTACATAAACCCAGAGCGGGATAATGTTACAGTTACACGCGCGGACGAGAATGCCATGCACCTAGTCGGTGTGCCATAACACGGACACTGCGTTGGATATCCACCGATGGAAAGGGCATGTGATATCATACAGCTTTCGTTGGAGCGGAACAGAGATCTGAAAAACACTCGAGTTTTAAACCTTACCTTCGTTACCGAGTAGAGAGATTTTTAACTTTGTGGAGATACTGCGCTGCGGACGAGTTTCTTGGCAACATGAGATGATTGTTGCATATAAGTCGCAATGAATTACAATGTGTGGTTTTGTTTTTTTTCCACTGCAAACAAACCCATATTGTAGTGTCAAACCATGGCGATACGTATGGTTAAATGAGAGAGAGAGAGAGAGAGAGAGAGAGAGAGAGAGAGAGAGAGAGAGAGAGAGAGAGAGAGAGAGAGAGAGAGAGAGATCTTCAAACAGTTTCAATAATAGTTTCTTTTTTGAAGTTTCGGTTTGAGCTCACTGTCCAGACATCGTCTGTGGCGGAAATGTAATTATAGGGGTAACGCCCCCGTGTTATTCCAGTCAACTGCCCACAAGTTTTGAGAGACTGGGTATTTCACTAGTCCAATGGGCAGTCGTGTCTGTCTTCCTCAGTCTCTCCAAGGGCCCCCTGGATATGCCAATCGTCCATGGCACTTCTCACTTTGCCGCTATCTCTCATCCACCTCATAAAACTGCCCACCGACGATAGTAGTGCGAAGGAAGTCGCCGGGAAGACCACGAGACGCAGGACAGAGATAAAGTCTGCCACCGAAAGCAGAAACACGGTATCTATAATCTGTTAGTTTAGGAAATATTGACTGATCAGCACACACAACGCATCTATTTTCGGGTTTCCTATTCCTGCGTGAGACCGAGCTCAAATTGTCGTATCATGAAGGGGAAGTCGCTAAATATGGCTTGATCGCCATGGAAACCGGCCGGTCAACGTCATCACGCTGGATGCAAGGTGCTATTTATACTGGCGTAGTTGGGGGAAACCGGAAGCATTGTGGGTGATCGCATTGTGGTTTGATGTACTGGTCGGAGAGCCGGTCGGCATTCCTGACGTGAGTCTGCATCCTTCTCACAGCGATACCAGTCGCGTGATGCTGTGTCTTCTTCAGTCTGGGACGCATCACTGTTGAAAGGAGGTCGTCTATAAACCTCGGGTCACCGTATCTCCCGGTGACAAAAAACTCGCCGCATCCTCCACTTGAGAAGCTCCGGTCGGACCAAAATAGCAACTTTTATGTATTTTCTTCCTTGCCTAAACATGGTATCCTGTTGTTTGTTCTCCGGCGAACCGTTTTGTCATCAGCACGATCGAAACGAGACAAACCGTGGGCATCGCTTCAGTCCGCAGTTCTGTGTATAAAAGGATATACCGACACAGGTGGAGCTAGCCGTGTGCGTCGTGTGTGCCAGCAAGAACACGTGGGACACCGAGTCGGACAACATGCACAGCACAGGTCGGCACTCCAGTGCCTTACAGGTAACATCGCCTTTCTTCATTCTCCGCAAAATTTCGGGGACTTCACTCCTTGGTGCGGCAAAAGGAACTCAGAAAGAATAATTTTGGACATACATGTAATAAGCCTTCTGTGTGATAATGATTCATTCGATATACGGATAGGCTCGATATACGGATCGGATCATAGTTCTGTATATAAGCTTATATCTGCATATTTTTAATAAGGACTCCATGGAGGTACCTGAAAATGTCTACATTTTTCCTTTTCGTCAGCTTTGTGATTTCTTACTTCCCATGAATTTTTGTCTTTCTCGAAAAATCTTGTAAAAAGCCCCGGCCCCAGCAGCCCGTTGGCTATCCTTCCTCTACAGCCCAAATCCCGGGAGAAGTTGTTTTTTAAAAAACTGCATAGCAAATTTTAAACCCCGCCGCGGTCCACTGCGGTTCCGCTGGGAATTCCTTGCGCCAATCATCCAACAATCCGATGCGGAGCAGGAAAGAAAGACAACGCGGTTCGCCCACCCGGCACGCCAGTGGGAAAACTACGAGCGACTTCCACGGTTAAATCAAATTTGCGTCGGACAAACGCTCATTTTTAGCACTAGCGCCCAGGATCAAACATCCGTCTGTCCAGATGGGTTACTCAGCGGCTACCCAGACTTCACATGCCGTTCATATCGAAGCCCACCCTCGCACTTTGCGGTTTTTGTGGAGGGCGAGCCATTTCCTATTCCTTAATCTTATCTGGAACATGCACTCACACAGTCGTTAACACGATCTGGGACCGTTCTGAATCGTTTGTAACGTGCACTTTTTTGAGCTTGGAAACCCGATCACTGATGTTCGTGATGTACTATGTCGTAATAGGCTATAAATCTGGTTACAGAGTTTGAAAGCCCGCGGTCTGTACCGATATTTCTTTCCCGTTGGTCATGTGTACACCCGATGATAGCAGCCACGCCGCACTTTTTATTCCGCAGAGAGAGAGAGAGAGAGAGAGAGAGAGAGAGAGAGAGAGAGAGAGAGCGCTTTGTGTTCGGATAATCGGTTTTAAAAAACACATAATTGACTTGTATAAAGTTCATATTTTCCTTTGGGTTACTCCCATGCACGGCTTGAATATATTTTTGTTGCTGTTGTTTCCAACATATTCCATTTGAAGTTATGTCTCTTTGTAAAATAGATTGTTTCTGAGATATTCTTTAGCAGATGTCGCCACGTAAGTTTTATTGAACGTACCAAAAGTTTCATTTGATCGGGCCATGCCACTTGAAAATGCCTGAAGACATCTTTCATGTAAAACCAAAACAGAAATACGTCTTGGCGAGTAAATGCAACTGAATTCTAAGAATCTGCTAATACTTCTGTAACTTGCTGACTTCTTCACTGTCAGGCGCTCTCTCTCTCTCTCCCCCCTCCCTTTCCTGCAGGTCTCGCAGTGCGATGAGATGTACAGATCCAATAGCATGAATGCAAGAACACGTAACGCCACACATTCTTAAAATAAACGCGTGGCTCGGGCCCACATTCCTCGTGTCATGACAGGATACAACGTATTAATAGCGCACTTTCTCACCGTCGTCAGACTCTGGTCAAGTCCCATAAAGTGTGGGTACCTGGATCTCTATATTTGGTGAAGAGGGGTGTCCGGTTTACAGAAGTGACACCCTGTCCTACCAGTGATAGTAAATTTCCAACCCGACCGAAAACCAGTCTCACGCGGCGGCGTGCCGTAATCTTTACGTATGAATGCCGGTGAGGCATAATTAATACCAAGGATTTTAATTGAAAGTAACGTTACGCATACCACGGCTCGTGTCAAGACACGAACTTTGTCATGCATAGTATGTGGAACCATTGTACCAGCATGCAAATAGATTTTTTTGCGAATAAAATCATGATTTTTTCCCTTCCCACATTACTTTGCCGATCAAACGAATATTTCTGCGCAATATTCGGTTTTCTGTCACAGTCATTGCCAAATTCCGCTTTGAAATCTTAGTGACCTGGTCAAAAAACTCGGACAAATTTTCGGCTAGGTATACATGGAATTATATTCAAAGTGCTGCGAAATTTATCTAGTTATGCCGGGAAACAAGCTGAGAGACAGAAATTTAACTACCAAGGCCACTTCCTGTCCCCTATTGTTCGCGTAGACAGATAACATTCGCCAGCCAGGCACGTCACGGCAGAGTAGCGTACCTAGGCAAGGAGTACACACACACTTATCTTAATAGACATGCAACCAGGTCACCTGAAAAACAGACGAAGATTGCCGGTTCACCGTTGAAATCAGGAATATTTTAGCCACGCGACACTGACGCTCAAGAAAACGGCCGACACGCGTCCGTCCTATTGCGGGGGAGATAGCCACTGGCGAAAACTCGTTACACCTGTGGACAGATGGCCAGTGTAAATAATGAGGCTAGCAGAGATATTTTCTCTTTCAATCGCCTGTTTATGTGCTGGCCGCAGTCGACACGGCTTGTGTAGTCGCACCCACCTCCACGAACATGCCATGTGAGTTTTTTTGAACATCTGTGCCGGGACTAAGGATGTAAGTTATTTTTCGTACAATTTTTACACTTAATTTACCCCGCAAGGACGAAAACACTTAACGCTATTACGTTATATTGTTTTTTTCCACGGATATTGATAATATTTTACACATCATCTGCGGAAACTTGCAACTATCAAGACCACTTGTTGCACGGCATCGCTTTGACGTCACCCTCTTTTGCGCGACGCGTCGCATGCGGTGGACATGAGTCACAATGCACAACACGCGTTCCTCTCCGAGTCCGTGCGTCGGATGCTTTTTTTGTTTTAAGGAAATTACAGCAATACCAGAAGACAGTGCAAAATCTCGTCAACTTTGGATTCTTTCCCACGACTTTGTCGGGTACGAACGCTTCTCTAACCACGCGCACGCTTGACATGAAATATACCGGCCTAATTTCATGGGAGGGGCCACGTACACGTCGCACGCAGTTGGGGCGGACATGTCGCTGACACGTAATACCGTCACGTGATTTAAAGTCACTTTCCTGAGTTGGCAACATGGTATCGATGTTCACTTGGATAACTGCGAAGGATTTTTTTGCTAAATATTGCCCACTTCGTTGGTCGGTCTCATGATCTGAGTCGGCTCAGTCAATGTTGTTGACGGTTTGCGGCGTAGTATTTTATTTCACTTGTCAGGCCGGTCATCTCAAATGTTGCATTACTACTTCCCTTCGCCGTTTCTTGTGTCGCAATTGTTGATGGGTGTGTTGTGGGTCCAGATCTGGGCAGGGGGTGGCGTTCCCTCTTTGTGCTGCGTGTGTACGAATCTTCGTGTAGGTCGTCGTCGCCGCGGCAAACTGCAACCAGTCATTTACATACGTAATTAATCAGCCAAGTCGGAGCAAGTTGGAAAAAACCTGAAAATCTGTTGACAAATAACCAAAAATTCCTTAATTCCTGTGTTCCAAGGTGACTTCCATGTATTGTAAATTGTGAAGTTTCGACCGATCTAAATATTATAATACTCGGGGAATCGTAACGCTACCTTAATTCACGAATGTGTTTCCCTGAAACTAGTTAGTAATTTTACAAGGAAAGTATTCAATATTTTCTTTGAACGTAGTGAACGCAAATGTGTCATTCCCAAGTCTGATACGGTTATAGCCCACGCGGTGGGCGGTCGTATGGCTTCATAGTACGCCAGCATACGAGTTGGACTTCTACAAAATAATATTAAAACGATTTGCTAGTAATAAGCAAAGTTGTCATTCATTGTCATCAAAATTGATTTTCTTTGCGTCCATTATATATTAGTTTATATGTTACCATTTTGAAACCATTGACTTTCATCTGTATAGGTGGGCCATTCTTTTTTCTAGCACGACACGTGGGAGAAACTTCAAAATTTTGCTAACTTAGACAAGAGTTTTCCCCTCTCTCCAACCAGCTACTTAATTCTGATTTCTTCGATTATTGAACTTGCACACACGAAAAGAAGTGTTTGTGCAGTCGCCATGTGCATGATGTGAGCTTGTCTGTCTTCAAATATCCAAGTCAAGATTAATGTTTCTATTGAGCCGGAGAAATCTTGCAATGTCAATCACTGTCAATCACTCCAGGATAATGCTAATTGATAATTAATCATAAACTGACCTGAACTCGCGTCGAAACAAGATAACACACGATGAAGAAACAGGCATTTCCTCAACGATGTGGTGTGACGCCGGTATGAGAAATGAAATGGACACACGGACATATTTGGTCATACTTTGTTGAGTGTCGTGACTTTTATAAAGGAAATGATACCCAGCCTAGGCAAAACCTTTGCAAGGCAGAAACTGAATGTATGAACAAATTCTCCGCCGATTCAATAAGCGTTTATTTTGTCTTATCGATGAAACTTCATATTCTTAGAAAACCTTGGCAACGGAGACGCGAATTTCCGCAATATATCCGCTCAGGGGGGACTGGACAGCACATCTGAAAAACCAAACAATTAAACAGTGCAGTGCAGGCAAAGCGGTAGGCCCTGTAATGGGCCAATTGTAAAACCCAGTATATGTAATTTTGATACATAGTTACCACATAGAGAAAGTCTTTCAAACTCTTCATGGTGACATTGTTGCACTATAAGCAGACCCAACTACATCAATTTCACTTCCAATTCCTGTTAGGGTGACATATATATATATATATATATATATATAATATATATAAGCTTATATATATAAGCTTATATATAGATAATATATAGATTATATATATATATATATATATATATTCATCTGTCTGATGATTGCAGGATGCATGAAACTGAAGTAACAGATACCATTACTTTGTACTTGTAATTTGTATTATATATATATATATATATATATTGTAAGTTATCTTTGGTACAATATTTCTGAGATGTTTCGTGGTGATAGAATGGAAGCTAAATTGTCCATTACAGAGTGAAATATAACATTTGGCAAGGGCTGACAATTTGTTTGCCCGAGCCACGTGTTCCAATTGATGTAACTGAGGGCGTGCATAGCCGCCTATCCGGCCGCAGTGCTGTAACCTCGTGTGATGTTCAGGTTCTTCCGTGTCCGCCGAATAACCCCCCCCCCCCCCCCTCACTCCCTTGTACTATGCATTGCATGGGAATGTCCATTATTCGATCATTTGTAATTTTAAAAATTAAACATCTGAGAAATAAACTGATTCGTCGGTACTGAAGCGCGTTATTTTGCAAACGTACTCGGAATTCAGATTTTGCATGTTTTTCTTCGAAGTTGAGTATCTTCTCAGCGTAGTCGGGACCATATCTCAGGGCTGCCGACTCGCTGCAGCGGCAGTTACGTTGACATGGGTGATCGCATGCCCCACTGGTTTTAAAAACAAAATTTATATCAACAAACATATCGCCTTCCCCCGTGACAACTCCGATTTTTAATTAACACGCCAGAACCAACTCCCTCAACGCTATTTTTGCAACAATTTTAAATGTCCCGACCTTTCCGGAGACGTTATTTCCTCCTTGCCGTCACAGGAGTTGCTGCGGTACAGCTAGCTGTATGAATCACAGCGAGTTCGGGAGCCGTGATTGCTCGCCATGTGGCATGAGCGCGGGAAAGATTGCCGTGTGAGTGGCACAGTTTCCCATACACAGCGGCGGCCGGCAGCACCGAGGGTAAACATAGCCCTTTTGATAAGCTTGGCCAATCATGTTACGGTCTGTGCTATGATAAGAAAAAACGGAACAAAGAGCCACCGGAAACAGGCCTGAGATAACTAGATCGTGTTTACAAGTGATTGCATTCTCAAGTAACTGCCAATATCGCCATATATGGGCAGGACGCTCCGCCCCTCCGTCAAATTGTGCCAGTGTAAAAAGCGTCATTAGTCACAGAGCCATACAGGAACCGACCAGCGATGGTGAATCGTTAGGGTATTACCTGGTGAACAGAACCCCTTTTTCGGTGACCATTTTCGTTGGTTTCCCGTTTGTTTGCCACCATCATATTTCTGGATTATCTAGGGTGTTTCCGCCTGTGCGGCAGAACAAGGGAATGTAAAGTAAGTGCTGTCTTTTTCACGGAATACTCGCGACTGCGGGTCGCCTTGTGCCCATTCATAAAATCTCGCCGTTCGCCTTTTCACGTATGCGCACACACGATTCTCGAGGTTGACCCACCTTCTTCGTTGCGAGCTTCATGTTTTTCTCTCTTGCTATTCGCTCCTTGCTGGAGAAGCTCGCCGTAATCTCGATCGGCCGAAACGGGCGTTACGAGTCGCTACCACCGAGCACGTGGGCCGTGCCCACCGTTTAAAGGTTTGCCGTGATTTTTCGAATCGTGTTTCACACAAGTGTATATACATGAGTGCGTGTGTGTGCTCAGTGCGGTGAATGGGAGGCTGATTTTCTCATGCCATGGCTGCCCACGCCTTCGTCAGATGGCTTGCTTTTTCAGCTAGGTGTTCTGCGAACACGGAACTGGTACAGGGGAGGGGGAACATTTTCAATTTTAACCACCGACTCGAAGGACGACATTTTTAATCAGATTTCTCATGGACTTCGGTCTAGCCGTTGAAAGGTACACGGAGTCGTGTCGCAGTGTCTAAAAGTCGTCCATATTTGATCTGGGAATGTATAATGTATTCCGGTGTAGACCTAGGTGCTAATGCTATGTATTATGTATATTCTTTCTTTTACGCAGTGCTGAATAGAAATGGCGTATCGTCCACCTGATGGAGTCGTGACCCGACAACCGCGAACCGAGAATAATAACGAACTGTACGGTGGACCAGAAATATTGTCTATCGACCAATTCAACCAAAATAAAAAGGAAAGACCGGGTAACGAATACACGGAGGATCCGTGGTTGAGGCAACAAGTACCAAAGCCTCCTCCAATCCCTCCCCGTCGCCACCAAATGAACAGGGGAGGTTCCTTGACCGAACCTGCCATAATTCCATCCGGAAGGCTAACTTTGATCACAACAGCGCAGAATGGAGGGAACCGGTCGAGAAACGGGACTAGCACCATCACGCACATTGTCAGGTCTCCGCCGAGTTTCAACAAACCGCCTCCCAAGCTGCCATACGGTGATATCAGGACACCGGACGTCGTGAAACCAGAACCCACCCCGCGTTCGGATGTTATTATTGACGACATTGAGAAGTGTAAAAAGGAGCAGAGCCAGAAGAACCAGTGCCAATTCGGACAGTCTGCGTCGCAGCGCATTTGCCAGTATTGTGGACGCTGTAAGTGTGCCGGGTGTAGAAATAGTGGAAAGTTACCGGAGACGACGCTGTGCAACGACCGGTGCCTCCTCTCTGCGGACAATATTCTGGAAACATGTACGTGTCTTTGTGCCGTCAAGTGTACATTTTATCACTGTTCGTCCTGCTGCACATGTCTCGCGGACGATCACGACGAATATTACGTGTGTGCGGACAAGCCCTGCGCCATCTCGGCACCGGGACAGAACCATTGCTGCCTGAGGTGGACCGCGATGGGCATTATGTCACTATTTCTTCCATGCCTATGCTGTTACTGGCCGGGAAAGGGATGTGTGAAGCTGTGTCGAGCTTGTTATAACAGCACCCATTCAAGAGGGTGCAATTGCCCACCGAGGAGACAGGAACTCGATCACTTACTCTAGTATCCGGTCAAGTTTGTCTCAGACATTAACTCACCCACGGACGGTGAGTTTTGAACTCTTTAATATACATATTTAGAAACTCATATTTTTCTGTATATAATGTGCATAAAAGTTTCTTTAAAAAGACTGCCGTGGTTAAGAGACGGACAGCTCACGGTTATAAACTGCAGTTGTGTAGGCGTTGACAGCCTAACAGTTGTAGAAAGTTTTTCATTGTCGCTTTCCAGTTTCCACGGTTCCAGTAGCGTGTCTTTTGCCATTTTGGGCAGTCTCAGCGATTGAACATGAACTTTGCTAAATCTCCGCACCATACCGAGAGACTGTCTCAAAGGTTCAAAAGTCATTGTGATCCAGATGATATTTACATTGTGTATTTGTAGATCTCAAACTTTGAAACAAGTAGTTAAAAAATTTCCTGTCGGCAGTGCAGTGTGACCAAAGAGGAAAAGGCTTTGCTAAAGCGACGTCTAAAGCTTGTGCCACCCGATTTTATCACTTCATTTGCCAAAAGGGATGCAGGGTTAATACTTTTGGACTTCTGAGTTCAGTATCATAATCAGATCTCCAAAAGTCGACTACCCGTCCCCCTGTAAAATACACGAGGATTTAAGTTTATTTTCGATTCCACTTGTCACCATATATTTTTTTGCGTGTGGGTTTAGCACTGCAAGATCATACCGGCTGCTGCTTATAGTCGCACAATACAAAATCCTTTGGGGGGGGGGGGGGGGGGGAGCTCTCATTGAAAAGATTTGTTTAGTTAGTTCCGATCGGAAATGAATAGGCAGTGCATGCATAACGATGACCTACTCCTTTTGAGTCTTAGAGCCGGTAAGGTTGTAAAGCTCAAAAAAAATCCCGAGGAGCAAAATGTGGACCGCCCCATTTTGCTCGTTGAAAACCCTTTCACACACCACACACAAACATACAAACACATACGCATACGTGTGCATACTTTGTAAATATGTAAACACCCAAGGAAACATACGGAAGAAAGTGTTTTTTAATTCTATATAACATTAAAACTAGATCTTCCCAAGGCGTGAAGTTTGAACACTGCCAACCGTAATCTATATTTAACTGCGCTCATAGGGAACATTTCAGTTACAGAAGAGAATCGTAAAAACAGTATGGTATATATGTATATGTACAAGAAAAATCTCTATCGACAAAACACACGTTTCTGTATACAACTCACCCAAGATTATGTGTACGTAGATAGCCGAGTTGCATCTAGTATGAAATATTGTAGGACGTTGCAGAAGAAAAGACACGTCATTCTCTATATTGTATTCCCTATTCCCCCCTTGGTGTAAATTTCAAACATTTGGTTGATATGATTTTATTGATTTCGCAGATTTGTTTTCTGTAGTTATTTTGTGTTTTGGGTGACTGTTATAGAAGGAAACATGAACAGAAGGTAAAAAAAAAGAAACAACAGTTGCTTGTTTTTTTTTTTGAGAGTCAAAAAATTACATTGCACATCTCATATGTGTAGGATTGAAGTTATTTATGTATGATGACTTCATGAGAAAATATATTCACAGTTTTTGGAGTTCTATTTTATTATTATCTATTTATTTTCTAAGAGTTTGTTCGAAAAGAGTTGAAATATTGAGCAATAAACTTTCCTGAAATGTTATGTTGAAAAAACCTGAAGAAATGTTCTTGTATTTTATTTTGGGCTAATTCCAGTGACCTTGGGTTCTGTAGTATGTTAGTCATATTGTAGCTGTGTGATTGATTCTTAATCTGGGTGAGTTTTTGGAATCTGCGTCTCGACAAACCTACCACAAAGGGTGTATTTTTATTTTATGCATGGGTCAGTGGTAATCATCCATGTTGAATATTCAGAGGGGGTACTTTCACTGTTTCCTCAATGCCTAAACTCGGCCCCGCGATTTGCATCACAAAAAATACGGCCAGTTTGGTGTTCAATGTGCTGGCTTGTACATACGTGATGAGTTCAAACACACTGAATAGGACAGCATGTTTTTCCTCAAACACCGGCAAAAAAATAGGTCGGCGTGGCACATACATTTGTCCACTGCTGAATTCAATCTGAAAAGGGGAAAAGTGACATGTTTTATGCAGTGAGGGCCCTTCTCCATGCAGTTCTGGCACTAACTCAAGGGTTTCGATTTTTTTCCCACCGACATATGTTTTTCAAACTGTGGCTTCTTGTCCACATTCCTGCACAGAATTGCTTTGGACAGTGATCTGTCTTTCACTTTACTCAAGGGGGGAAGAAAAGGGGAGAATCCCAAAAGAATGCTGCAAGGAAATAGGTCTGGAGTATGGATATCTGGTGGCTTTTATCATTCAGGGGTTGTAATGCTACGGCTCCGGAACAGCTGTACACCCTCTGCCTCTGCGTGCCGGGGTCAAAATGTTAGCTGGCGCAAAGAATGCGGTTCTGTAAATATTTCCGGTCTGAATGAAGTTTTCATTGCTTAAGACAAACGGCCCCTGAAATACCATCATGGAAATTAGCCATAATAGTACAGCCGTAGTTCACGCATGACTGACCAACTGCTTCAGAGAACGTCCCAAGCGCTTGCCCAACTGGATTTTGAAGTGTAGTGAGAAATGGTAAACACACTTTGACTTCAGCACTGTTTTCCAAAAAAGGGGGATGTCAGTGAGAAATGAAAGGCAGGAAAAATTTGTGATCGAGATCACACGAGCAAGCGGATTTGGCCAGTTGTTAACTGTCACTCCGTTGTCAGTCCAGGGTTGATGTATGTGTCCCTACACACTCCCTGTGTTTAAATCCCTTGTGGACACCACTAAGGATGCAAATGGCCCCCCAAAAGCTAATATGTGTGTAGAACATGGACATAAAGCACACCACTGTACAGACTTTACCAGCTGTGCGATTTATGAACCGTGAGGGCAACCACAGACTGGGCTGGCTTCCCACACTTCTTCTTTCACCAATCTGAAAAGGCAGTTTGACGTCACAGCTTTGAAAAGAGAAAAGGGGTCCTGGTCAACGTTTTAAGTGCAGGGGCAGGGAGGGGTTAGAGACCCGGCCGAGAGATTTTAACTTTTTGATTTAAAGGGCAATGTCCATGGTATCAAAGCACCAGATTAGGAAATTTAAATTGGGACTCGGTGAAGGACGTTTAAGCCTGCTTGATGTAATTGTTGAAAAGTCCAACATTCACACTGAATTTTTTATAGCTCATTGCACTTACTCAAACCATGAGCAGGTGATTTAAAGTTTACAGATGTCAAATTAATGATTACGCTGAGGACAGTTTTGCAAAGGGGAAATGGTCATGATTATGTAATCCCAATTTCAGTGCGTGTTTGTGAGTGTGCATCATGGGCCTATGGTTTACCTGCGAAATCATCCAAGTGGTCTTGTTTGGTAATGTTGGGGGGGGGGAACCTGTTCCATGATTGCTGGCTGAGAGGAAAAAACAAGGACCTGCTTTGAGTATTGGGAGGGGGGGTGTGAGTGAAAAAAAAACTGAATGCAGAGTGGTGTTTACTGTGACAACATAGATGAAAAGACAACTGAGCAAACAGTTAAACTATGTCAAGAGGTTTCCGCTGTCCTTGGAGATGGGACCCCGGCTAGATGGCCCACGCTGCAAGCTAGAAGACAACCACGGACAGACAAGCCAGACTGAGTGACTGTGATAAGTTGAACCCGCTGCAGCCTATGGGAATTGGAACACGCCGATACCTGCCACCATCCAGCTGGAGTCTCGGTTTTCAAGTGTAGGATCCGGCGAGAGGGCAGAGGTCATCTGTTTAAATCTGCCAGGTAAGATCGCTCTTTCGTAACCTTATGTCCCTACTTGGCATGTTTACAAAATCTAGAGAGCTGCCCACCCCTTTTTGTGAGAACAGCTCAATTTTGGTTTAGCCTGCATGCTCTCTTTGAGCCGTGTATCAAATGATAGCTGTAGCATTACATTTGTCACAAGCTGGAATAGTTATAAGCTCATAACTGTTTCTTTGTTAGCATGGCAGAACTCTATGGAATGAAAGACTGACATGACCCAGCAGTCAGATTTGAACTAATGATGTTTTCTGTGATTCAGGGTAAACAAACAGAATCTGCTAGGAACTTTCAATGTTAATAGATTTCACCTGGCAAGCATATTTAACTAATTGGATATTCCAGCCGTAATTACTCCTCTGCACTTAACTCCCCCCCCCCCCCCCCCAAAAAAAAAAGAGAAAAAGGGAGGCTTCCAGATTGTTTGAAGCCCTTGACTCTATTTAATCAACTTACTGTCGTGTGGCCTACTCTCATGGAACTGGGAGTGGGTGAGTACCCGTGTCTGTTTTAATCTTGTCATTTACAAGATAAACATGGAAACCGCAAGTATGTGATGGTAAAACAAAGAAAACAAAGAAATTCGTTTTTCCTCCCACTCAAATCTCTACCTTGAGTTCGCAGGATTCATGGACCATTTCAAGGGACAATTTATCAGCTAGTTTTGATGATGCGTGATCACTTCATAAGTTTCTAATTTGCTGTGCATCATTTCTGCACTCCCAGCCCAGTGTTTGTGACATATGACATCTATTTCACAGTAGCAAAGAGGCCACAAAGAATTACATAAATGTCAATGTGTTTCACATTTGCTGTAGTCCTACTTCATAGCATGTCCACATACCAAACTGATTAGCCCAGTTCAGCTCTAATGGATACTGCTCCGGCTAGTGCAGTTTGAAGAAAACCGGATAATTGAAAAGATCTGTAGTTTATCTCAGCGTGGATGATTCAACGAATCATGTTTGTCACCAGTCCTCCCTGAACATACTCTAGCTTGCCATCAACCTGAATGTGCCAATTTTTGTGTAATATTGTTTTTTTTTCTTATAAACGGACATGAATTGGTATATAACCAGTTGTCTTCAGGTTTAGTTGATTAAATACCAGCCAATCAGTACAAACATGCAACCATCACATGGTACATGCCAATGCCACATCCATTGTACAAACCAAGTGGGCCATGCATGGTACATGCCAATGCCTCACCTGTGGTACACCAATGCCACATCTATAATAAACACCAATGCCCCACCTGTGGTACATGCCAATGGCCCATCCATGGTGCATGGAAATGCCACATCCATGGTAAACACCAATGCCCAATCTGCGGTACATTCCAATGCCAGGAAATAGGAAATGTTGGATCTTATTTAAAAACTTTGCCTCTGTGCTGAGGTGCCCTCTCAATCCCAATAAGCACTGCGTGCATAGTAACACTTGTCATTGACTTTGTAAATACTCTGCCCAGATTTCATCATGAGTGTCAGTGTCAAGCTGACAGTACTGGCATTGAAACTTGCAACAACTTAATTCTGGTCACATCGGCGTGTTTGCAAATGCTTCTGGAGTTCAGTATCATTATGGGAATTGTCAACACATTGTTGGGAAGTTTTGTGCGGCAAAGTTTATGAAAATTTAATCTCATTTTAATCTGCTGGTCTGCATTCTCAGCCTGAAAGTAGCATAATAAAAGAATCCATCAATTTGATAATTACAAAATATTTTCATCTGGACAAAAAATATCAATACAGCTTACATATGTTATGCCCAATAAAGATAGAGGCAGAAAGACTGTCTGCTGACTCAGCATATTTAGGTGTAACTGCATCAGGCTTAATGGCACCTCCGTCTCAATATGAAAAGTTCTGCTGCAGCAGAGGTTTGATGGATGCAGTAGTGGAAGTGCGAATATTTTATTTGACAACTTAAAAAGTAACTGAAACAAAATGTCCCTAAAATTATTGAGAAATCTATATTAATGGTGACTTAATGTAAAATGACTTGTGAATGCTTCTCCCTTGTTTGATCACAGTTTTAATATATATATATATATATATATATACATATATACATATATATATATATATATATATATATATATATATATTGTGCATGTGTATGTATGTATGTCTGTGTGTGTACACACATACACACACTAGTACAAACACATTCACTCAAAAGATCGATGAAGCAAATCATTTGCGTGACATTTACACGACAGCTAACATTTGAAGGGTGTGTGTTTTAAATCTACTGCTTAACATGGAATATGTTTGTGATTATGTGTGCACGCTTGTGTACCAATTCACGTTTGTAACAGTTCATACTAATATGAGTATTAAATAAATGCCTAAAATTTCTAATGCCAAAAAAACTGGTAGAGCTATTGTTCTTTTCTCGCGATTACATTTCAGTGAAAAGAAAATGATGAAATAATGTGTAGACTGTGAACGGGCACTGTTAACAATTAACTACCGAACCTTGACAATTCTTTAGTTAATTTGTGGGGCCAGCTGACATTGATTACCAGTGAGGGTCAGTCATTTACAGAATGCTGTACTAATGTGCCAGTCTTGGGGCACACTGACTGATTGAACCAAAGGCATGCCCGTATGTTTACACAAGTTATTCAAATTTGAGCAGCAAAGTTTGAGGTCCTCATATTCAGGGATTGAAACCACCTACACTGGCTTGAACACGTATTTTAATGATCATCAGGGTTGAATGAAATATCATAATGTTATTTTCACAATTCAAGTTCAGCTGAACACTTGATCCCTCTGTAAAAGATAATTATCTGGTCAGTGCCTCTTGCTAGCTTTGTCCTTCTTGTGATACACTCGCCGCAGCTCCAGAACAACACCTACACACACAGTTACACAACCTCCCCACCCCTCATCCTGTCTTCCCTCCCTCTCTCCCTCGTACATGTATCTCTGTCCTATCTCTGTAACTGATTTTTCACAAGAAGATCATTCCTGGTTATTTTCTCTTCAGATGTGAACATGGGCCAGGCAGGGGTGTGATCATAAAACAAACCCTGTGATGAATGCCGTGCTCTGTAATGCTTGTAACCCTTCTTTGTCTTTGTGGCTAGGTTGTGACCATTGATTTAATCAAACCAACAGTCTTGCATCATCATCATCATCCCTTGCAATCAATCCAAATGTATTCTGTGAATGCCAGTCACCGTTACCACGTACTTCACGTATCAGTCACCACCTGCAAACAACTGATTGACATAACATTTTGTAACCTGATTTGAACGAGCTGATGATTGGAAATTCCCCCAGTAGGTAATCCTGACCCCACATGAGAGATAAGGAGACATGGGGGAAGGTTGGGGCTGTTTGGGCAACTGTGTTGTATAGAGGGCTGTTCATATCCAGTATAAGGTACACAGAGTCACAGTGAGAGTGGAACATATAAGTGTGAGTATGGTCGGTCTGATGACGGGAGGTTGAAAGCTCTTCTAACATTTTTATGACACCCCGTCTCATGAAATGAGGCTAACACTCCTGTTATCAGGCACTATACTCTGTCACTCAGGATGCCAGGCTGTACCAGTCTGTTGCCACGGTAAATCATATGGCAGTGAAACTTACACCAAGTTTGTTCTGCTGTTAAAGTCACCATAGTAATTAGATTCATCAAGTTTAAATAGGACTATAATTTCAACAGAAAGGGAAGGGGGGAATCACAACACAATTTGTGTACTTCTTTATTTATAACAATTGTGCGCGTTGGGCCTTTAATTCCAGTGTATTGTATTATGACTGACTTAATGGAACACAGTATACTATCACAATAACCAAAAACAGGAACAATTTGCTTATTTTAGGACAATATCTAATGATGTATCGTTCATTCTAAACAGTTAATTTTCTAACTTGATTAATTAATGAGCTGAAGCAGGTGTCAGACTATGAACATATTTCAACTGCTGCTGCTGCTGTTGCAATCAGGGGCCCTCATAAAATATGCAAACAAGATTGTAATTACACTAGAAATGAATTGAGATTTGTACCAAGGAGGAGTGGCATTGCTCTGTCTAGGGTTTCTGATTTGTGAAGGCAAATGACTTCGTTTTGTAACAAAAAAAAGCAAGTTTCATTTCTGGTAACATTCTGAAATTTTCCTCCGTGCAATTCTCCACATGATACTTGTCTTTATACATAGAGTGTGCCTGTCCTCTGGGCATGTTGTTGTGACGTGCTGATTCGTCACAAATGTATACCGCGGACAGCTTGACTTTTGTAGCTTGGTCACTTTAAGCCTTCGTTCAAGTCCCCTTTTTCCTAATCACCCCCTCCCCTCCTCTCCCCAGTGCGTTGTTACCCTTGATTTCAAAGCCATCTTGAGTTTCACTTTAGACTGTCTCCAGCCTTTTACCCTGTTGACTGATACATGCTCAGTCACTGGGGTTGTGGCTGTATAGTGTCGCAGTGTCCAGATGAAAAGGCTGATATTTACGATGACATCATTCCTTTTATGTCTTTGTAGCGAAACTCTTTTAAAAAAAATGTGATGGCCTTTATGTCACACCTACCCCCACAAGGGCCGTGTGTGCAGCAGGGTTCACCGGGTCTGATGATCAGAGGTTCTGCACGTGGGCACACAGAAAGGCCTGGACGAAGCTCTCAAGCAGAACAAAACTAATCAAAATAATGTAGAGACGGCACACTTTAGCCATTTGAATTGGCATGTCATCATCTCATTTTCAACACAAGTCAATTGTTTTCAACCCCTAAGGATTATTAGACACCAGAAATTCCTTGGTTTTTTGACAGTACAGGCACTTCTGTTTGTGAAGTAAATAAGGGCAGTGCCGTTGTGTGAACCAAGGTGCCTTTCAGTGGAAGTGTGAAAGTTGCATTGATTTTCGTTTTCAATCGGAGAGTGCCCCAGAGTGAAACGAAGAAAAATCTATACATGTAATCACAGAAAACGCCCTGAGCGTGTTTACTGAACCCTGTCCACGGCTAGCGCTGGTATCGATAATGATGATGACGAAACTTTAAAAATAGCCCCCACACCCCTTTGATAGGCGAGCACTCACTGTGGATTGATGGCACCAAAGGTAAAGGTGATTTCCTCCGGTCACAGTACTCTGCTGATAAAACAATGTTTGCACCTTGAAACCGGATGGATTTACCGTCGCAACATGTTGCGACATGTTCTGCTGAGGAGTGAGGTGATAAAGAAACAAATCAGGCCATATCACAGGGGGGGGGGGGCACTTTACCCTTTAAATCAGGTCACTCGACTGCTGTATGCAATCTCTACCTTGCTCACCATCCTCCTTGAGCAATTTATCAGCCCTTCCTGCCTTCTTAGACAGTCAAAAATCCGTGCATTATCTCCACCTTTGACGTTGCTCACTTTTTCTCGAGAAATTAGCAAAGAATTGGCTAAAACTGGCAAAGGTTAGGAGGGGGGGATGTCCAGGTCACATGGTATGGACCAGACCGGCCAACTCCACCCACTTGTGTTTACTTAAACACAATGGGGAAAAACAGCAATATTTAACAGGTATATATGTAATTTGGTTTTTTTAACTATTTCTTTTGGGTCAAGACCCTCGTTTTATCTCATCGGGGGGTGAACCTAATAAAAATGAGGACTCCCATGACTTTTGTCTGGCGACCTTGAAAATATTCAAAATACGTCAAGGCTTTAGTTGACATTGAAGTTGAAATATGTCTTGTTGAATAAACCTTTTGATCGAAGATACATATTTTCAGTGAAGTGGCTGGAGCAACGCTGACACATGCTTGAAAAAAGAAGCCCCGATGGTGTCCAGTAACTGGCAAAATGTATTTGACCTGAGACTTGGGTTTCAGACCTGGGGAGCCGCTGCGGATGTTCCCTTGTGGCAACCTTGAGTGGGCTCCGCTCACAAAAATAGCCACAAACTCTTGACTGCAGGAATATTTGTGACTCCGCGCAGAGCGGATCAACCACTTCAAGCACAAACTCTGTGAGTTGCCTGGTAAATTTGGCACTCATCGCCCGTGTGTGCGCACACGCCCTGATCCGGCCCTCGGCTTGATCGGCTCACTTTGAGATCAGCAAGGGGCAGGATGCACGGGCTGCATGCCTCCATGATCCCAGGATTAGCCGAGATCGCCAAACCTACGCCAGAGCCAATTTTACTTGAATAACTAAGTCATCACTGGTGTATGCAAATATAAATACAGGCTTCACGCTGAGTCGTGGAGTATTACATGGCAACATCAGGGTAATTTTCTTGATTTATTTGCAGGTTTTTGCACCATGGAAACTTTTAATCCTTAGTTTTAAAGGCAGACTAAAAACATAAGCTTTATACCATATTTATCAAGAATGCACATCCTATGAGGATTTTCTTGTTTCTGTGAATACAAAATGACACAGATTTTTCTCCTATTTTGTATTTCCAGCAGCTTAGGTTTTTATTTTTTAAACAACTGATACATTCAACATTTTCACAGGCATATCGGTGTATTAATGTTACTGTCAGGAAATGAAAGTTATTTGAAGAATCCTCCAGACGTAGATCTGTACAAAGAGTAAATTTTTGTCTATAGCCAATACTAGCTGTAACTTCTGATGATTTTTCACTGTTTATCATTCTCTATGTCAATTGCGAGGTTATTGGTCGACTCCCTAAAGCATTATTAAAAAACCAACTGTTAGCTAGCTAGTCAACACAGCAGCTATACACATAAAATGCACTTATTGTTTAGATTCAATTCTAGTCCAGACCAGAATTTACCTGTCAGCAATAACGATGCAGTCTACAAATTTTGTAAAGCCTTAGTTGACGAATTCACCAATGTGTATTTATCCCAGCATGCTTTGGGGAGTAGAATAAGAAATGCAGTTGACACTGAAAACAATTATAATCCAGGGGCATTGGCAAATAAATTTGTAATTTAGCATTTCGAAATTTAGATTTCAATCAAGAGGTTAGGCAACTTTAAAATGCAGATTTTTTTCGATAATTGCCAAACGTTTAATCGTTTCAGCCAAAGCTAACTCTCATCTATTCTCATCATCAAGTCATATGTGGTTGGTCATATTGGGGGGGGGGGGGGGGGGGACGGAGGAGAGGGGGGGAGAGATGGAGTGTGGTTGTAGGAGCTAATCTGCTCCACTGGTTGGTTTCTCTGACTCATTGATATGTTGCTAAGTCTTAACTAACTATCAAAATTACTACAAGAAAATTGACATTTCTCTGGTTGTCATGGATACTTCTTCATATTCATGCCGCTAATAAAATTCATATCTCCATCAGTGCGAGGGGCGATACCCAAGAGGTTTAACCCCCCCTCTCTCTCTCTCTCTCTCTCTCTCTCTCTCTCTCTCTCTCTCTTCAATAATTCTGTCACTCATGTGTGTTATGGCAGTTAGCAATGCCATCGCCCCCAGAAAACTCTGTGAAAACCTCTATTTTACCGTAGCAAGACAGATTTTTCCAGTATGACATAATGTTCTGTGTGAACAAGGTTGAGCGAGTTCCTTGCAAATATTGAAACAGCAGTCAGCGTTATTGGGATATCAGCCCTCAATGCATAGGATAGTCAGGTGATTTTTCTTTTCCATTTTAATTAGTTAATCCATCAAATTAATTTGGTCTCCCGCACCTTACAGCACGTACAGTAGCATATCTGGTCAGTTAATTTGTTGAGAGATCTACACCACTTTGAATTTGTCATAGGCAACTCTCTTCATCCATGTTTCAACGACAGTGTGTCAGATTTCATATGTTGATGATGATTCTCATGGCGGAGGCTGAAGGAGATGTCTTTTTCGTTCCCCCAAGGGAGAGAACATTGAAAGAAGTGTCATTTTATTTTAAGAAGAAGGAAAATCTCAAGTCAGGTTTTCTTGTCGGCAGTTTATAGCATTGATTCGGGTCTATTCGTTCATTTGCTGGAGATGAGAAGGAACATGTACCCAATATGCATCTAGCATGGGTAAACATGCACCAGTGTTTTGTCTCCATTCTACGGCTTTGCACAGGAAGTTTCAGCACTAGGAGAATTACCGTAGCCTAACTCCATGGCACATTTTATCTGGAGGGTGGGGCCACGATTTATTGGGATAGAATTGACTTTCTTTAGGGATCTCTGAAATGTTCCTCAGGGCAACTTAACTTCCTTCTCTGTGCAAGCATCTCGTGTTAATTTGTCTAGCTGCTGTAATTTCTCAAAATTCATTTCCTTTGAAGTTGTCCAGTGTGTTCATAATGATTATCAGCGGCTGATGTTCATGTTCCCGCCGGGAAAACAGCCGGAGACTTTTCCTGTGCTCTCCAATAAATAACATTTTTGCTCATCGATAACCTGTTATCATTTGCTGACAGCCATCACTCTTAGATGTGTTGGTTTCGTGTCTGATTTTGTGACATTATCGGATCTCAAGAGACTGCGGACTTGTTTGTCTTATTCAGCTAACATCTATCTTTCCTTCTGAAAAAAATTCTCACCTAATAATTGGTCTTATTAAGCAATACAAGCACCACATCCATCATTAAGATGACAACAAGAGAAACATTTACAAAACAGATTCATTTTTTACTATCAGTTTGAATGTGATGCAGACAGTTTTTCAATCTTTTGCCCATTTCCCTTTTCAGAGCAAAACCTTCCTGTCAATTACAACTCTGTGGGTTTACTTGCTGATGGCACTCTGGAAAATAAGTCAAACAGGAGGTTGATGTATAAACAGTGATAAAACTCATCTGTGTTTTCCTGTTTTTAGCTCAGCTACCTGACCTTTAATATACATCTAGAAACACAGAAGACTTCTATTGAGATAGATTTTTACAAATGCAGGTGTGTGAACTCTATGCATGCTTCTCGTCCATGCAGCCGTAGCTCATGCCCCGTTACCCCGGAAACAAAGACCACAAGTTTAAACCCGTGAGAGACAAACTTATAACTTTGGCTTCCTCTTCATTTAAAAAAGGAATTCTTTTAATCAGTGTCCATTGATCAGCTCAGATAGGACATGACAGACACTGACTGCTGTTTGTTGCCTCCTGCGAAGATCAACATTTGCACGGCGCGCCATACCACTTCCTGCCTCCTCCTCCCCGGCCCAGGCTCTTTGCATCAACTCCACTTGTCATATTCATTTGTCGGCAAAGTGGAGTCCCATTGACCAGAACTCATTCATATATTCATGAGTTTACTTTCGCTCAGTGGTTGTTGTGTGTTTGCTCTGCATATTA
This sequence comes from Ptychodera flava, assembly GCF_041260155.1. Classification (NCBI taxonomy): domain Eukaryota; kingdom Metazoa; phylum Hemichordata; class Enteropneusta; family Ptychoderidae; genus Ptychodera; species Ptychodera flava. Next base: position 16,852,993 of record NC_091931.1, on the reverse strand, counting down.
TGCACTCTTATCCCAGTAACTGCACACTTCCTTTCCAGTGTGTTCAGAACCTTTTCCCTCCCATTGCCATCCTTTCCTGTAATTCCAGTCTTCAGGTCAGTCTCTGTTTAACGACTCACTTCCACACCCCAGATTTTCGCACCCGCTGACTTCCACCATGCTTTCCTCTCCCAGGAGCTTGCTTTCATCCTGACATACAAATGAGACTGTTTCATCTCTTTGGTTACCTGCTGTACTTCAGCCAATTACAATGGATATGTAAATGAGATCATGAATATGCAAATACACTCAACTCTTGTTGCCTCCCGCAGTAGAAGCATACACTATAAAAAAATGAAATTCTCTTAACTAGATTCCAAGCAGACCTTTTGTTTGTATTTTAGAGCGTGTAAGTCCGTGCGAATGAATGGAATTAGGTAGTTTGCAAATATTTGAGACACTCTGGCTTTTAGAAAAGCTTGACTGTTGTCCAACTTTCCTTTCAAACATCTCGTTATCATTTGGAGCGCATTTCCCTCTGATATCCTGTTTACATATATGTAAAAGTGACTTACTAAAAAGAGACACTGATTTCCTTTGTAGGGGGTAGTTAAACTTAGAAAGCACACCAGAGTTCCTGTGCCTGGTGAGAGAGAGCAAAAAATTCCCTGATACTTTTTTCTGAAAGTGCACGTCAACCATGCATGCATATAATTGAGCGGAAGACAATTTTAATGAGTGTACGAAACCTTCAGTGAACTTTGCAAGTAATTGGTTTTTTTGTTCCAGTTTGGCCTTTGGAAAGCTCTCCATGAAATTTCTGCCTCCGACGTCACCTTTCCGTTTTTAAACCAAAAACTGCCGTTTTTTTTGTAGGCCTCAGACGTAATCTTTGTAACTGTGTTTGCTTGTGACCCAAGTGAGGCAGTGGAAGTGAGTTCATGACATTTTTTCATTTTATTTGAGTAAGAAATACGCCACGGTGAAATGAAAGATTTGTTGATTTACTGCCGGAAAATATAATATTTCATCAGGGCATGCAAAAAATCACGACAACTCTCCCATATAAAGTCAATTTGATAGGACTATCGCGTACATACTTCCTTTCCCTTCAATTCTCTGGATCAAATATTTTGACGTCAGCATTCAATGATGAAAACTACATCTCTCTTTTGCAATTCTGGTAAAATCAAGCTTCATTTTCAATATTGAAAACGTACAAGAGTCGGTGCCCAAGGACATTTAAGAATTAAATCCTTTTGTAAGGAGCAGCCTTAAAAATCTTGAAGAAAATTGAAAGAGCTCCAAGTTCAAAAATTGAATCTTAACCCTTTCATGACATGAGTTTGGTACATCCCTATGAATTTCAATGGAGAAGTTAGACCTCTTAAAGAGTGAAATGGGGGTGGCAGGGGTCAACTATTACCAGATGGAGACTCAGCTACTGCCGGAGTACAAGCCGGGCCCTGTGGCTAAAAGCTACCAGCTGGACAGTGGCCGGGATAATTAGCATTCCTCGGAACATAACATGGATCATAACAGACGTAATCACCAGACGAGCCAGCAAGGTCGACCAGCACCAATTTGTAAACTGTGTGTAATCCTAAAGCTTGCCAAAGAACTTCCTCAATGAACACTTGACCAACTCCAAAGTACCGCAGGATGGGAAGACCACATTATGCACAATGCCCGGCCGACGTCCACACTTTGCAAACTGCACGTAAAACCCCATCAGGATATCTTTTTCGCTTTTTGGGAAGACTTAATACCCAAAGGGCATTTAGGTCAAGTACTTGTGGCATCTCGGACACACACCGGAATCCCCTCAAAGAAGTAGAAAAAAATCTAAAACTGCATCTTCAAAGAAAAAGCCACTGTGACAACAGTAGCCACCATCTAGCTTTCAGGCCCTTCTGGGTGTTTCCACTCCACTAAGTACTTCATACATACAGAAAAACACACTGGGGCACTTTTTATGTAACTTTCATATACAAGTTTGTGACCTCTGACCCCTGCACGCTGGCTCGCATGGCCGGATTGGCACGGAATCTGTTCCCACTTGACGTTCTCGTCCTGGTGTGTATACACATGCATGCACATAATTTTGCTGTTTGCTGCGGAGCAAGCTATTTCACCCATTGCTGGTAGAGTTACACTATCTATGGTGTAAATGATTGAATCTAAAGCATTACCCAATCACAATGTGAGAAAGAGATGGATTTACTAGCAATGATGTGTTTTACAAATTTTTCAGTGTACTAGTATAAACCTCTTTGATATTCATTACATTGTGAACACACAAGCCATACATATCAAATGAGCAACTTTTTTACATTTTACTCAAATATGATGCTCCCTTTCGTACACATATCAAAAAAAGGGTAGCCGATGATTATACATTTACAATTATGACTACCAGCAACATTCTTTATAAATTCAAGAATACTTACTAAGTTACATGTAACACACAGGGAGTAAATTCCTTCCATAGTTTAATTCCCCCTCCCCTTTCCCCGTCTCCCTTCTATTCCATTGATTTGGGTTCTGATCATAACTTCCATTCAGAGTCTGTTACCCTTAAACTTCTCAATACCCTTATCCCTTTATTTCATCATTCTTTGTAAAAGTATTTTGCTTTTATTTTTCTTTCCTAAGAATGCCGTCTTAAGGTTTGTGTAGTCCTATTGTAGCCTGACTGAGGCACTGTGACATTCAAACTGTTACGACAGAACACAGTTCATTCCGTTCCAGCAGTATAAGTGGTCTTTCATGAATTAAGTTAGGCAGGAAAAAAATGATAAATTTGTTTCTCATCCTAGGTCTGCGAAAAATGATGACATGATATATGCAGTTTTTCTATTTTATTGTGATGTCGTTTGATCTCATCAGGTCCCCCTAACAGCGTGAAAAATCAGAAATATTTGACCGAAGCAAAAACTGTAACATATAATAAGATGGCATCCAACAAGTTCACTTTTCAGAACTGTCAGTACAGTGAGCGAATGTGTGTTCATGTAGATATTATCATCAGCAGAAGCCTGACACGTACACTATCAAATTTCAAACAATTTTTCCAGCAAATGGAAAAAAAGGCTGATACAGTCAGTCTACATTAATGTGCCTAAGAATAAAAAAACAAAACCCTTTTTCCTTTTCATCCTTTAAACAGAGCCACGAGAAGAGCAACATACCGACTGTGCTCATTCCCAAATGACTTTCTCTCATGAAACCCATTCCATCAACAGGACCAGGCAGGCAAGCTCTTCAGCAAGCTGTTAAAATGGTTGTTCTTTATAGCCTCATGCAGTCACATACCTTTCTCACACCCTGCAACAACCTTAAACATTTTGATGTCTTTTTCTCTCTGCATCTCACAAAAATGTTATATATATTTACGTCAGATGTAGATAACACTTCGCGTGCAGACGACGGCTAATTCTGCAAACAGAGACTGAACGAGTGTATTTCTAAAAGCTGACAGTTATTTATTGAAAATAATCATAGTTGGCGTATCAATTTAGGGTGAAGCTCCATGCTGCATGTTGAAGGATGGGGATGGGATGGGGTGGTTCATATTTCATTTAGCAAATTAAACACCTTGTAATTCATCATTAAAGATATTTATTTATCCTGGCCAGCTGTTATTATCTTACAGATCATTTCCAAGATGATTACGGCACTGAGATTGATGAGTTATCATGATCCGGTGAAAATCTGGCATTTAAAGAAATAAAAAAGAGAGCCACTGTTATCTTTGATCAGATCCTTGCGTAAACCATTCACAACAATTCTTTGAAAACACAAAAGTGGCATAAGTAACAGTGGACGACTTTTCCTCTCGCCACACTGGGATCTGTATTCAGTTCAAGTAAACAAAGGAGAGAATTATAATTTTAAGGGCAGGCAAATCCAAACAATTTATGCATTAATTTCCCTGACGTTATACTCATAGGCAATTATGATAGTTTGTGACGGTCCCGTGTTATAGGGCCCGGTTATTATAGGGCACCCTGATGGAGAATGTCAACTTAGATAAATCCATCCCATGGATATTCCATCCTAAGGGAACCTTCAATTATAATGAGGGGGTGGGGTGGAGGAATTTGGGGGAGGGTCACATTTTACAAACTTGGGGGTCACATTTTAGAAATGGGCATCAGATGGAGGGTCGTATTTTAGAAAGGGGCATCATGGGTGAGGTCACATTTTACATAATGGACCATCTTCAATTTCTCCCCCCCCCCTCACAATAATTGAAGGCGCCCTAATTACTCCAGCGTCAAGTCTGCTGTAACTGACACAGTCAGTGTAAAATGTACACTCATCTTGTTGTGAGTTATCTCCGAGGCTTATACTACGGGACAGTCCAGCAGTGTCTGTATAGTTCTTTCAAAGTTGAGACAGTCGCCTCTGGGCAACCTTGAAGTGGAAAAAAGGTGGTAAACACCACTGGTTGTAGTCTGGCTGTCGTCGCTAAACACATGATAAGAAACCGGCTACAAAGCAGATCACAGCCCACGGAGACTGAGATGGAGAGAGTGCAGTGTAAACTGAAATAGGCCAAGTTCAACAAACAAGAGGGCTATAAGTATTGGGTGTATTTTGCTAAAATGATATCCATGCCCCCTGACAACTACAGGAACAGTACAGTGTTCCCAACGGAGGATCTATAAAAAAATGCAAAGGCATGTGGGTATTTATTTTTAAAGTTCCATACAGTATTGTAACAAAATGAACCTCAGAATTCGTGCCCAAGATCATGATCTGTTCTTATTTCATGGTTATAATGCAAGGCAGGACCCCTGAAGGCAATTATGCAGGAAAATTTCAAGCCACATTTTCATTTTTGTCTCAAATGAATAAAAAAAGAAGAACTAGTCAACACATAGAAATGGCTGTAAGAGTGCAAAATGCTGACATACTGCGATGCCCAAGGGGGGTCAACAAATTGCATGAGTTATCATCACCCTTTTAACATATCTGGCCTGACCCTCAAATTAATAGAAACAGGTCCCTTACGGTGATAATGTATACATGTATATACGCATGCAGTCTGAGTTTTACAGCAAAGACTCTCATCAAAGCAGCCTTGTGTCAACTACATCACTGAGTAGGGTATGCGAGTTCAGTTAAAAATGTTACAGGGAGATAAGCATAGTCTACCATCATGGTGGTGGTAACCCTTTCAACCACCATGGTTTGGCCCAAGCCCTATATTATCAGTGGTGAGTGTGGGACATGTTTACTAAGAATTGGGGGTGAACAAGGTTAAGCTCATATGAATGAAAAAAAAAGAGAAGCGGATATATTTTCTTTAGGTCTAAATAATTATGTAAAGTCTGCAATGCAATACACAGGAAGGAAAGTAATTATTTTGATGTCCACTTTTAGTTCTGGGATTTGATCTCTCCGGTTCTGAGTCTATTTTCAGGCCGGGCATGAAAGTGATATTCCTTGACGGGAAGCTTCAGCAGATTGCTACGGTTGTACATGTAAGAAAATAGTGGAACGGCATAAAATAATGACGTGGATGGTATATTTACTGGGAATTGAATGACACTTGGCAGTTGCCAGTGGGTGCAATGAACCAAAGAGAAGACGGGGTATTTTCTTTCTACGTCCTGCGTGGCGAACGTCATCGGTCTGAAAGTTATCTGAATGTTAATTCATGTGTAAGAGATATATCACTGGTTGTGGAAAACCAAATCAAGCATTTCTCACACTTTCAAAATTCGGAAAGATTTTTGAGTATTAACTTAGGTTGTTTTGCTGTAGGATTAAACCTGAGGATGTGGCAAATGGGATATGGGGGAACTGATAAATTATGGAATGGGGAGGGGTGAATCAGGATCAAACCCATCAGTAACCCTGTATCTATTCACACAGCTATAAACTTACAGTCGATGTCAGAGATTATCCACATCACAAAACCGGATTTTATTGCATGTTTAAATGTGGAGGGTGATTTTTCTGACAACATTTGATATGTGCCTGTCAATATTATGACATTTTTATTTTGACTTGTTATACAGCAATAGGCTGGGGAGATTTTGTCAACTGTAGTGTATAAATGTAGACATTCCTAATCTCAGAATATCTTAACTTCAGGGAGGGAATGGATGATTCCTTCACGGTGAACTTGTATTTTTAGATGAGAATTGTATCCCAGTTTGCCAGCTGTAACGGGCATCAAATACCAATAACTCTTGCTGAGTTGGATTCTGTTAGCCCAAATATATTGAGTTGGCTAAACATTCTGCTGATTTGTGGGGGATGTGGGGAATGGTGTGCGGTGTTGAGTAAACTTGTACCGTCACACCACATCATGTCCATTACCACACAGAACGGGGCATTTCAATCGCAAAATTTAGGACAGTTGTGACATTTGAAAACCCTGACATATTTAACATTTCATGACAAATTGGAAGTTAGAAATGTTGTGGAGAAGCTAAATTTAAGAACACCAGACATTTTGGAATGGTGTCAAATTCTCAATCTAGTCTTTTGCCATTCCAATTGTTTTCAATCAGAGGTCACAGCTGCCATTTAACTTCTTTTTGAAACCTCATTGTCAATTAATATACATTTCCGCATCTGTAATCACACAAACCACAAAAAGAAAGGTTTTGTTTCTCATCTTTTGCATGCATCGGTGTAGACCAGCCTCAGCAGTCTTCTTTCACGTGAACGTGAACAGCTTTCTCTTGAGAAAAATTTATTGTAGAAAAAGGACAGTGCGCTATGTTTTGTAGAAAAATGCCTTTGTCTGTAGGATCACACACACTATAAACTGGCTGCAGATCAGAGTTTAATGCTCTTTTGAAACATTTCCATTTTGTTTTCATGTTAGCTAGTTAGCTTAGACTCTGAACGGAGTGTTTTGGCCTCAGAGTTACTTTTTGCCTTTGCCATACTCCAAAGGCAAAAAGAACTTCAAGGCCAAAACACTCCGTTCAGAGTCTAGGCTGGTTAGAAGTTGAATCTTCTGAGTTATAAAAACAAAAAGAATAAAACCTGCACTACATCATTTACGCAGGAGACCTATAAGAAACAATGCTACATTTTTTTCTTATGCCTAATCAGTATACATTGCTCTATGGTAACTGAGCGGATAATTTGGTGATCAGTGTCTGTATTGTCATTGTGATATGCAATGTGCCCAGGGTAAGACTGCCCTGAATTCTGCAACAGTTCCGTCTGACATTATCAGAGTCTGGGTTATGTTCACGCTGAGCTCAAAATATTTTGACTGGCAGATAGATGAAAAGGCAAATTTACATGTAAAGTATACACAATGGCTTATAGTTACAGCACTGCAGAGTGAGACGAACAGACACGGGGAGATTGAACTCCACTGCAATATTTGAGTTACTCCTCAAATTAACTTCCGTATATTATTGACACTTAATGAAATGCGCGGAGACCACCATCGAGGAGGGGAGGGATAAAAAAGGCAATTTCCACTCAAGTGTCTCTCAATGCACGGAAAAATGACACAAAATTTACTGCCAACTTGAGCTGAATTCGGCGTCAATTGAAATTGGCGTGATTGACAATCCAGTACTAGGTAATGGAGAAGTGTTTTATGGGAGCCGATTAGCACAGAGTGGCTCCCCACTCCTACCGGAAAGGTACCCTCTTTTTGCGCCACTCACCCATAATGCATTGTGAAATCAGCAGCTTGTTGACTTACCTTTTATGGTATTTACAGTAATGTCGTAAAACTGTACGAAAAAAAACTGGCTGCTTGAAAAGAGCATGATTTGACCAAGTCTTATTTCTGTGACTTTGGATCGGTGGATTAATACTAAGAATTCACGGACGATAACAAATGAAGCAAACTGAAGAGGTATTTATAAGCACATCAGTGCGGGTTTTCTTAGAAATTTCGCAATGTTGAAAGCTTACAGACTTCAGGAATTATGTTTCTCCTCTCCCTGATTTGAATTTTTTTGAGAGCCACTGAGTTTTCCATTTATTTTCAAAACTTCGTGATTATTTTTATTGTTTTCATTTACTATTTATTTCAGGTTGATTAATTTAAGGTAGTATGTGCCTCAAAAGTGAAAGACTTAAAACGTTTGCTCAAAATTTTCTCAGTGAAACTTTCAAGGGGAGGGCGTCACCATGCAAAGTTAGGAACTAGTGGAACAAACATTTGGGATATTTGAAAATTCAAAATGGCCGCCATCCCAGTGTTAACTCTCTGGGGGAAATAAAATTGTGGTTTTTTGAAAGACTAAGACGGAGAAACTTTTCTTTCTCCAAAAGCTTTAAAATGAGCTCCCACAAGTGGTAGATCATAAAAGAATTATAGAAATTTGAGAATCTGAATATCTGTCCCTGAGGCACGTTCTACCTTAAAGGAAGAGCTGTACCAGTTGACGAATTTTTTACTGTTTTTGTTTGTATGTCAATTGCAAGTTTTTATTCTACATAATTGTGAATCACTGCATGCCTATTTAGCTTGCCAAACCAACACTAACATGCACTAACATTGTTAACACTGAATTTCAGTCCAGACTAAAATTCACCTGTCAACGATACAAAATACAGTCTACACATGTACAGACCGAGTTGACAATCTGAATACAGTGTATCTGGACATGATTCGGGGAGTAGAACAGGAAACTGTAGTTGACATGTAAAAACATAATCAGAGAAACAAAAATGGATGATCAAAAAATGCATCTACTGGCCCTTTAACCCTAAAATGAGCGCCAAAGTCAATTTTTGTCGCCTTTACAGAACATATACCCAAGTCACATTTTTTTCAGAATTTTGCCAAAATTTTGATTGAGAACTGTAGCAAATGAAATGTGATGTCCATTTGGTCAAAAATTATCAAAACATTTTTAAAAAATTCCTAAAAAGTGGCAAAATGTTACACTAAAATTGTGGTGGGAAAAATTACAGCTCTCAAAGGGTTAATAGCTGATGTTCCATGAATGGATTTATGAACAGCTGGTGAAGTCATCATCAAAGAAATAATGTGAAATATGACAAAGAGCGTTTTCTTATGTAAGAAATGTCCAATCCCAATTGTACATTAGGTTTGTAATAACTCCTCATTCCATTCATACTGCCAGTTTATCATCTGTTTATTTTTCTGTTCATTCTAATCCAAAGCATGTTATTTCTATCCTTTGTGCAGCTACCATTGTTACATCAATGTGCCAGATCGTAACGGCTGTAGTGTTTCAGTTTCACCTGAAGCCCTTTTTTGAAGTCTTTTTTTTTCTTGGACAGGGGAGTCGGGATGACGACAGGGGAATTTGGAGTTGATAAGTCAGTGACAATGTCCAAGTAGTGACCGACGCTACAGCAGGACGCCTCTTGGATCTGTCAACCACTTATGCAATATATATATATCTTGCCACCTACACACTCACCTGTCCTCAATGAGAGAAGGTGTCTACAGGACTGTAATTTACATGACAGTCTGGAGAGCTCTTCAAAAAGTTTTTCCTCCAATTTGTGGTCAAATCAGTGTGATTATCCTATCATCAACGCCTGTAGGGGGCTTTTGTCTTTGATCACAGGAAAGATGCCATATCTGAATTTATAAAAGTCATAGTTTAATGATGTTTTGCAAGCACACTCCAAGTTGATACATAAGTGTGGCAATAAATCATCGTAATCAGCCCTCCAATCACCAACAACAAACAGGTAATTTAAACTTTACCAGGAACTCTCAGGTCAAAGGTCAGGTGTTTAAATGCATTACCGGCAAAAAAGCCAATCACAATTGACTTTGAAGAACGCAAACCAATCAGCGGGACCATAAAAATATTGAAGTGGGAATTAAATGAGGAGAGAGACAACATGAGGTCGCAATTATATTCTCATGCCTCAATCCGTTTTGACACCTGAATGTGCTAAACTATTGATAAAAATACACTGTTGATAATCCCCAAACCAAATAAACAGTGTGCTTTTTTTTTGCTGACGTGACTGCATACCCTGGAAAATACTTCATCTTTTAATTTATTGGTTGTGTTGTTTCCGCTGTGTCGTATATAATACCGTTAACATTTGAAGAATTTCTTAGAGGAAGTCCACCACTCTGAGAGACAGTGTTTTATTAACAATTTACTGGTTTTTTGTGTCGGTGGTACATCTGATATTTTACTACAAAAAAATAATTCTTGTCGACGTGATATTTGATCTGGTTAAATGCATCGGCATCAAATGTGCTTGTGGTGGAGAAAGGTTTCCAGTAGATTTTTGGCAAACTGCCCCATCGAATCCAGCAAGCTCCATTAGCTGTAAATTTCGATGGCTTTTCCGGACATATGTCGTGCTTGTAAAATATGCTTTCATACCACCCCTCCAAAATCGCATTGAAACTCGCAGTTTTCAACCTCTCAAACAATCAGCATTTGTACCATCCAACGTTATTGCTGACAACCTGAATTTTCAAAGTCCATCATAGAATTCAGCAGTTTTAAGACTGCATTTTGTACACTAAGTACACATATTAGTGTTATCAAGATTATATAAAAACTTTGTATTTGAACATACTTTTTCGAGACGAATAAACTTGTCACATAGAATGAAAACAAAGGAGAATTCTATCAAAGCTTACAGCCATTGTCCTTTGCAGGAGGCAATCAAAGATTGTGGACTAAAGTGCATCTCATATTTACACATCTTGCACTCATCTAATCCCATATATAGATCCAGCCATGACTGTGATAACAAAATGTGAAAATTAGAGTGTGGCTGTGACAGATTTTATCTAAACATGTCAAAATAAACAGCTATTATGATAGTTTCCTGTTGTTTATTCTGTGGAAAATATTTAAATGAATTGATCTTTCATTGGAATAAACATCACTTAAATGTTTACATCATAGAAAATAACTATACCGGTGATGTAACTGTGATTTTTCTTTTATGAAAACCAATTTTTGTCAGAAAGCAATGATTTATAATTTACTTTACAATAAATGAAAAAAAAAATTGACAGATAGTATTTTGAGAGATGGTATATAGGTACTAATCATCTCATTGTTTCACAATTCTTTGATCTGGCAGTGTTTCAGTGTCTTCACATTGACAGCTTCCCGTTCACCTCTTGTGTATTTCTGGTTTGTATCCCAGCATGCATCAGCCGTAGAGGGGAGAAAAATCAGATTGACATCTTTCAAATCCGTTCGAAACGTGTAGTGTCCCTGGAAAGCGGCACTTGAAACTGGCCAGTCCCAATATCCCCCCACGTGTGCACACTTGAAGGAATGTGCACGTAAAACAAAATGTTAAACTGCCCTGGGATTGAACTCTCAATGTATGTATAATATTGGTGCTCGAAGGGCGAAGTTTTACAAACACTAGCAAAAAACAGCTCCATGTGAATAAACTTTATTGCCTTCCATTGGCAAGGACAGTCAGCAGAGCATCTTGGGTACTTGCCCATCCCATAATATTCAGGCTGTCTGGGCCAAATTAGGGCACCTTGTAGAATCTGTGCCGACTTCTGTCAGATACAATCAGTGTGTTAAGCTTTCATGCACGCACAGCAAACACATACCATTCCTGTCAGCCATAACCTAAGGTTCAGTAAAAATAACATTTCTGTGTCTCCTTCATTGCAGTATACCAAGTCTAATTTAATTCTTCGATACCTCAATATTTTCTCAGCTTACAGAAGTCATTCATGGAGAGTTTTCATGGTAAGAATGTCCCTCCTTACAAAGTTTTCATGATTTTTAATGGCTATTATAAACAGCCAATAGGACCACCTGCTTATACAGGAATTGTCAGTTAAAATATTAGATTTATAAGCGTTGTCCACTGAAAGATCCATATTGAGAAAGTGTGCCGATTCTTTGAACAAAATGTTTTTCCTTTTTGTCATGGTGGGCAGGGTTTCTTAAAGCATACATGTTGTAATATTTTCAAGTGAGCATAAAAACATACACTATCAGATTTGCTCTGTTAATATCTAACGCATACAGTGGGCTTCTCATCCGTTGGCTGCCTTCAATCTATCAAATCTAGTTCCACAATTTCCCATGGATTGGGTTCAGTGATCAAGCCGTCGAAAGTCAAAACTCTCGATCTTCAAGGTGAACTTTAAATGCGCGTTTCCAGTGCAAAGTACGCGGCAATTTCTTTTGAGGCCCTTTTTGAAAACATGCAAATGAAAGAAACATCTGTTCATGAAGTTGTTTTTCATAAAAAATGAAGTCTGTCAGTTCAGGTCTACTCTTTTCAAATGTCTGGTCCCCGAGATCAACTCACTCTGGAAATATATTGCTTTGTTCTATTCACTTGAGTTTGTTGGCTGGAAAATAATCTCAAAGGCAGAATGAATTTTTCATTTCAAAATTGATAATTTTCTTCGGTAAAAGGTCAAACATGTATATATATATATATATATATATATATATATATATATATATATGAGGTTATATTATGAGGTTCAATTTCAATCCTGGTAATTGTATTTCTTGACAGATAGAGTGGATTTATTTTCCTTAGAAGTTGATCATTTCTGAAAAGTATTATTTTATGCTGAAGCATATCAAATGTTTGAAATTTGGTCAATATGTAGTCTGTGAAGATGAGCTGCAAGATTCTATTGAAATGGACAATAGCTCAATTTCGATAACGCAGTATTTGCATACTTTTTGTTCTATTATAAAACAAATATATTTTCTTGTTCTCCACTCTTCAGTGTATTGAAATACACAGTCTAAAGCCTTGTCAACATAAAAATAGTGTGTACAATAAGGATTACTCTCTTGACAAATGAATTCCAATCTGTACCAAAACTCAGTTCTCAACAGCAATATTGGACATTAAGTCCCTGTGTTGACAAAGTTGAACACTGGGGCATTACGACATGAATTTGGAGGTGGAAAGAGAAGCCGAATTTTACAAACCTCAACGGAAATGCAAGAAATCAGACCAAAAGTTACTGTTAATGGAGCTTTCAGAAGCATAAATTTCAAAAAAGACTTAACTTCCAATACAGAAATGTAGTATTCCCACAGCTATGCTGTCCAAAGAAAGTATTGCCCTAGTTGTGCAGCCTGCGCCTGTGAAAGTAGGTTACAAAAGGCGATTTCTGTATACCTGCCCACCCCCATGCAAAAAATGGTAACATCCGTGGAGTGAGGCTCTGAGCATATCAAGCTGAAACTAAGACAGAACTTTAATGATATGGTAAAGGGTATCTTGTAACAACTCAGAGATAGAAATAGTGTGACCTCTCTGTGACCTTGTAGTCCTGATGAAGAAAACACGGATCAAGGAATTTAATCAAGACAGCCACACATGAATGTTATGGGAAGAGGGGAAAAAAATACCAGGAACAGCTATCATTCCTGGGGAAAACGCTGATTCCGGTGAGAGAGTTTGATACGGATTGAAGAAAATCTGCCGGCATGATATTTACAGAGACACTCTTAAAATTGCACATCCTGTGCTTTTTATATCTCATGGGTCGTGCCGTGATCTTTCCTTGCACTTTTGAGTATTTTTAAAGTCTAAAAGTAATGTTCAAATTTTCATGCAAAAAATGCTTAAATTTCTTTTCAAAATCTCATATTGTAGAAATTCATTAATTACCATATGAAAAATATATTCATTACCATATGACAGGGAATATCAAATCATGATAAGCTATGAAGTGACATTTGAAAACTGAACTTCATCTTAAAAAATATACAGACCAATCAGAAGTCGTGTTGTTTGACAAGTGGTTCTTGGACCCATATCAACATCTGACAGAATGTCGTACCATCTTGATTGCATGTTGTTTTGCCATTTGCAAATTGATTAATGATCTAAGTTTGTCGGCAGTACCAGCTTGCATTTGGAAGAACACTTTACTTTCCACATTAATAGGAGTTTGCCCTGCGAAGTATTACGGCAACGGATCTTGCAAATTTAACATGTCCAATCAATCATGGATATGGAATACCAGGATGCTTGAGTTGAGTTATGTATTTTGTTTGTCGTCTTATGTGCTAATGTCCATCCATCCGTACAGTTGCCTTCGATACACACCAGCTGATTTCAGGCCTTTATAAATGGCAACAAGGGGTTAAAACGCATTTATAAGGGCAAGCGGCCGGTACCGCCATCAGGTCAAGGGTCAAACCGGTTAAATTTTGCACTCAGGAGATGTGTACAGCCAAACGTTGACAGTCGTTGGGAACACATTTTATCCGAGAGATTGATACCACCGCGGCTTGTCAATTTTCCACCAGGCATAGAAAAATAAACGAAGCATAGGACACTAATGAGTGGAAGTAGTTTTCACAGTTGAAATGCTAGCAGTCATGCAAAGCTGACTGACACTCTGTATAAATACAGATTTCAGCTGAGGCCAATCAAAGGCTGAAAAAAAGGGCAAAAAGCCCCCATATGATATTTCTCAAGAAGCGGTTTCCTTCTTATCTTTTTTGCCAAAAATGTTATTTATATCAGAATTGTTAGTGATATCTAGCAGTAAACTAAGACTGCTTAATGATCTGCATGAATGGAGAAGAAAAAAGTTTTACTTTGATTTTTTAATGCGTCACACATTGATCTTCAGTGCAACAGTTCACCCTACGACTGCAACTCCGTTATTCCCCACCCCTCACCACACATAAATAATTAAGTGATCTTGTATAAAGAATCCAGCATAGGAAGCTGTAAATTGTTTTGACATTTGAGTTGAATTTTTGCACAAGTTGCTGCGGGAGAAATTCCAGTTCATTTCTATCTCAGTAGGTTTTCTTTTTTTTTTTATTTCATTTCAATATATTCATGTGTCAGTAAAATAGAAAGTGCAAAAATACAATGATATAGTTTTGTCATAAATATGTGAAGGCTTTCAATATGTCATTATCTTAGGCTGTAAGTGTATTGGATAGAGTTTCAGAGTAAAATTTGTAAGGATATCGCCCTGCGCTTCACCCATCTATTACGAGATCATAATTGATCGTAGGATTGCGGTCACTGACTTAGCGTGTGTCGTTTTCAGTGGATGTGTGGCTTGTTTATTTGGCCAGCGAGTTCGGTCGGTATATTTAGTCCGGTTGTAGAAGGCAAGAAATCGAGATTGAGAACCGGCGTAAGCAATATCTGCCAATGCCAGTGGGTCTTGTCACCCAATCCACCTCGTCTTTTCCAAATTTAGTATTGCTTATTAGTCTACATGAAACACACACCGCCTCCCGCCGGCTTTTTTGTTACATAATATAAAAAGAGGCAGCACTCTTGTCCCCTCCCACCTCCATAAATTCATTAAAAATGATAACTTGCCCCGGTTCTGTACAAATATTTTCAGAAGATTAAATATTTAGCCTTGTAAAAGCGGTGGTATATTTTTTAGGTCAAGAGAGTCATTAACTGTGCTTTATAAATTTCCGGAAAGGACTTGAGTTTTTTTGTTTCACATATACACAGCTCACTCACAGCTACTACTAGTTTTTGTGTCCAGTTTTTGAGCAAACTGTAATGAAAGTTGTGACACTTCTTGGGATTTTTTGCAATGTTCAATTTAGGTACAGTGTAGCAATTCTGGCAGACATTTTGCCCAGTTTGATTTTCTTCCAGTAAACACTGAAGGTCACCTTGAAGTTATTGGCTAAAAAACAGATGTATATATGCACCATATGCACTGTTTTGATGTGTAAGTGTGCTGGCTGACATTTCAAAGTGGGTCTATGATGGTGATCTGACCCACTTTTTTCTCTTCTCTTTTTGTTGAGGAGTTGGGAGGGCCTTGAAACAAGGCTTTTCTATGAAGGTCGGCACGCATGGCTCTCATATAAATGTTGAAACTCATTCCGAGTCGCCTGGCTCTTCAGTACACTCCACTGTAAGTCACATACCCCTGCATTCACAAGATTCACACGCCAGTCAGCCAACTGTTGGACATGTTCAAACAACTGGTAGGAATCGGAAGCAGATATTAACAGAAAAAAATAACACATGCCGTGAAAACAACTCATCAAAACACAGCAAGGGAAGAGATCAGACGGACTTTGATGGAGCGACTCGGCTGAAGTTTACTAAGGCTAAAAGTTTCAACAGTATAAATCTCTGTAATTATCTTTTATACACTGTGTGAACTTTTCAGAGGCATGGCGCTGTTGACATCTTAAGTGAATGGGCAGAGATGAAAAGCATAAACAGGGATCGAGAATTGGGCCGCCAAATCTCAATTTGATCTGTGAAATATCGTGCACATCACCTAAAAAGGTCCGAAATGAAAATAAAACGGTTTGTAATCTTCATAGTAATGAACATGGAGTTTGAAGGAAGTCCATATTCAAAGTCGGCATAGTCACGGATGGAAAAAACCTCAGTACGGAAAACCATGGTAACCTGTGCACTGGCCCTCTCATGGAACACAAGGAACATGCAGAATCACCAGGGAAATCATTATCACATTTGCCAGCTCACAGAAAAAGGAAGATCACAAAACTTGTATCTGCCGGTTATGTTTCAAAAAATTCCACGCACTTTCATACGCTTGTATGGATACAGCTGCATGCCTGCATGGTGTTGACCCAAGCGATTTGACCTGTCATGTTTTATGGCTTATATGCTTTATGGCTGAACATATCGAGTGATGCACATGGTTTCAGTGATAAAAACAACTTTTCACGTAAAAAATACATCTTCATGGCTGAGGAAATTAAATCATAAAGAACCATCCTGAATGCTTGATTCTGAACTTGAAACCTTTATTGCCATCCAATATCCAATTGAAATGTATAAGACATGTCTACCTAGGCCCATTTTTACCTGCATATACTCATATATATATATATATATATATATATATATATATATATATATATATATATATATATATATATATATATATATATATATATATATATATATATATATATATATATATATATATATATATATATATATATATATATCAGTGTGCAATGTAACTGCACACATGCAAAGTTGATAAGCATTGTCACCACTACTGAACGGTTACTGTTGCAATATCCAGGCAGCCTCCAAGGTATTGACAAAGGACATTCCTTACCCAGCATGCAGTGCTGATATGTCACACATCTCTGACCAAGCTATCCAAAATTTACCCTAGGTCTCTGTCTGTACTACAGTCAGTGTTCCTGATGGCGGTTTTCCATTGCCGCCGTCCAGTGAAAGGCCACACATTGTACATTTTAAACTGCAAATGCAAATGTAATGGAGAAAATTTATCATGAACCTCATCAATCGCAGCCTGGTAACACTGCTGCACTTGATTCATGGAATTTTTGGCCATTGACAAATTATCTCGTCAGGTTCACTCCAGACTACAGCTGCACCACATTCATGGAAGCTGATTCGCAAGTATACAACTACAGCGTAATTACTATACTGCAATACTGCAGTGGAAACTGCTGCAGTATAACAGAGCTGCAGCACAACAGATTTCTGACAGCAGTTCCACAAATTATACAAGTCACCTTATACTCACTCTTTCGCTACGTAGGAATTTTGGCCACAGATAAACACACACTGCAACCGATGGCACTTCAGAACCTTTCCTCTTTCCCCCCCCCCCCCCCCACCTCTCACCCAACATGCAACAGCTGTCAAAAATTGATGGAGTACCAGTTTTCTGCCTCAACTTTTCCATCACTCAGCAGCTGCACATCGGCAGCGGCAATAAATCTGTTTCTGCGCTTTCATTCAGCTTTTTTTCCCCCTCGCACACAGTGGCATGTACATACACACACTCACTGTTTACAGCCACTCTGGAATTCTGATGGTAGTAATCAAGGCTCGCCCCTGGTGACCCTAGCGACCACGATCGGCTGAATTAATCCCTATCTTGTAACAAATCCGCCTTTGATAAGACCACTTAACTCCCCTATCCATCCATCACAGCACTTGTGTAGAGTCTTTCCTATACCGTTCCATACACAGCCACTGCTCTGCTGTGCTACATCCAGCTGACAAGACAAATTCTTCCCCGAGTGTTGTTTTTATTCGTTCATTATTTACTGTACTACAGTGGATAAGGTTTGACCCCTGACCTCCGATATTTCTTCTTCTCATATCTTTTAGCACTAAATTCAATCCTGTGAGTGCTCGAACACCTATTTTTCTGTCTCAAAAAGTAGTAAATTTTCTCTCTGATTTCATTTCCAGTTGTGTGATAAAGGTTGCCTTGTCTATGGTGGTTTTCTACAAGCATTCCTGTCTCCAGTATTCCAAGACACATGATTTCCCTACAGACAGGTTTCACCAAGATGGAAGACGTTTAAATCTTCTTGAACTTTATCACAAAATGCAAAGGTGCTGATACCCCCCCCCCCAAAAAAAAAAAACTGTTGCAAAAGAGTTATTTTTTTATGAGCCTGCTGCTTACTGCCAAACCTCGTCAAATACAAATTTGAGCTACTTAGGATTTCACAGGGGTATATCCCTCCAGAAGTCAGAAGTTCTGTACGAATCCAAATTGAGTGAAAAAGGGTCGTTTGAAAATTGGAAACGATACTGGAAAATGGCGACACTAATGGATGGTTTTTTTCTTGGTTTTTGTCTTCTTTTGGGCAAGTTTTTCAAATAAATTTGAACTTGAAGATACTTTGTGCACAATTTCAAGCTTTCACATTGAAATTCTATGCTGATTTTCTCGTCATTTCAAGATATTCTGTTGCAGAGTCTGTTTTTCTTTATACCACCTAAAAAGAAACGTGACCACCCGAATTTACCTTCAAGCATTTCAATACAGCAATTTCACTCTTTCCTCTTTCAATGTTGTACATACATGGTTGTGATGGACGAACAAAAGAAATAATTTTCATTTATTCAGTCGAGCCATGAAAAGATACTTTAAACAGACATTGCACATGACAACTCTATAAATAGCTATTCCGTTGTTGTTTCAGCCATGAGAAAGGTTTCTCAAAAACGGGAAAAAATTTTAATGCTTATTTAAACGTGTTCGAACCTGCTCGTATCTGCTCGTACTGGCCATGCTATAAATATTTGCAAACAAAGCAATTTCATATTTCATTGTTTGGGTTTCAGAATGTACTGTAGATTTTAATGGCAGGAATACTCCCATTTTTTTCTTCCTGTTTCACATAATTATTTTTTATCTAAACAGACTTTGCATACACAAATTGAGTTCCAGTTTGTTCAAATTACTCTTTTATGTCAATATTTTTCACAACCCTGCAACTATTGTCCCTACTTTTTGAAAATAAATATATTTAGAATACACTGGATTTCACAAAGTAGGGTGCCTGGGCAGAGTCTTATTGCTTAGTCTCTCCTCCTTTTGGTCAAAAAGCAGGTATTAAACACTCCTTTTTCAGATACCATGTACCATATGGTTCACTCAAAAGTTACAAAACCAGCTTTTGTAGGGCTTCTCTATGGTGTATAACCCTTTCGCCACCATGGTTTAGCCCAAACCTGTTGTTATCACTGGTGATTGTGGACCTGTTCAAAGAGAATCAGGGGTGAACAGGTTAAAGTTGGATTGTATGTGGAGGGACCTACAGGCTCATGTCAGCATTTCACTTTCACATCTGGTCAGTGGTTTTCAACCATCTCTTGACACAAGTCATGACTTTACGATTTTCCCAGAACACACAAAGAGCATAGCAACACACTACAGAGCATAGCAACACACAATGAGAATAGCAAAACTGTAGAAGGATGCAAGGGAAATTTTAAGGAGACTTTGCTTCTGATGTAAATTACATATACAGAGAAACCTTACAAAAACGTGTTTCTGGCAGTTCCACAAGACGGTAGGTTTCATCAGACTGTTTTAGAAATACCAATCAGGATGTGCACATATCATACATTTTTTCTTGTTCCCAGGCCCTCCACGCCAACAGTGTTTACAAGAACACCGAACCTTGCCATTATTCATTCAACAATGAGAGAGAGTGCTATAGCTCTTCATGGAGTTGTACTTTGATCTGCTAAAAAATTGTCCTCCCAAGGAATGAAGTGAAAGAAATAAAAAAATAATATTAGATCAGCTCTAGGAAAGACTAATACTCCAGAAATGTTAACAGTTAAAAAAAAATCCTTGCTGAAAATTTTCCTTTCACATTAAGAAAAATTATAACACAAACACTGCTGACATTACATTCTTCCAGAACAGTTTCTGCAAAACCACCATCGTTTAAAATTCCCACTTCTTTTGATTCAATTTCTCTGACCTTTCAAAGTTTTCATCTTATCATCTTAATTGTCAATAACTTGTCAATTATCATCTTATAATCTTAAAAAAAACCCGCAAAACTCACACTTGAGTCAGCAATTCAGGATGAGAGTCTGCCGGGGCAATCATGAAATTTCATAGCGGCCAACCTTGGCACTCTGCCACGATGATTACACAAGAATCATGATAGTAGATTCATTGTTATTCATAACAATGTCGTTTGTTTCTTTGTGGCCTGATATGGCACACATTGATGGAAATTGGCAGTTTTTTTATGACGGGGAGAATAGACAGCCTATTGTGTACGTGCACTGATCGTTGGTTAATTGGGGCATTTCTCTGGTCAAGAAGTACCATATACGTGATTAAAAATCAGTATCATCTGCCGAACTTTCTCACATGGGGTCCCCAGAAACTTTGAGCTGTTAATATAGCTATGTATACTGTCTATGAATGAGCTGATGGTGAGCTGACATAGACACTTAGTCCATCCCTCAACCGTGATTTGATTGGTCGATGTGAGTAATTAACATAATTGACATAATTGGCGTGGTTGATACATGTACTGGACACAGAAAAGATCACTTTAGAGATAATTAATGTCTTAAGAAGATCTTCCAATGATAGGATGTCTTCCTTTTCTGTACAATGATTTTTGTTTTGTTTCTAGCTATATTGTTTTCTTTTGCATAATTTATTCATAATTACAATTATGAAACAGCTAAATAATGAAAATCAAATGGACACACTTTATTCATCATCAACCCCTTTACTATTCTAAGGTATAAATCCCTTTGACTGAAAGACTTTTACATGCTCCTAGCACTGTTTTCAATTGGAAGGATAGACCTTTTAAAATACATAGCTGGGGTAAAAGGTTAAAATTTTGAAGCAATGTACCCGATATTAAAGCCCCAATAGCTGCAAATTATGTGAATATTTTTCAAGATTTTATTATCGAACCAATGTTGGTTCGTGTAAATGTGCTGACTGAAGGACATGTGTAGACGTATCTCTGCTGCCTGATTTCTTCCACGACTACATATTTTAACAAGTTAAATAATAAACGTAAAATGGTGACCCATAGAAAAGTACAAAAAATGCAACATTTCGTGCACATACACATAGTAATCATCCAAGAAACAAGCATGATGCCATTTACTTGAATGCACCCACACAATGGCCGACAGTATGTTGTCGTAATCTTTATTTTCTGTCAAATGATTGGTTTTTGAAAATGGCGGGAAATCTAAAAAGATGGTAAAAGGTTGAATTTACATGCCACTTGCGACACTTATGACAGTGTTATACACCTTTTCAGTCTTTAATGGGTCTTATTCAAAGTAACTCGTGGAAAACTGAGGATATTTTGATATTGGTTTATTACACATTCACAGCTACTGGGGCTTTAATAAATGCACTTTTATTCAGCTTCCCATTTAATCTGCAATTGTATGGCTTCACTGCACAGGGAAAGGAAGAACTGATGAAATACTTTTTTGGCAATGAAATTACGAACCATCTTTTCTAGCAGCTTCAGATTCCATATTTCAACTCGGCTGATTTGTCCAACCAGGTGATCACCTCAGGCTGTCCTGGTTTGTTGCCAGGATGCTATGTGTCAGCTAGTACTTTTTAAAGTCAAGTTTTGGCTCTTTAAAGAACCCAGCCCATGTGGCATATAATGAAGTTTGTAATATTTGTGTATCCTGGGCCAATCACAAGCAAAAGTTTGACATGCTGGTGAAAAATTTCAAATGCTGAAGTCATTCAAGCTGCAGATGTTATTGATTAAAAAACACTGCCATGGGAATTACTCATGTTTGCTGGTTCAAACAAGTCACCTGCACTTTAAAGCACACACAGCTTCATGTTTTGACGTTTTCTTTTAAAAGTACTTTTAGTTCTTGATACAAATCATAATTTCTTGTGTTACTCACAAAAGAATGTCAAAAATGGCATATAGTATGCTCAATTTGTCAACACAGTCTGTACTGTGTTATATCATACTGTCAACAATATTTTTTTAAATGTTGATGAAAATTCATTTGTCTTCAAATACAAATACATATTCTATGTAACGCATCATGTTTGCATGGCTAATAATGGTGAAATTAAACATGAGTTCAGGAGTACATTAAGAAACCGAAAAATGTACAGTACTTGTTTTACAGGACTGTCTACTAAAAAAACATAGTCAAAAGTTACAGTTGCTGTGCTGGGTTGGTTCCAATGGCACAGCGTAGTGGTGGGTCTTCACCGCGTCGTCTTAGGAAAAGCCAGTACACAGAGCTGTACCGTAAATTTGCAGAATCATTCTACATCTGTGCTGTAGAGATAGTATCGTAAACCTTGGGAAAACTTTACCCATATTTACACTGCTGAGGTTTGCAAATCTCTCGACATCGTATGAACATTCACATTATGGAGTGTTGACACACATTTAAAAGGATGTTTTCATGTTTCCCCACTTGGACTATCTCGGAAATATCATCTGTCAACAAACAGAGTGCCCAGGATTTGATAAATAATACTGTACGTGAGTGGTTCTCTGCTAAAGGAGACCTGTCTGTGTCTCCTATCTGCTTTATACATCAAGTACTCCAGGGTGCGTTTCCGTACCCTTTGTTTCCAAAGTTTCGCTATCTGCTATTTGTAGATCCTGTTAACCCCATTTCCTCAATTTAAATCCCAAAAAAACCCTTCTTCACTGGAGTTGGATAAGCTAAAAGTGTAGCAGGTCAAAACACCTACTCGTAAGCAGCAATGTTACACTAGCGGCCGTCGGTTCAATCATCACCATTTCATCACTTAGTGTTTGTCTGCCTGCCAGTTTATCTTCAATGATCAGCCAATCACATGTACAGGTAAAACTCAAGTCATGTGCATGTCCATTCCAGGTTAGAAATTTATGAAAATTCAGGAAAAACAAGATTTTTTCCTGAAAATCAGTTGAATATCAAGATTCACTTATTTGCTACTTTCTATTTTCAAGATGGTATGTCTATTTGACCGTTTTATTTTAAAAGGGACCTTGAAAACTATTGGTGATATTGTCATGATTGTCTATAACAATTCCTTATTTTCACCCCACGGCATATTAAAATATTAAAATACTGAGTATTATCCTTGCAAATGCAGCATTCTTTCTACAATGTGCAATGTGATTGTTGACAAACAAATTTTGGTCCGGACTAAAATTCGCTTGTCAACAATGACATTGAACATTTTTGCAAATACAAGTATATGGAGTGACAAATTGCACGACTTTAGGATTGAAAAAGAGAAACAGTGAAACTGTCTGGAAAGTAGACCGTGGAAATTATATGAAAATTAGAGCTAATTTTAAAACATTTTTTTGTTTTCCTGGGAAAATGGAATCACAACTTGGCGATTTCTTACTTTCTTTCTTTCTTTCTTTCTTTCTTTCTTTCAAATGCACTGTTGTCTTCCTTTTTGACTCATATCAGCTTCATTTTTCATGTTCGTATTCTTAGCAACGTTCTAAGTTACTCTCTTTCCACAATTTATTTTCCTTTGGAAATTGATAGTTTCCTTTCTTGATAAAAATGTTTTGTCGACTTAAAAAAAAACCCAACCTATCAAATAGCTCCATATCACCCTGCTCATTTGCTTATCTTGTCATGGGCCTTTAAAATTAAATTCCCTGATGCCAGTTGCCAGTCAGTCTGCAGTCAAGCTGATTAACAGATCACAGGATCACTGGCGGTCAATCAACATATCTTGTTATCATCGAAGAAAATTAAAGCATTGTCTACACATGTAGATAATCTGAGACCTGAATGTTGATCACAAGACAGGGTAAAAAATCCTGGATAAGAAATCACTGCGCTATCAGCTGGTGTTTGGTAATGGTTAGTTTGGTATATTAAAGTCAATAAGTGTTATTTTGATCTGATGTCAAAAACAATCCCAAAGTCAAACAGAGACCGGAAATTTGAAAAATGCTCTACAGGTGTTGTGTGTGTGTGATAATGCGCTGGTGTTCTAAAAATAGCCCAGATGTTAAGTAAAGAGAAAGATCACTCAATGAGACAGCTGTCTATACGCTCAACTTGTACAATATCTCCATGGTTTGGTTCTTTCTTTGGTCCTGTTACAAGAGAGCTGAGGTTTGAATGATAATATTCACCTATGGGGCAAACCATGTGAGTATACCATAGATCACTGATAGTCAGTCAGTCTGCAGAGTCCATGTGTGAGAGGGGAGATATCATAGGTGTGACAAGCTAGCAAGAGGATCAGCCTATGATAGCCTGATGGCCATATCTACAGTCTCAACCCATGGGGTGTTGGCCGTAATCTTTACCGCAGAACAAAGTCTCTAGCCTGATCTGGCCATATGTTCAAATACAGGGTGATGCCGAGTGAAAATTGCACAAGTACTGGGCAACCCACACACTCGTGAGCTCAGTGACTGTCCACAGTTCATGACTGTGACCCACTGAGCTGAGTGAACAGTGCTGCTTTTGCTTGTCCCAGATTTGTGGATGGACTGTACCACTTTTGTTTGGGGGGGGGTGAGTGGGACATTACTTTACAGGGATTACTTTTCAAATAAACAAAGTAGTCTGCACGGCTGACACTGCATCTCCTTTCCCCTCTTGAAAAAATGATGAAAAGCAATTAACTCCTTTTCCCATTTTTTTCTTTGATGGAAACTTTGTTTGATCTCCTGTCTTTAATTAATTTTGCACATTTTTGTTCAAAGTCCTTTGACATTGCCGCTGGACTAAGTCTATCAAGAACAGATGTCGATCATGTCTGGCTATTTCTCATGCTTTCTTTTTTACGTATTTTTTTTCTGTTTTGAATTTAACAGCTGGGAAAGGTATTTATCATACAAAAAAATACAGTTGCAATGTAAACCAGCATCTTTCTCATTTCAGTGAATATATGTCCAAATTTTCGTCCTTTTAGATCATAAAATTGCAACCATTCTAAAGAATGTATCCTGCTGAACTCAGATTTGATGACCATAAAAATTCCTAAAAATGGAACTTCTCCATAAAAGTAGGAAGGAGCACGAAAAATTGCTGTTTGTCTTTTCAGTTAATTCTGTCTTCAGGGGCAATTTGCAGGTGCTTTTTTTTCCCCTGCTAACTTCATCCAAATGTTGAATCCCAGCAACCAAGGCCACAGACAGACATAGGTACTTCAATGCATTTCCTGTTTGAGCAGAGTAAATGCCAACCAGATTGTCCGGGGATAAAGCTATTTCACGGACACACTGAAAGCTGGAAATGGGGGGGGGGGGGGGGAGTTTTGCGTTTCAGCTACTTTGACACGTCATGCTCAGTTTACACTCTAACATTTCCAAAATCGCAAAAAAAAAAATTGTTTCTTCTCAATTTTCGAAGCAGATGATGTTGATGGATTAGCTAATAATCAGTAAAAGGAAAAAGCATACAATTGACTTCCATAATGTAGATATTCTGTTGTCGCCTTTTCTATTTTGATGGTACTACTTGTCAGAGCTTCTGTCAATAATTGGAAAAATATGGTTAAGTGAATTTGTCGAGGACATCGTAGGGTATATTTGAAAGTTGTTTGGTGTTAATGACAACGTGGGAATGGAGAGATAATTTATTGATTTTCAAAGACTAGGAGTAACGTCCGTGCAGTTAAGTGACAGAATCCATTTTCTCACTCAAATCTTCTTTATTTTTTAATTTTGTTTTGTGACATATCGACACGTTGCAGGGTGTCAGTGAGCGATCCTATGTCAAGCATTCCGCATGATCTATGACAAACGTGCGTGCTACTAAGTGATTGGGAATTTTTTCCGCTTTTGTGCACTTGGCTATTTTAGACTTTCCCTAATTGATTTTATGGAAATGGGTAAATTTCTGAATATGATTGATGAGCGATTTCAGAGTGCATCTGCCACAGCGGACAAAATTTACGACGGGTGAGAGGCAGGAGGTCCGATGTGTAAACACAGAAATTGTTTTAAAATCCACGGACACCATAATCAAGGCACAGTGATACATACACTGTCTTGAAATTATTGCTCGTCAGCTGTAATTGTCCATACGCACAGTTCAAATGCCAGCTGTTTCAGGACACTAATCCTTGTCAGAGAAGTCAAAAGCGCAAATTTAAGCGCAAATTTAAGCTTTCACGTGACCGGGCAACATTTTCGCTCCGCACATGATTTGCTACAGAGCTGAGAGTGGCTGGTATGCACATCAAGGCTTTCAGTTCAAAGTGTCTCGTTGGCGTTTCCAATTTCGAATCTATCAAAACTTACAGTCTCATGGGGTCAGTTAAACAGCAGTTTACGTGTTACTGACCACGTCATAACCAGAGCCAGGGCCTTTCCCCTCTAGTTGCATGTCATCGCTGCTCCTGGATTTTGAGTTGTTTTAAATGAAACCTATTTCCATCAAACGTTTTTTTTATTTATTATAATTGCAAATTTGTCAACAAAAGTTAGGCAATTTTTTTGTGATATGAGCTGAAGCACATTGAGTTTGAAATTATGGGAAATGCACATAACATTCAAGTCTATATCTAATGAGAAACAATTGTAAAAGAATTAAATTACCACATGGGCAAAATAACTATTCTTTCAGTTGTCCGAAATGCTGCTTCACTATTGTCTCCCGGCAAACTTGACCAAAATGCATGCAATTTCATGGAGGGACTGTGAATTTATGGACAAATTTCGACAAAAATCAGTCAGTCTGCTATATCATTAGTATTACTCCGGGGGTATTACTTCTCTACATTTGAGATTTTAGCTGTCCATTAAACTCTGAGTTTCAGAATTAAAAACATGACATTATGTGTGATAATGCAATTTCTCTTCTTGAAGCATTGAAGCAGAAAACCTTCATGGGGGAGGTGGGGGGGGGGGGAAAAGAACCAATACACAATTTACATAAATCTTAGGTGTCACAGATTCATGCGGCCATGCACTCATCTCTTGAACAAATCACACTTTAGATTCTTGATAACTCTATCATGAAACCATACAACTTTTTATTAAATCCATGATCCGGCAGGCTTTGGTCTGTTTACAGGATACGAGATACTCACTAACCAATCAAGCAGTGAGGAGTGAAGTGCCCTTGCTAAAGGGCACAATGCTGGAGTCTTGAATGCACCCTCCTCTGACAGTAAGTCTGTTACACTTACTTTTTCAGAAGCATCACAGTACAGCTGATCATTTACAACAAACGTGGAGCACACCTTTTATCAAAGGCATACCGATTCTTTCTCTTTCACACAGTGACTGCCAATATAAAAACGCCACCGACAGCCCGCCCCGCCATCCTACATTTGTCCAAGGCCTTTATCTCACATAAAAGTTTTGTAATGTCAAGGCTTTTCCTACTGCCCACAATGGATCGTACAGGGCTGTAAAGAATTTTATGCAGTTGTTACACTGCACTGTAATCACTTTGGCATGGCAGAGAGTGCGGTCAATCACTCTGAACGTTAAATGTCACTCCACGATTTTTATGATTGTAATCCCAGTGTTTATGGCAGTTTGGGCAGAGATCGTGATTTTTCGATGGTCATACCCTTGCTGACATAAAAAAAAATGTTTCCTATTCAGACAATTTTTCTTTTAATTTCACAGTCTATCACAGTTTAGCATGAAATCTCATAAAAAACTGTAAAGATTTTATCCTGGATCACTTTTCAAAACAAACCCAGTCACAACGCAATAAATTAAATTTGCTTGGGCTTTTCACAGTGTCAGTTTCAGCTAAGCTGTCTGCGTACAACCTGTCATCGGCTGATTTTGCTGGTTAAATATACTCTCTTTAGTAAAATGAACTTATCGGCCGGCATCTACAGGTTTATTCTGTGTAAATCCTGGAAGATCAAACATGGCTACATGCGTTGAGCGCCTTGTCAATCAACTATAGCACACTCCGCACACCCCAGCGCCGGCACCATGGCCAAACCAAATTTCTCCAATCAGTGTTTGTCGGCTTTCTGGTGTTTGCTGCTGTTTGTCTGTAAAAAAGTCTGTCAACACACTTGATCCACATGCAAACAACTCTGTTTGACCAGTCAGATTGGGCCACTGTCAACACTGTTATATCACTTTTCAATTAGTAATCATAACTGGACTTGCTCTCTGTTTGCTAGAAAGCCTCAACTCGGTGATTCCCCCCCACCTCCCAAACGTAGTATAGTGAAGTTTACTTCTTCCTCGCAGCTCCCCTGCTTGTGAAGCTCCAATTACTTCTTGATTCTCAGAAGTTTTTCACAATTGCAACAAGAACTTATGTTGGTGTTTGTGGCATTGTTGTCTCCGTCTCTAAATTCTTTTTGCTGAGGGTGGGGGGATTGGGAGGAGTTACGATATAGATGGGGAGGGGAGGAGTTAATACAGATAAGAAGTGGCAGCATTAACAAACTGACTGCTGCTGTGCTTCATTCCCAGACACAATTTCATTGAATGTCAGTTCTTCCCACTCTACTCAGTTCTCAGATTTATGCTGGATGGTTTCTTGGAAAATTGAATCAAAAGTCAAAAGATTTAAATACCCTTGAATACATGGTAACCAAGGTTTACGTATTAATTACGACTTCCAAGGGATTTCAGTCCAAGTCTGAAGTTTTCCAAAAACATCGATCAGGTACAGTTCCAAGCACTGTAATCAAAATGTTGACATTGATACCATTAATATTGTGACATCTACGTTTTGCCCTTTCGCTACCAAAGTTTGGAAAATTCATATGTTAAAGTTGCAATATGGATCAGAATTGACCTTCATATTTCGAAGATTTAACTTTAGGCCCCCCTATAGAAAAATCCATGACAATTTCATTTGCAGATTCGACCATTAACAGGAACACGGGGATGGCTCTAATTTGAGTAAATTGATTTAATTACCGAATAAATTGCTGTTTTGGTACGTACTGATTGCGAGAGTAAAGCACAGAATTTGAAACGTCATTTTTACTATTTGAATATATACGCATGCGCATTTGGTGCATGGTAACGGTTTGCGAAATTGCAACATCGTGTCAACGTGCCTAGCTAGCCTTCCAACGGGAAAGCGGTCAGGTCTCTGCCCGCGCCCTGGGTCTCTGCTTACTGATTCAGCCAGGTAAAAATGGAAGAAATTAGCCAAACATGTCGGCAAAATAAACTTTGTTAACATTGTTTTGTCAGATCGAAAGATGGAACCAGAAAAAAGAGTGACACGCGACTACTGCACCACGTCGAGGAGGCAGACTGTGTCTACAGTTTCTCGCGAAAACACCAACGTCGCCACTGTGTGATGATCAACTTCGCTAGCCAGCGATGTTTCCTCGGGCAACGATTTGTAATGTGATGAACCGGGCCGTAGTCCCTCCGCAAGGAAATAACTTAGATCTGTTAGCATTCATTGATAATCTATATCCTTCAGGTCAAATACGCATTTTTCGGAAACGAAGAAAAACTGCAGTCTCCATCATTAATGGCATGGTCGATCGACGCGCTGACATGGCCATGCAAGACCAGTCTGAGGGGCAAGACAGCTGCCGAACCTTTGCAGTGGTGGATGATACCGGTATGCTGAAGTGGGCAAAGCTTTCAAATAAATATAGTGTACACTACGTCCAGTACCTCGCCTTTTAACATGAAAAATGTAACAACATACAACGGGGAGAGGATTGCGGAAACGCTGTCAGGTACGCGGTGAACACAACCAGATCGGTGTACGTGGTCTGGACGCTCGATCGATCGAACGTTCACAGTAGGTGCATACGGCGCGGCACTGAGATACGTGTATATCGGTGAGAAAAATCAATCTCACGATCTTTAGTCGAGCTGCACTTTATCATATCGATATACTTATATTTCTGAAAGACTGTGATGCCACCAAAGTTAGGCAAACGCAAAATTTACAATAAATTACTTTATGTATGTCCAGTTCTGTCATCGTGTCAACATCGTCCCTCCAACGTGCACTCTGAGACGTCATCACTCTCGGTGGTACTTGTCACGTGCACAGCAGAAAACGCCAATGTTTTTGTTTTGAAAGTTTGTTTACAAAACAGTTTTTCTAGGCGGCCGCAACATATCAAAATGAATGTGTTTGAATGCCGGGATTGGTAAGAGGCTTAGCTAAGAAGAGTACTTCAACGTAGTATGGTCTATTTGCTCAAGTTTTACGAAAAAAAATCGACAATTTTGATCCATATTGCAACTTTAATTTCCTGTGGTATTGAAAACTTGGACCCCTACAGATTGAAAAGGGGTGAAAGAGTTCAAAAACCTGCACGCCTGACTTCAGATTCTGTCCAGAAAATTCACAATTTTCACAAATAAATGTTGAAAGTTACTCTACATTTTTCCTTCCTTTTTTCACAGAATTTTGTGTACAGATCAGCATTGAAAGGTCACCGTTAGGTTTAACTTCAGTTGAACTTTGTTCCACATCACCGGAAAACCTTGGCACATTTGTCATCCGAATGCGATCCTCTTCATTCTTAGGTTGATCAAATGAGATTATCCCTAAAGAAGCCGTTTCGTTTGCAGAAGCTCAGATTTGCTTACAGTCTAAAGAAACCATTCTCGGAAGACCAATATTTATCCAATTTTACATTCCCCTGCTCTCAAGTGTGCCAGACAGGGTGTGTACGGGTCTCCATTTATCACGATACTCTCATCATGCTCACTCCTGCACTACTCCAACCATCTGCTGTATATCTTTTTAGTGAAGAGTATAAAGATTGCAAGTTTTGTGGGAATATGTGGGACTGAATTGGAGAACTTTGGTGCTGTTGCAACGGGTCCGGTGCAGCTTTGCTTCTGATCAAACAGTACCTTCACTTTACCTACTACCATATGTACCTGATCACGAGGGACAAGAATTCTAACGGTCTGAAGGCGCCCTAAGTTATCTATCACAAACAGATTTTTTTCTCAACGTGGATCGATCATCCTGGCCTAACCTTCTGAGCAAGGCATGGCAATTGGGAAATGCCAAAAACACAAACATTGGTAACGGTAAATTTGTGATAGTATGATTAGGTGTGGTTTAGTTTTGATATGCTTGACACTTGATTCGAGAGACGACAGTCCCCCAGTGAGAGGAAATATTCCATTTGAAGTTTTTCATATCCTATAGGTGTTTTTTTTTTCTGACTCATGCTGTCCAGAAGTGTTGGTGAGTTTCAGTTACGCTAGGGGGCCCAGCCACACTGGATGGGAGAGTTTGCTCTCTGCGCAGGAAGTAAAGCAGACTGGCTGTACACACCTGTCTCCATGCAAACTCATTAAAAGACATTCCAAAACGGAGGTAGAAAACCTCAAACTGGCGGGAATTTTTTTTTTTACACAAAGATAAAAGAAAAATTAAACATTGAAGTCACCTGTTTTGAGTTTAACGTTCCGCTTTATAATCACACTTCACTGTTTTAATTAAAAGTGAATTGTATGATTAGACATTCTCATGACCTCAATAGATAAAAGTAAGGTTAAAGCAGTTTCCTCCCCATAAAAGCTGAATGGTTTGGCCCGTTTACCTGCAGATTTTTTTATTCCAACAGCGTGCTTGATGCCACTAACAAACACTGAATATTCAAATTCTGGGGAAAGACATCCCTGAAGGGTGCAGGCCACAAGTATTTCAAAAGCTGTTGCTTCAACCATGGACGTAAAAAACAAATCAATCCAGTCATGCTAGCACACAAATCATCAACCACAGCCACACCAAAAAGCGGCAACCATGAGCGAGCAGAATTCCATGGAAGTGTCCTTCATAACGTTTAACTCCCCCAGAAGAAAAAGGTGTCTTCTGCAAAAACTTGATACAGAATATAAGAACCACGCTCAGGCTGCAATACTGCATATTATTTGAAGTCGGCAGCAGCAATCTACCATCACACCTACCTGTATATCAGATGTTGGGATTTTGTGATGTAAAACTATGATAATGCTAGAATGACAAATCTACATTTAAAAAGGAAAAAAAAACAAAGGAAAAAATCACCCACACAGAGAAAGTGACCGAGAAAAACACCCACAAATGCAGTCACAATACTTGGAGACAGTTATTTTCCTAACAGCTGACTTTGCTGGTTTTTTTGTCCACTATGTACTTGTGACCTATGATTATAACCCTTTGCAGCGGACATGTAATTACAGTGGTTGATGCTGTCCAGTACAAAAAAGACAGATCCACAGCTTTGTGGTCGAGTTGCATAAAAGCTATAAATAGCAGCCATTGACAGCCAGACGACGACATCTTCATGTTTTGTGTCTCCCCATCCGGAGTTTAATATTCCAACTCGCAAAATTTGAAACGGAGGAGCCCTGAACAATTAACCCACATGTACCAGTCGATTGACTCAGTGGAAAAGATGATCTGATTTGGTTCCCAATTCAGAGACTGAAGACTATATGGCGTTCTGAGGTACACAGAAATATATTACATGGCTAATGAAGTGACAAGGAGTCTGACAAGAGACTTCCGTATGGTGAATAGGGCGGACACAATGAAGAACTCCCTACAGGCCAAAATACCGGGGCTCTTTAAATTTCAATGGCACTCTTGAAAGAGCGTCCACCCTTTTCAGATGTGTCGTTTTTTTTCACATGGCTGATACGGCCTCTGATTTAAAAAAAACCAATATATATTCATTTCGCTGTTTGAAATTTGAAAAAAACTTTTGGCTTATGTTGCTCCAGAGAAACCCCATCACTGTTGAGCTTGGAAATGTTGAAAACGATTGAAACTTCATTTCACGTGCCCTGAAAGCATTCCAACGGCAGAATGACAATTTTTGACACAGACACTTTCATGACAACTGCTAAAGAACTGGCAGGTGAACTTGTGAAAATTTTACCGCAGATTTTACTAGAAAGACAGAAGAAAGGGGATTTGAGACTTGCAGTTTCATATAATGTGTCCACAACACTCTTTCTTTTGAAAAGCTTTACTGTTTCACTTTTAAACGGATGCATTGACATGCGACAGTTTCTGCATTCATACTCTCAGCGTTGGTGTCACAAATTGTACTGCCTTCCCTATGAGTCATATATGACTTGTGAGGGTCACCTTCGTAAAGTCACAGACCGAAAATTTCTGATGTTGTTCCGCGCTCTGGTCTTTTTTCTTCTCTCACTGGGGCAGATTATTGCTGGTTGAGTAATGGGGCTGATCTAGCCAACTGCCCTGCAATGAAAGGGCAGCACTGTGAATGTCTCCTTTCACTTGTGACCATTCCATTAGAAGTGGGACAGTTATAGGAAGTTCAGGTTGTTGATTTTTTTTTTCTATGCCTGGTCATGGCTGAGTGTATATGCGTAACACAGAAGCCACTTTCCACAGCGTGGCTCCAGTCAGAGGAACCTTGAGTATGTGCAGCCATGTAAAGTATTACCTGCAGCCGATAACATACATGACCTAAGACTCGCCGGTAATATATGAGACCCGAGACCCCACGATAATAATTACTTGACCCCAGACATGTGTACCTGCCATGAAAATAACCAGGGTCCTGCGCTGGTTCTCCTTCTCGGTCTCTGCATTGATTTTTTTAGGAGACAGGAAAGAAGACTTTAAATCCTGAAACGATCGTCTGTCTCTGGGGGGACTCCGAGCGAAACTTTAGACGTAATAACGATGAAAGTCTGCATTGAGAGGCTCTTAAGAACAGCGGAGAAAAAAATTGTGGTACGCGCTTAATTGGTAATGACGAACAGACAAGAAAAGGATGATTGCCTAGGTTAGAAGGCTTTTATGAGCCTGACAAAGGTTGGAAGGCCAGCGAATTAAGCCAGATAAACTTGTACAAATTGTTCCTCTAGAGTACACTCTCTCTCTCTGTATTCTGGGTTATATAATTAGCAAAATGTATTCACACCTAAAAACAGTTGACAAAGACAGGTCTGAATATACGTTATAATATGTATTTCTAAGGAATGTATGCATGCACACATACACACACACACACACACACACACACACACACACACAAATCTATCACTTCAACATGGTTTCTTTCAAATGCTGTTGAAACATAGTGGAACAGACTCCATCACTTTGTTCAGTGTATGGACATCAATTGACAGTGGATGAACTTCAATTGACAGACATAGGGATCAGACTGATTTGGCTTAAGTTCAAAAAGTGAGATCATTCGCTTGGTTTACAGTGTAAACAGACAATAGCAATTAGCAAGGACATTTCCCGAACTTTTCCTAAGGTGGTCTTGTTTTCATTTTATGAAAAGCTGCCCACTTTGTTCCCCTAAATGGGATAATCTAAATTACAGGGTAATCTGTTTGCACTGTTGGTAATTGAGTGCAAGTCGCATGAGTGTTTGTAGAGGTTGAGCGATTGAAGAAATTTTACTGAACACCATACAGAATGTGGTGTGTGTGCAATTCTGGTTTTTTTTGTTGAGTTTTTTTATATGGATCAAATCCTCAATGTTGGTTCTCAGTTGGCTTCTTGGTAAAAAATAATTTCATCAGGAACATTTAACCTTTGTGGTGCGTGCTTAATCCTCTCTCAGTCTATATTATTGAATGTACAGCTCACCAACAAATGACACATTAGCCAATGTGAGAGGGGGGTGTGTTAACCATGGAATGCTCCAAAAAGCAAGAAGAAAACCAGGAGGGATGGAATTCCTTCCTTGAAAAATAGGGTCAATGACACTGTCCTCCCATTTTGCAGCGATACTAACTACTAGTACACACATGACTAAGAAAATTCCATTGCAAGTCCAAATTAATCTTATACCCCAGCAATATGAAATGCTCCATCTCATAATGACTTTTACACGTCTGACAGAAAACAATCCTAGGATCAAGACTATCATGTTTTACAGCAATCCAACAAATACTTTGGGAGAAAATGATTTTTTGACAAAAAATTGGAAAAATTGCCCAAAAAAACAAATATGAAAATTTCACCACAATTTGAACAAATCTGACAAAGGTCAACCCTAGGATCATACATACAAGTTTTCAAGGCAATGGGATGAGTGCTTTCAGAAAGATTTTTTGACAAAAAAACGGGAAAATCGCCCAAAAAATACAACTTTCAAAATTTCACCACAATTTGAAGAAATGTAACTTAAGTCACTATAAAGAGCCTGCATACCAAGTTTCAACCAAATCTGGCCAGTGGTTACAAAGTTTTAGCAATTTGCAGGATTTTTCCTTTTTTCCCCTTCATTTGCATATTTTTGACTTTGACATGTTTATTTCAACAAATTCACATCTCCACCCCTCGATGCACCTGTCCATCAAATACTAAGATGGTAGGTGCTGCGATTTAGGAGTTTTTAATGTTGACAGACATACATCCGCACATAATAACTAACATACGTACATACATACATACACATACAGACAGACAGACCATAGACCCTCCAAAAAACGCGGGTCTACAGACAGATAGACAGACAGACAAACAGATAGACATGCATACATGCATACATTTATTTTTACAGCTTTTAAACTCCAACAGCCAACCAACTTGTCAATATTAGCTTGATCAACTTGATACTACTGCTTATAATAATATAAATGAGAGTTAATTACATTCTAATTAAAGTAAACAAGACTTGCTTATCAACATTTACGTCATAAAAAAACAGCATATCTGTCAGGTTATAAAGAATCTTTAGCTAGCTGGTTATCTTTATCAGTATTTCATCCTATTAACCAAGCACATTTTAACTTTCAAATTAACATTGCAAGTAAGTTCTGTTGAATAAGTTGAGCCTGTAGGTACTCAGAGAAAGCACACAGAAGAGACAAATGTTTGCAACTTAAAGTTCAAGGTCATCAAAAGCATTATAAGGAATCATGTAACACTTTCATTGCACTGTTTACACAGATTGCATAATTGCTATAAATAGCACATGAGGAATCTTACAGTCCAGCTTTACCATAAAAACCCTATCACTTTGACCACTCTTTTAATTGATCACTCTATTTTTTTCCTCAAAAAGTAATTTTATCTTATCCTTACCAAGTCAACCATAAATGGAAATTGGAACTTTCTCTATCTCTATTTATTTGACCAACCTATCATGACAAACTATTATGAGCAATTTCTTTTAGATAACATACAGGGCACAATAAATGACGGTTCAGAATATGTCAAAGTTGGGATTCAGGAAAGTTGCCTTTACATGTTTTAATGCTCCAAGATGATAAGCATTTCACCATGAACTGTCAAAAAAGTTGAACATTGTAATAATTCTACACTAAAATTATTTTGGCTTTGTTGATATCCTCATTAATTCAATTATTTAAAATCATATTAATTATTTTTTTCTGGGTGAATTGATAGGGTTTACACAGTACAAGAGTTACATACAATGTAAGTCAAATTCAGTTAAAACATCAATTACCGTCTAACATTGCATCATTCCTATAAATAGCACCTCAGCCTGGAACAGCACAATCATAATCTGCTCATTCACACAGGCAGTACTTGACTTTGAATGAATGACCTACTACATTTCACCTATGTACCAAATTTGAAAGCATGACAAAAAGTACCACAAAATTTGCAAATTTCAGCTTGAGTTCACAGAGTCATCTTCAGGTCACTCCTAGGAACCTGCACACCCAATTAGAAAGTAATGGCATACACAGTTTCAAAGAAGATTTTTTTAACCAAAAATGGCAAAAATTGCCCAAAAATACAAATATGCAAATTGTGCCATAATTTTGATGAATTCTATTTTGAGTTTTCACAAGGTACCTGCACGCCAAATTTTAAAGCGATCCAATCATTGGTTTAAGAGGAAAATTTTTACTAAAATGGCAAAAAAAGAAAAAAAAAATCATTAAAAATAGAAAGCATCAAATATTGACATCAAATCTACATGTTTAAATGAGTTGGGCCAAGGTACCTAAAACCCAAATATGACAATGATCAGATGAGTAGTTCCTGAGTTATTGATTTTTGACCATTTTCGCTTTTTTTTCTACCTCATTAGCATATCTATGGGCCTAAAAAGTTCATTTTAACAACGGCACATCTACATCATATATGGCATCACTACACCAAAAATCAGCTCAATACGTGCAGCGGTTTTTGAGTTTTTGCGTTGGACGGACAGACATCCATACATACATACATACATACATACATACATACATACAGACAGACATCTCACATACAGACTTTTTTCAACCATATAACCTCCCATTGCCATATATGTATGGCAAATGGGAGGTAAAAACCATCTTACAGTGCAGTGATGTGATCACTGGTCCAAGGAACAACAAACTGAGAGATTGCCGATTCATTTCCACTGAGGCAAAGCAATGAGGCTGTTGAACTGACTGACAAGAATGAGAGCAGCTCTTTGCAGCCACAAAGGGTCGGCCATTTAGATCTTGGGATGTGGGTGGTCAAAATTGGAAATAAATCTGCCACGGAAAATTGTAAAAATATTTTTTTTGCAGCCATGGTGATTTTTGGAAAAAAATTATTTACGTGAAGGTCAGCTAAAAGCATAATTTGCAAAAGAACTGTATGCTGTGAAAAATATGAAATCAAAAACTTAAATGTCAACCGTCCTGATCCCTTCCTCACCCATGATCTAATGGACTAATCCTTGAAACCAGTACACTCAGTTTTCATACTCTGAAGGCCAGTACACCAGACTATGCTGCAGAAGTTGTATAGAGGGGAGAGGAAATGAGGAGGGAGGGATGGAGAAATTAAGCTACACATGTAAATATAAAAGGAAACGGGAGCTCGCCCGAATGAAGTTCCCTAAAATCTACACACTGTGCACAGTAATTCCTAAACTGTTGACATCAACATAATAAATAGTGAATTTTTTTTCTCCATAAGTCAATTACTTGAACACTCGAAGGAATGTGCTTCCAGATTGTAAATGGTTATATTTTCACCAGTGCCGTAGAGATATACCCTCAATATGGTTAAAACACACTTTCACCTACATTTTTGGACATGCAACAAAACATCACCCTGTGTCAGCCACTGCAATTCGAAATTGAAAACTGATTATTTTTGTAAATCGTGAGCTGATATTATGCGTTTGCACTATTTTCTTCAGGTCAATGCTACAAATTTAATGACGACAATGAATAATACAGCCAGTAAATTTGAAAAGTGAGATTTTCTTATCTTTATATGTCTACAGTAAGATATGTGTGACAACAAGATTTCAAATGTCCAACTGTTTTTGAGTCCACTGATGAATTCCATGCTGAGAGACTTTTCACTTATCAACTTGACCTTGTGGTTGGTGAATTTATTTTCCTTGCGGAATTGTGTTTACAATGCGAGGACCGCAAGGAAATGATAGAATCACGGGGTCTGCGTTCCGCTCATACGGGAGGCAGGAAAACCCAGTCTCCCGATCGGTGCGATCGTCGACCCTTGGAGAGGTTTTGTCGAGGAAGGTGAGATTATACAGCGTGCGCCGAGGATATATAACCACGACGACAGCTTAGAACAGTTGTCAACACTCCCTGGGAGAGAGACACACGTACGCCCACCATCGAGCTTCTCCTAATATCTTCCGGACCCTGAAACCCTACGTTGTAACCGGCCAACTGAACTCTGTAACAGTGCCTCCAAAACCGGCGGTTGTTCAAAAAAAAAACAAAAAAAACCCATGGCCCTCTCAATGTCAGTTGAAGCAGCGGCACTTCTCAGAAAGGGGTGCACTCAAACGATACAAGAGCCCCGTAATATGCAGCAATTACTATTGGGAGCTATCAGATTGAACACTTGGTGTGAATTACTGCCCCAATTAACATCTAAATATGAATGTTGACTTTGCTAGCTGGTAGTCTCTTGGCATAGTAAATCACACCCCTCGACATACAAGGTTCCCTCAATGACTTTTCGTCCAGACAAATTCACATAATTTTGTGACCAACGACATAGCACTATTTTCAATATAAAAACAGATATGTTCAGGTTACACATTTCCCCAACTGCAGTGTGCCAATATTTGAAATATCAGGAATCTAACTGTGACTGGAAGAACATATAAAGACATTCGACTTACAGAGAGAACGTGCCTACAGACATACCAAATATCACGTTTTCTAGAAGTTCAGAGACTAGCTGGCATGGTAACATGTGAGAGTAACGTTCACTGTGTTAGGGATGCTGGGGCCGCCTAAGATTGCGGTTTACTCAACCCAGCTAAATTAACTGCTCCGCATGGGAAGTGATAAAGCCTGCACAATGTCGAGTATTTCAGTTATTTCCTGTCCCAGTTTACTCCGATGACAGAACTGGGGCATTCTGTGCATGATATACTAGGGGCCTGTGGGGTTGCCAGTCACCGGTCTTCTGAAGCTACATGCTGACAGCTGTTCAAAGCTTGCCGTGCCCGCTATCTTCTCAAGACACTGGACAGAGCACGGACCGCAGATGGCTTGTCCAAGGGGTACATGCACTTCAACGAAGCTCGAGAATCCATTCTCGCCTCAATTAAGGCAACAATTTTCTCACATATTTTGATTTTTTTTCTTTCTTGTCAGACGGAATGTCGGTATGCGTCGTGCATCAGAGACCGTTCGTCCCGTTTTCCTATCCAGATCAAAACCTGAGACGGAGGACACTAAAAGACAGAGGTGTTACCAACTTTATGTATTCACATATTATATGAATATCTCGTTACTTGGTGTTACTGTTATATCACACCGCGTATTATATTGTTGGGATACACATGCGCTTTAAGCCAGTGTGAAAGATCTCACATTAAAAATATCGTCTTTCCCCAATCCGCCTGGGGAGAATACTTCAGCGAAACAAATT
Source organism: Ptychodera flava (assembly GCF_041260155.1). Taxonomy (NCBI): domain Eukaryota; kingdom Metazoa; phylum Hemichordata; class Enteropneusta; family Ptychoderidae; genus Ptychodera; species Ptychodera flava. The sequence goes on along the minus strand of NC_091931.1, from coordinate 16,813,081 downwards.
CAAGTTCCTGATTAGGGTATGGATGACCGTATCCTTCGACCATGTTCACCACATACCACTTCCGTCTTAGAATTGTATATAGAATTTCGTCGAGAGGGTATTGTTAAGATTACGAGGAGCTTAATTTTAAGAAAGGCCTTTTCATAGTGACCATGCCAATAGGTAAACTTTGGTAAATTACATGAGTGCGGCACACTGTAATTGTGCATGAACTTCCGTCAGACGAAGTTTAATGTAGCTTTAGTCATGGTACCTCCATGCTCCAGTGGTTTAAAGGTCTTGAGTTGGACGTCACGATTCTGCACATTTTTCATTTGATTCACTTTAAGTCTGCTAGGCAAACTTTCCAAGGCAGAATCGCATATGCAATTCATCATGAGAAGTTCAACAGTCTTTGCTCAAGAATCATTTGATATGTAAGGTTTTTATGCCTTGTGTCTTGTTTTCCCTGCAAAATATTTTGTGCCTAACACACACCATGGTCCCTCCTTGTGGAGGGACAGTGCACACAGACACACAGTGCAGTGTGGATATGGAATTCTTTTATTCACAGCTTCTCAAGTGCATAGTTTAGAAACACGCAACTGGAAAATGTTCTTTAATTTGACCCCACGAGTCACTTTAACCTATCAGGCCAGTCAGATAGGTCCCGGCATATTATTGTAACTTCATACATGTATATTAATCTATTTGTGGTTTTATAATCGAAATGAAAGTAATATATTTAGGCAACTTGAATGAATTTTCAGAAGCAGTGGGAGAAATAAAATGATGGAATGAAAGGTTGACCTTTCAAGCATGTGGTGTGTATGGAAGCTTGACCCAATGTAATATTACCTTACTGATATGATACTATCTTTACTATAACCCTTTGAGAGCTGTAATTTTTCCCACCAAAATTTTAGTGCAGCATTTTACCAATTTTGATAAATTTTTCTGTATTTTTTATATTTTTGGACCAAATGGACATCACATTTCATCGGCTACAGCTTTTAACCAAAATTCTGACAAAAATAAAAAAAATGTGACAATGGTATATTTTATAAAGGCAACAAAAAATTAACTTTGGCGCTCAAAGGATTAATATGACAACAGTTTGCTGTGTTGCAAAGCCTGAGATATTTGAAATAAAATAATGACTCTCTGTTGGTAGATAATAGCTTAGGAATGAAAGCATCCCGTTTTAGAAATTTGTGAGGACAGATATAAGAGTATCAGACTTGGAATTCAGTGCAAATCAACATTGCAACTTGGACTTGGCCCATTTAAGTAAGCTTCGTGCTTTACTCATGTCATTGAACTAAACCTTCACTTCCTATCAGAAATAATATTTACGGGAAGATAAACACATCACTGTCGAAAATCACCACCATATTTATATAGAAATGCCGACCTTCCAGAGTGCTTTGGGGGTTATCTTGAATAATTTGGAGATAGATGAGGAATGGAAACTCTTGATGACAGTTGAGCGGCAGATTGAGCAGTTTGAAAACACATCCGCAGCAATTACCGGTACATGAACACTTTACACTAAACATGTCATTTGCTGCGGCCATTTATCTGCAAATAATGTGGCCAATCATTGGACTTTCCGGTGGAGTTCAAGAGTAAATCCTTGAACTTCAGAGACTGCATGTGCTTCACCTTGTTGTCCAGCAGATCCAATTTTTAGCTGCGTGTGGAATTGGTTGAAAGAAATACAACTGTCATGAGATGTCATCTTTGATTGCAGTGGAGAAGTTGCAGCAAGGTTTAGGACCAGTATGGGTCATATATGCCACCAATTGAGAAAGTAATTTTTTTTGTTTTTGATGCTGTTGAGACTGGCAAACATCTAATTGATATTGAAGGACGGACACGGCTTAATTGTTCAGTATTACTGCTACACGTACACATTGTAAACTGGCCAAAGAAGAAGGTTCAAACATCTTTCTCGTTTAGCTGAAGGGAGCTACAGGCCTCAAAAATCTTTTGCTTCAATTGTCCTAGAGGAAGCTTTAAACCATACTCATAATCAAGAATTAAAAAATCCAGGATCACCATGGAAATTTTGGTGTAAGGGAAACAAATTACCTAATGTCTACCAGTATTTGAAATTTAAAATAGCCAAATTGAATTTTCCATTTTCACATACAGATAATTAAAATTTCATCAGCTCCACAGATTTCAAGATTAGTTCATACAAGCGGACTACGGACTAGCATACAAGTGGACTAGCAAAGTGTTTCAAAACATTGAGTGTGAATATCTGGCCTCTTTACCTTGAAAACCAAGGTTGTTTTTGTGAAAGAAGGAAAAAAGGATTCATTTACGATTTTATCTACAACCATATTTCTGATGTACGTCATCGGCAATCCAATTAAAAGGTGATTGTACTTTAGATGATATCACAGTAACTCAATTGACCTTTACTTAAAAAAATAAACACTGCATTCATGTTAACCTGAAATCTCAACACATTAATGATCCATACATTCCCTAAGAACATCTACAAGGCAAATCCTGAAAGTGTTTTGTTTAATTCTGTCATTCCATCCCCAACTCTGTTATCGCAATTCTTCTGCCAATGTTCTGGTCCAGAAGTGGATAAGAATAAACCAGTAGACTCTTGTTATTCTTTTCCGTAGCTTTGCAATTACTCCTCATATAAACCACTTTGATGAAAGCCTCAACAACCGTAAATATACTCACACGAACAAACGATCGTTGACCCCTCCCTCCCCAGACAGTCATTTTCCATTTTAAATATGGAGCAATTATCTGTTGTCTTTTCCTTTGAAGAGCATGACTGGAAGAATATTGTCTGACAGGGTTTTACAACCGACTGCAGGACTTCCTCCGGGATTAGTAATATTGATTACAAATCTCTGGCGGAATCTATAACAATTGCCACAAGAGAGATCAAAAGAAATTTCCATGGCGATGGAGCTAAACCATTAAATTGGTAAGTCTGAGCCAAATCAGTTGTGAAAGTTCGTGTACATGGGATATCGGTGATATTCAGTGTGGTGCCACTGGAGATGACATACATTGTTTGGTTAGCAACTAGAAAATGTCCCATACTTTCAGGTTGATATCAATCCCTTTTTTTCCTCCTGGAAGCAACCAAAAAATTAGCTGGTGCGTGTCAATAATTCTAACTGAACCAATACTGTATGGGGTTTGTCCAAACTTTAAGCACTCTAAAAATTGAGAATGGAAAAGTGCTGCTTAGTTGTCTCTATTAATACAGGGGATTCGCTCTGATTTGGAAAACGTGCCCTATCGGTGAATGCATTTCAACAAGGTCTAAGAAGTTGGCGTTTTTCTGGATCAGCTGCTGACAAGGGCCAGGGTTAAACGGATGACAACAACAGCTGAGTACGGTTGCTAGTTGCTGTGCAGTGGCCATGAAATGGAACCACACACACACACATACAGACACTGCCAGTCTCCATTGGAGTGCTCAGGAACTCCGGATGTTACCTGTCAAACTGTTCCCGGGACCAATCAACCATTTACTTCCATGTGGCACCCACTTTTCTTTCCAGGGATGCCATTATTTTCAGCGTCAAACACAACACATGCATGCACACACACAGTCTCATGGTGTCCTACAGCCGCTTCATTCCGGAATTACACTGACCTGATCTGAAAAGATGGTACCATGCATCATGGAGAGTACAAAATTCACCAGGATTCAATACGTCACATCCACGCAGTACAGACAAGGCATATTGTACAACATCCATTTCTTTCACAGATTTTTAGCATTTCACCTACACCACACCACACAGAATTCTGTTCTCCACTGTCAGTATCTCAGCGGTCAAATGTATCATAATGTCAAGAAATCAGTATCATAATAGTTTGAAAGTTTATGGTTTTGGAAATGGGGCTATGAAAGTTGGCTTTCAACATTCTGCATGGTAGTTTATGGTATTTTAAAGTTGTATCACACCAATCAATTTCATCATCAAAATATTTTAAGATAGCTATAGCTCACCTTTTATGCTGTTAATGGAAAGGAAATGATGAAATCTGTTTTAATAAATAAAGCAATGAGCAACAACGATTGCTGTGTAAAAGGTATGACATAAAACATCACATCCAAACGAGAATGGTCCATCTATGGGCAGAGAGTATTTTTAGCTATTATTCTGAAACTTTTTTGAAACCCGAACACATTCCTGGAATTGGTAACAATAAATGTGTGAGTGATATTTTTTTTATGGACTTTTTATTTAAAATCAAAGTAGCCGTGTCTTATTGGGTGATTTTTGTTGGTAATTCACCGAGATCATATCAAATCGTTGATACTATACCTTGAGAAGAAATGTCCTTGATATGGATAAGAAAAGACATATTGCGTACTTGTTTATTCCAACTTATAAGGTATATTTCCCAGGGTGTATAAGATTTATGGACCAGACTATTCATCTAGCCTGTGTTGCATGTTACAGGTCATAAAAGGCACAATAATCCAGTTTCTAGACCATGCCAGGTACAGGAAAGCGCAGTTTTCTAATAGAGAAATGCCAACACCTTGAATTGCATGATCCGGAAGAGCTCTGCATGCCTGTTAGAGGGATATTTTTAAATCATTGGGCAGGCTGCCCAATGATTTAAAACAAACATCCCTCTGAACAAGGTTTTTTTGTGTGGTGCCTGGACTGTTGAAAAAGTACATCAACCCTTTGAGTGCTGTAAATTTTACCACAAAAAATTTTGGTGCAACATTTTTCTGTATTTTTTATAATTTTTAAGCAAATAGACATCACGTTTCAATGGCTACAGTTTTTTCATCAAAATTTTAGCAAAAATCTGAAAAAATTTGGAGTATATTTTGTAAAGGAAACGAAAATTGACTTTGCCGCTCAAAGGATTAAATCAAGCTCTAGATGATATTTTAATTGTTTGTGTATTTCATTTCAGAGGTTTATCGATCCATTTGATTGTCAAATCTTGTTAGGTTCTGCAAAACTACAGTAATTATTTGTCCATGGCAATTTGAAAATGCAAAACTTTTTCAGTCATATTAGCAACACCCTTGGAAATGCAGTTTTTTTTATAGACAGGTGTCCTTTATCCACGGCTCGAATTTGCTTCAACTTGTAACTCTTGGCTCAGAAGCTTTCCTTAATACTGGGTGTCTGGATTACAGAGGTTTCTGTGAGGACAGATTTCACTGTATTTCAAGGGTTGCCAGCATTGTGATTGGTCCAATGGCCATGGTATGAGGTCCTCTTGAGATAAATTGGAAAGATCTTCAGAAATCTTTTTGACCAATGCTACATGTCACTGGCAAATATCAAAGTGATGAGATGGTAATACCAGCGATATGCTAAGATTAAGTGATGTTGTTTCCCACTGTAGGTGTTAGGGGGAGGGGGAAGGGGGGGAAGAAGAGAGAGAAGAGAGAGAGAGAGAGAGAGAGATTTTTGAGTCGTTCAAATTTTCAAATCTGATACACTCAATGTTGAGTTTATGAAATTTTTTTAAATATTGCACGTTTTTAAGCCAATGAATATTCTAGATCGATAAAACAAGTTGATTTACATACTCAAACAAAGCTCGTTAATGTATTTCACATAAATGAACACATTTTACTCACAACATTGAGCATTAGATAAATTGATATCTCTAAAAAAGCGGTTAGAGACTGAAGGTTAACATGACCTTGAAGTAAACTACTAGTATTCCCTTACAGAAAACACAATAAACATTGACTGCATGTCAACACGCAATGAAATCACTGGAAAACGTGTGAGGTGACAGGCAATGGACAGAACATAGTGGGCTGTACACTATGCAGCGGTCAAAATCTCATAGAAGGACATCTTTTCCTTACATGTTTGATTTTTAATTAGCAGAGTTATCAAACTTGGCGATCGGGAGGAAGTTTGTTCACAGTTTGTTAAGTCATTTTGTGTAAACTATTTTTCTAAGTAGGGGGGACACTTGGATATACTGATCTTATCTGTGGGATGGTGAGGTCCCTGCTCATCAAAAAGTCATCATGCAAGCAGGATTACTACAGAGGGAGCTTTTTCCCAAGGTTTTTGCTACAAGGGAGAGATCTCTAGTTCTGTTCTCTGCATTCCTGGCTGACTAGAAACTCACCTTCACATCTTGAAAGTTAAACTTTGTTTCAAAACACTAGAATATATTTTTACAGTTGTGGTCACAGGTTGAGTAGGGAAAATTGTGTTATGTGAATTGTCTCTGAATTTTGGAAAAAAGGATCATAAAATGGGCTGACAGTGCTCAGCTCCTTTTCAGTACCAACTTTTCCTTTGATATGAAAGTAAACACAAGATCTGCCATTTTTTAAGTATTTTAATATCGACTTTTACAAAAATCGAGTGAAAATTGAAGTATGTGTTTCTTAATTGACCCTTCCCAAAACTTTCTTGGACAAAGCTGCAGAAGCAATGATCTTTGAAGTGGCACATGATACACTGTAAAATGAAAAAATCAGAAGTCAATGAAGTTAATTCTGAATTCCTTATTCCATTTTACTTTGGATGACATGCGTTGAATAATAGCTGTTTGCCAAGAACCATACAAAGTCCTTACTGATTACAGCACTAATTGGCGTAGCAATGGTAATTGGTATAAGAATAGGCAGCAGAAGGGAATATAGGATGAGAAATGATGTTGAAATATGCAGAGGAAATGCGATCATCTTCTCATTTCTCAGATTAGCCGCCTGTGTGTACACCAACAAATGAGGTGAAAAGAGCTGACTCAGCTATTTTTCCTCTCTTGTCTGATGTCTACTCTGTTGTCAACTGTTTATTCAAAGGCTTTATGACAGGTTTTTACAAAGAAATAACCAACGATGCACTGCTAAATGTCAAGCATAGGCCAGCATCATATTTTAACCCTTTCACCACCATAGAATCGACCCAAATCCATTGTTTTCTATGGTAAAGTTGGACCTGTACACAGGGAACTGGGGGTGAAAGGGTTAAGACATGAATAGAATCAACCATAATTATCCCCTCAATGGCACGCAACCCTCCCTCCCTGAGACACTCCTCTGCCTTCTGTCATTTTAAAATTTTGATATAATATTAGAATGACCCTTCCATTACTACATGTATGTGTATAGCGAAATTGGCACTTCTAAATTCTTAGTTGTTTTCTCTACAGATTAATATTATGGATGTAAACAAGTAGAAATGAAGTGAAATAAATACCTAGATAAATAATAAATAATACATGAATAAATAATATATAAGTAAAATTTATCCATCTTTTGTATTTCTATATGAGTTAGGTAATTGGTGTGTAAGTCAGTCTTCGCCAGCAGAGATACATGCATTGCAGACAGACAAGGGGATGTAGAATTCTAAAACAGAGACAGTTGTGAGTTTGTTTGAAGAGAATGACAAAGCCAGGGGACTGAGGGGACCACCAACCGCGGAAACAAAGCTCCCCCACCTCATCTCAACTCCCCCAGACTTCCAGTTGATCCATTTAACTCCCGAAAAAAACAATCTGTGTGTGGGTTTTCGGAATCGGCGGGCTTAAAAGCATCTCACTATCAAGTTCTCCATGGGATGAAATGACTCATGTCCACCGATATCTCTCTGGAGTAAAGGCAAATAGCCTGCACTATTTACTCTGGCCAGGCCGGACTTTGCAGCTTTCTCTAAATAAAAGAAGGAGCACACTCTAAATAAAAGACGTATACAAATAATTGAAGACTTGCCCAGGGGATAGGTAAGGTATGTCTGTGAAGGATGGAGTTAATTTCTGTAGTCTGCTTGGCTGTTATTTTTTTCCAAGAACACTTTTACTTTCCTGAGGTTTACTTATACAGCAAGAGACATTCTTGATGTTTTAGGCACCTACAGGGCTTTGGGTATTAAGAGGCGGGTGGGATGGTGGGGGGATTTTGTATCGTCGTGTGAAAGCAAAAGGTGACAGCAATGTCAGAAATGGATCAGACTGAAACGCCTGTTTGGTGCTTTGAAGGTCTTTCTCTCATATATAGCGTGAAATCCCTACCATCATCATGATTCAATTAAAGTCATCATGTTTTATGATGGTTGGATCCCATGTTGAGAATCCTGGAATTGTTACGGGCGCGGTTGTAGCGGTTGGACAAAGGGTTTGTGGGGAAAATGACTTTCTCTTGACAGTAAAGATAATTCTCAATAAAATTTAAAATGCAACCAGACAGGACAATATGCTTTTAAACAAACTACAGCAACACTGAAGTTTCAGAGTTTTGTATTCTGTAGATTTTTTGGGAAAGGGGAAATATTCAACTTTTGAATCTCCTCCTGCAAGTGTGTTGAACTACAAAGAGTTAGACCTGCAAAAAACAGTGAATGCAATGTTATTATTGATAAGTGAATTCCACTCAAGACTAAAATTCAGTTGTCCATCAGTAACATTTGATATTACGCATATATACACAAACAGTTCAAAAATTGAAATCTAGGCGTTGCCACATGATTTTGAAAGTAGAAAGAGAAACTGCCTCGAACAGACAGCAAAATTACTGGAAAGCATATCAGAACTTTAGGTAATGAGAGAGAGAGAGAGAGAGAGAGAGAGAGAGAGAGAGAGAGAGAGAGTGAGAGATAGAGGGGCCGGCAAACAGATTAAAACTTGCGAAGTTATAAATGATCAAAAGGGAACAAATAAACACATAGGATAAAAAACAAAATTACTTTGGCATGTGTTTTTCATCAGTGGAAGGAAGACGGATCTCAACACACTGACGTACAGATGGAAAAAAAAGAGGAAAGAAAAGAAGAATTTTTGCCAGTTGGCTTCAATCAATCTGAAGTAAGATTGCCTTGTTTGTGTCTTCCAAGGTAATGGTAATGTCCAACAGGAACCAAACACTCCTTGTGTTTGTAAAAACCATCAAAGTCATCCCTGCAGAAAACTGAAAAACAAGAAAGGCCGTATGTTGTATATAATGTGGAAGGAAATTAAAACGAGACCAACTTGTTCAGGAAATTTGGTTTTTTGTTGACTGATTTGGAATGTAAACAATGATTTGCAGTCAGGATATCAATATATAGATACATTTGCCCAGATTGAACTGTGAAAGTGCACTTTTTTTCTTCTCTCCCTCAAAACTGATCAAAAGATAATGCATTGTCAGAGAGAGAGGAAGGCATGTTGAGCCAATGACAACTGCCAATGACAAGTCACACGGGACTCCCAGCCAATCACAGTGGTCCTGGTGGGTGACTGACAGGTCGATTTGCTATCAGCAGAGTCCCTACTATGATACACAAACAGAAGCCACAAAAGTGGCCAAAGAATGACAATAACAACATGTCCAGGACACCACAGGCAAACACCCCTGCTGCAATTTAGTGGGCTCAGGACAAGAGTGGAAGTCGGTAAGAACAACACCACTAATAGAGACAGGAAATTGATCACATGACCAATTGGCCAAGCTCATTTTACACATGATAAAGTGAAAACATTGATTGCTAGACCAGGAGCATCGGGCAGAAGACAAGCAAAATGACAACAGCATTTAGAATCAAATAATCCCATACCTTCAATCTAAAACATACAACCCAGCATCTCTGCAATGAGAAAATGTAGAAGCTCATTTCCGGAAAACATTGACCAGAAAAAAACACAGCGACCAGAGGTCATCTTGCAGTTCAGCAGAAAATTGCTTTGTCAGCTTTTATCACAACCACTTCCATATGGGTAGTGTCCGTCAAGTTATACCATCAAAACATTCACCTCCACACTCACTGCCTGCAATGAAGATTTCTGAACAGTCTAGGCGACTTTTTTTTTTTGCAATGAATATTTATAAACAATCTAGGCGACATTTTTTTTGCATAATCTTTCAGATACCTTGGCTCTAATCTAGATAGAAATCATCAATGAGATTTCAAGACAGAAATTCACTCACAGATTGTTTTAGCCTTTCTTATCATTCAAGAACTACACACATGCTTCAAAAAGGTTATACTGTACTTCAATGCAAAGAATAAGAGTGGGGGACATATGCTGATCAGTGTACAGTAGTGAGGCCATATTGTGTGAGATGGAGGGGAGGGAAGGGTGATTGAGGTGTAGGCAGCAAAAAAAGAATATATTACACCATAGTTCTCTACATGTATTGGTATGTATGTTTGAAAGTCCTGTGGAACAAAGTTTTTGGGGAGAGAGCTTGAAAACAGCTAGAAACAACAGAAATGTATACAAAAGTTTTATGATGTGAACTAAAGTTTCACTTGCATCAATTGTTCCCACAGCATAATTTATGTAATTTTAGATGAGCTGATAGAATTTCCTCTCTCCCCCCCCCCCCCCCCCAACTCCTCCATCCACTTTAACTCGCCTGTCAGAGGATTTTGGCCTTTGGATTGAAGGGTGCTAATTACACATCTCCACACGCCTCAACTGTGGAAAATAAATATGACTGCAGAGCCAGCACTTAGCAACAGGAGGCTATCGGAAAGCATCTCCTGAGACGAAATCAATTAAAGGGGCAGAAACTCTGAAAGTGAATACCGCAAATCACCACCATATCTCATGGCTCCCTATCACAACCAGAGTCTGATTCATGGGCCGTTGTGGCACCCACTTCCTCTCGTTAACACTGGGCCTGTATCTTAATAGCTTTATGCCACCGAGGAGCTGGCTGATTAGCGCACGCAATATTATCACATATTTTTTTGTTGTGTGTCACTTGTAATTTTCTCGAGCGATATGGTAAACATTGCAGGGGCGGCCTCACACTGGCAGGTTGTCTCCACCTACAGGGTGGAAATGGACTGGGCTTGCAAATGTTACATCTGACAGCTGGTGTTGGCCATTCCAAATTTATTAGGGGTGGAGGAGGGGTGTCATATCAGTGCTGGGTTTGGAAGAGGCTGGAATGTCGCAGGGCATTGAACTTGCGATATGTTAGAATTCGAGCTTGCCATGCGGAAGCTATAGGTTCTAGTTCAGATATGTGTGACAAGAAATAATCAACTGCGTGATTAAGGATCATGCCAAATTGTTGCGGGGTTCAATGAACCAGAAAGAGCCAAGCAAGAAATGGAAGCAAAGATGAACAACTTCAGTTCCTCTGGCAAAAAATCTTGAACTCTCAGTGAGGAAATATACATAAAATGAAAAGTAATGAAGCATGTAATTAGCCGGGCAGAAACCAATGTTGCGGTCACTATCTTATGCCTCACACAGAGCAAATAACCTTTCTGAGAAATAAACTATCTGGCATTCCAAGTGGTCATGAAGAGATTCTGGAAGTGGAATTTATCGTGAGGGTCTTTCAAAAATCTGTGATTCTTGTTGTGATAAGACCGAACCCTGTGGATGAGTTGGTTGGAAGAGTTGAGTTAATTTCAGTGGAAATGGTAAGGATGGAGACTGGTAAGTTTGTGCTGAAATTGAAAAGACTTGGGCTATGGGCTGTTGTGTGCTTTTGTCATAAACTTTGAAAGTATTCTACAGTTGTCGTCTAGGGGTGTGGAGTTCATGAATGATCGATGGCTGATGTTGCAGTCATGCATATATTTAGAAAATATGGAAGTGAAATGGGAAGTGATCTGCGCGCAAGAACCAAAACCTACCTGCAAATCAAGTTCTAGTTAAACTTTTACTCTGCTACGAATAGTTTTTTGTCGACTCATTGTAAAATTTAGATTTCTTGAGTTTCTCTCAGTCATTACACTTTCGTTTAATTTTCCCGAGTGTAAAACGTTTTGAGCTGATTTTTAACACTGAACATAAATGCTGACTCCCGTTTCATAACAGTCTTCGAGGACACCGAACGTGACATGATAGTTTGACTTCCTGCAAATGATAGATTCTATGTTATCTCGCTTGACCATACAAGACTCTGAATCAAAACATTGAGTTTGCAATAGCATATGCTTTCCTACCATTGATATTGATATTTGGCATTTACCAATCAAATAGAGACAATCTAAACTCCTGAAAGCGGTAGCTTTACGGTTGATGATTTTTTTTACAATTTTTTGTTTAATTCGTATATCAATTCCAAGGTCTTGTTCTACTTTCTAAAACATCGAATCACCAACTTTTTAGCCAGTCAACACACAATCTATAGAATTATGTAAATCTAAATGCACTATTCTTGTTTACATTTTAGTTCTCAGAATTCACTTGTCCACAATTATAAACAAAGCAGTCTACACATGTACAGGCTGAGTAGACAAGCTGAATATTGTGTATCTCAACATGCTTCGGGGAGTAGAAAAAGAAACTGTGGTTGACATAAGAGAAAAATATGGTGAAAAAAAATCATTACTATTTGAACCTTAAGTGCAGGTTATATATGAATAGTCTTCAGAAAGAGAACAAGGAAGCTAAAAGGAACTTGGCATTCCTCATATACATCAATGTATTTATGAAATTCTTTTATCAAAGTTGAAAAAAAAGAAACTTAGTGAGCCAAACAAAACATCAGCAAAATGTACAAACAGTGTAAATGTGAAGAAAACTAAGACTTGAATGCACCATAACATATTTGTATGAAACATCTTCTGATGACATTTTCTTCCATTCTTCTCAACTGTCCTTTGCAGTGACTTGCATTTGTAACTTTAAGTCACTTGTATTTTACAACTGGTATAAAACTTTCATTAAACATTCTGTTGTCATTATTCTGCTGATATCAGTCAAATTTTCAATCTAAAATCTAAAATTCAGATTTTTGCATGCCTAGGAGGACACTGACCTATTGCCTTCATAACAGTCGATCACTGAACGTACTCATGACTGTATGAGATAATCCAATGCATGCTTTTTGCCATTATTTTTCTTCTTTTTCTTGCAAATGTGTTTTTTTCAAAGTAAATGCTTTCAAATCTGTCATCTCTGTATTTGCTGAATTCTGATCTCTCCATATATACCCAGCATGCTATGAAATTGCACACCTATATTAAAATGTGCATACTGCTCAATTGTACGTTTTGTTACTATGATGCAGCAGTTTCACCGATCATTTCCTAAATTTCCTACTTTGTTATTCAAAGGTCAAGTACACATTTACCAGATGTAACGCCAAGTGTACTTTCCTAAATGTCAAGTCCATCTTGGTCCGAATTATTTACATTTCCCGATAAACAAATCCCAAATATTCAGCAGTGATATATTTGATAAAAGTCAGTTTGGTTGGGGAACATTTTTTTTCTTAAGATAGTTAATCATCTTAAACAACATCTATCAAATTCCTTTGATCAGAAACTCAGAGTAAAATCTAATCTGTCTTGAAGACATCCTCCACGCATGCATGTACACACACAACCACGGCATGACTAACGCGATACCAGACAGCAATCTTACACACATTTAAATCGGTCAGGATATCAAAAAAGCAGTAAAACTTTTATTATTTCCTCATGACTGATATTTCCCAACCACAAGTGGTTCAGTTTCAGAAACACACAGAGGCTATCAGGTTCATGAGGAAGCCAAATCTTGGCATTTGTGAATGCCACAGCGAAGAAGAGGGTGAGGGGAAGACAATAATCCGGTTTATGGTCTGGAAAGGAGATCGACTTTTTAAGACATATGATGGCCTGTGTTTCATATGGTGTTACTCAGTGCCATCATCAGGAAATGTTCAATTGCTTGGAAGTGTGTCTGTTTAGTTTGGGTGTGGAAGCATGTTCTGTAAACAGAGCATGGTCAAAATGACCCCCATCGATGAAAAACAGGGCAGAGATCAAGAAGATGTCATGTATAAATGTGTCTTGAAATATTTCCAGTGCCAAAACTTTCTTTTTAAAATTTTCGGTGACATGTGTTATGTGTCTTTAAAAAAAGAACAGCCATATATCTCGCACAAGTTCACATACCATAACTTCTTTGGATCAACAGTGAAAACCATTTCTCTGAGAGTGTTTCAAGCTTTTTTGTACCATGAAAATGAATGGTATGATTGGCAGAATCAACCAGATTTGCCCGGTATGTAAGGGTAGCTCAAACCCCTAACTGGGACCACCAACTGGGACTCCCAGTTGGCTTAAAATGCACTCTGGGACCGTCCCGTTTACTTCTGGGACCAGTCCCAGAAGCGAACTGGGACCGGTCCCAGTTGGCCTCTGGGACCGGTCCCAGTTGGCTTCAAGCAGTTCAAGGACCAGTCCCAGTTGGCTTCAAAATTAACTCTAGGACCGGTCCTTGTTGGCCTCCAGGATCAGTCCCAGTACACTTCAGGGACACATCAAATTTGTGAACTGGGACCACTATGAAAAAACCCTGTTACTGGTACTTCATACTAATAATCTGTTAATGTTTTCATCTTTTTACTCTGCCATAATCGTAATTTAATTCTTTGTTTTGCATCTGTGTGCACATACCGGTACTAGGGTTTTTCTACTGCCAATGGTTTGAATAGGATTTTACTGAGTAGCTTTCCTGCCTACAATACGTTGTTTACAAAATTTCACATTTTATAGTATAACTTAATTTATGGTGATCACGATGAAAGGAAGTTTCTGATGACTTTTGTATTGACTCTTATGTTGTTACATGGAAATAATCAAGAAAATATAACGTACGTGTGTTTTGATTTTCTTGTATGTGTTTTAGTACTGCCTTCCCGCTCATGTTTTGAAACATTTGAGTGGGCGCTAAACAAAGAATTTGATTACTTTGGCCTTACTGCGATGTACTCATTCTTAGCACTAGTAAGTCCTGTGTGTTGAAATCTTACTGCACAGATCACGTTGATAGAGAGACTGTGTACTGAATCACATGAAAAATGGAGATGAAATAACTGTGCAAGACTAGCAACTCATCAAGGCGTTCAAATTTACATAAAAAACAGCAAACAAAATATTTAACGAAAACTCCCTGTGTTTTAATAGAATTGCAGTTCATTTGCAGTATATGAGTGATATCTTAATTTGGACCTAGTTATATTTCTGAAAATATAGACATGAATAGGAGAGGGGCAACCATTAGTGCATGCATGTACTGGTACAGCAGAATCATTTCATTGTTATGCGAGGAAAAAATGGACATCAAGGAGGTGATAATAGTCCATTACATTTTAAGACAAAGGGTTTTGAATATACAAGTTAACAACATGCACTGCTTCAAAACTTCATTGACAGCTAGTTGCTATGTAGCATATGCTGTAGTGTTTTCTATTTCAGTCTGTCTGTCTGTCATAGCTCTATGGAGCTACGAGTCCCAGAATTGAAATGAGACCTGACTGTCCTAGATGAAACTGGGAGATGTTAGCTTTCCCATACAAAAAACATAGATATTTTCACAGTATCACAGAGAATATGAATAAAACAAGTGCATACAATTGCTACAAAAGGCATATAGTGGGATGGGAAACTTCTTTCCCATTAATGTTATCGTTTCGTCATTACAGCATGGAGGTACCTTACCTCCATGGTACAGTTCAATTGATACAAGTGTGTTTCCCCGCAATCATATTGGTCCCAGTTACGTCGAGCTACGCTTCTGGGACCGGTCCCAGTTCACTTCCGGGACCAGTCCTAGAGGCCAACTGGGACCGGTCCCAGTTCGCTTCTGGGACCGGTCCTAGAGGCCAACTAGGACCGGTCCCAGTTTGCTTCTGGGACCGGTCCCAGAAGCCAACTGGGACCAGTCCCAGAGTGCATTTTGAGCCAACTGGGAGTCCCAGTTGGTGGTCCCAGTTGGGGGGTTGAGCTACCCTTACATACCTCGATTGCCATAATGATCTACTCAGTTTAAAATTTAATTGTCATGAACATAATCAGGAAATTCTATTTGAAGTTGGCCAGAATGGTGGAAAAGGTGGGGATATTGACTCACGCAGTATATTGCATGTACATTTCTGCACACAGGGTTCAAGTCTACACGGATTGTCACATTTCTTGATAATTAAACTATTTCATCCCTGTGTCTCATTGCAATCAAGCATTATATATTTATATTTCTGCGCAGGGGTCAAGTCTACATACATGTAAATGTATACTTGATATTACATTATTTTATCCCTGCATGTGTTACATTACAATCATAACTCCTGAGGCATAATTTAAGACCACTTACAGGGCTTCTGAAGTTTAATTAGAACATCATTAATTAAGTTTTATCCCCCTGTCATGCATTTACAAAAAAGCAAAATGCAGTTTTGCCACTTGCCTATACTCGGCCCACTACTATTATCACATTCCTCTGTTAGAGTCCATCCACTGGGTGTATGTATGTGCCAACAATGGCTAAACCTGTAAAGATAAAACTGCTGTCCAAGGCTCTTAATTAAGGTGGTACGTGCCTCGTAAGTGAAAGACTATACACTTTTGCTCAAATTTTCCTCATTGAAACTTTCAACCATTCATTTATTACATTGAGAATAAAATCATGGTTCACTATGCAAAGTTTTGTACTACAGACACAACAAAAATTTTTGATTTTCGACACACCAAGATGATAGTATTTTTTGTCACTTCAAGAGCTTCAAAATGAGCCCCCACAAGTGACAGATCAGAAAAGAATTTTAAAAATTTGAGAGTTTGAATATCTTTCCCTGAGGCACATTTCTAGTTCTACCTTTAAAACAATTTGAACTAATTTGGGATAATTGGATAGTGTAGTAATGTTTGTTTAATCTGCAAATGTAAGGTCATCTGCTTTTTGTTTGTTGCAGTACACTTGTTTTTATGAATAATGAGTAATATTGCAACTTTATAGGGCACCTGGCTAAAACTTTTGATAAATTTGAACAATCAAAAGATCCATTTCTCCCAAATTAGTTCCAATCGTGTTCAAGTTTAAAGATGAAGTCTTTCCATATGCATTAATTGTAATCCTCTTTCAGTAGAGACTCAGTTGTCTGGTCTATTTTCTGGCTTCCCCTTCACAAGATCGATGGCCTGGAAGCAATATTACGCTATTGTCTAGTCAACAGGCACATGTGTGTGTATACACATATGCTGTGACAGGCCATGTGGAATGTCACTGCCAAGACACAGGTGCAAGACTTATGTTGTGTACAAGTGCATGGTGACCAAATTACCCAGTTCAATTCTGCTATTAAAACTGAGAAATTTCAGATGTGGCTTTTCCCACCAGTTCTTACTTCACACATGGACTGAATTAGCAGCCAGAAGACATTAAACCGAAGAATTGCCAGTGTCTTTTTGGCAACAGTGCTATATATATTACCGGTATACAGGATGCAAGTAGGATAAACACAAGGTGCCTGCTGATTGTTACCATCAAATGCCCACAGAGATAACTTGGCTGTCAAAATTTTTCACGAGACTAAATTTAAAGTGACAGTCACATAATTGGCCTTAAGGTTGTACTTGTATATGTTAAACGTTTTAGTGGAAGATGAGATTAATGCCAATGATGAACAAATGAACAAACAGACAATAGTAATCATAATTATAGGAATTATGTATCATGTCTCTACATTGACATCTTGACGCTGCCCTCTCATTGCCAGGGCTTCACTTTCTTTCTGTTCGTTTCCGATGTAAATATGTCCATGTCTGTCTAATGCTCCTTTCAGGGAACACATTGAGTTTAGTCCACTTTCAAGCGTGCATCTTTGATGGTATGAATATTTATAATGTGTTTTAAGGAAACAAACCAAAACTACAGAGGTTCAAAACAAATCAATCCTTGGAGCTGTAGTATTATGAACTAATATTTATTATCAATTTTGTTGGAAATGGAGCTGTAATTTGACAAAATTAACAGAAATGATGGTGTTTTGCTGAAAGATGGCCAATTCATCACAGTGTGGCCATAGTATTGGTTGTCAGGTATCAAAGTCCATTGAAATAAATACTTTGACAAATCTGTTGATGATCTTCCTTGAAATGCTATTCTAATAAATTTTTCTCAATTATTTTCTTTATATTTTTCTGATCAGACACTTACAGGACAAGGAACAAGGCCAAATGAAGTTCTGAAGTGAAAGAATTTCAGTTCATCCACAACAACATTGACCAGTGAGACATGTCTGTTTGTTCAGGCTGCAACACTAAAATATGAATATTCATGAGGAAAGATGATGACATCACAGTCTGTGTACTTGTATAGTGAGTACATGTGTCTGTTTTAATCAATCCTGTCCCAGCAAACAAGATTTGTCTCATCTTGTTAACTTGCTTGTGATCACTTTAAGAATCTTTTTATCAAAACGGTGACTAGTTCTCATGACATTTCATAAAACTCCATGCCAGATGTTAAGAGAAGCGGAAGATAATTGCAACACAGTTCTCAGTTGTGAAAATTCCAACGGTAAGGCTGCATGATGTTATGAAAGTGGGAAAATGATGTCATCGGGAAATAAAATTTACTGGAAAACTTATCTGGATCGGAACATATCTCTCACATTGATTGTAGCATGATATAATGCTTCCTTTTCTTTCAGAAAATTCAGCTATGATCTCTTTCACAGAGTTTCTGTCACAAGATATGACCAGGATGAGGACACAGGCATACACCCCTCCCAAGTACACACACATCCGTTGATAAACATTTCAGACAATGCTTCCATTCTGTCAGCTGAACTCAAGTTGCCGGTCAAATCCGTTGTGTGTACTGTACATCATTGTGAGATGCTTAAATTCAAACACTTGTCAAGTTTACGATTGAAAAAATATGTTTTAGTTCACATAGAGAAAGAGTGTTTCTTGCTACCACACAATTTTCTCATTTGACAGGTTGGTTGCAATGGCATCTCATCTTTGAAATGCTACATTAAAACTGTAGTTTAAGGTGTGGACTCCCTGGCACGTCAGATTAAGCTCAGTCTCCAGGTTTTGGTAATTTCAAAGCTAAGCCTACTCAACAGAACCCTTCATCATGTTTGCTTATTGGATCTGTACGATTTTGAAGGGGATTTAACTGTCAATGCAGGATATGTCATGTTGAATGCTGACAGCTTTTGTAAACAACCGTCATGGTATAGTTTGGCCAAAAGAGCTGTCAAAAACTTAACCTTATGTGAATTATTATTTCTCGTGATTTTTTACTTCATTCTTCCTTTCAGGGGACTATTCATATTTACATTTTACATAATCAACTTGAATGTATTTGTTAGATTGTTTGGGTTGTATTTCATCTTCCAAAGATTAAGACTGAGATGTTTCCAAGATGAGGTTTATACTCTTTTAAGGTAGAATGCGCCTTGGGGACGGATATTCAAAACTTTCACTTTCTAAAATTCTTTTCTGATCTACCACTTGTGGGGGCTTGTTTTAATGCTCTTGGAAGAAGAAATATGTACTCCGTCTTAGTTTTCCTGATTGAAATTTCTTTTTTTTTCTATAGAGCGCATTTTGAATTTCAAATATCGGTAAATCTTGGGTAATTTGTTTGTCTACTACAAAACTTTGCCTGGTGACCCCTTATTTGTATTCTTGATTTGGTATGAAGATGGTTGAAGCTTCAATTGAGGAAAGTTTGAGCTAAATTTATGTCTTTCACTTTGAAGACGCATACTACCTGAGCCAGTTTATAGGCCAAAATGGAAGATATCCGAACTCTTCAACCTCAGATAAGAAAAACTTCAAGATGTATTGGTAGGTATAATAAAAGCTGTTATCATGGATACACTTAACAATGTCAATTCAAATTTGGTCACAGCAGATCCTGTACCGATGGACAAAGTATGAGACGACTCACTCCGTTAAACTCACTAACTCCTTCCATCCGCCAAGAAACAACGTGGAGCTCTTTTTCTCCCTCCCTCCCATGAATGAGTTTCTGTGTGTCAGATCTATCCGGTAACATGCAAACAATGTCAAGGCCATCCATGCAAGAATGACGTTTTTCAGTTCTATTTCGCTCCGAGGCCTGCTTATTTAAGCAACATAAGAACCAAATTCAGGACAATAGTTTTATGGGTCAGTGGCTGGCCACATAAAAATCTACTGTAGTTTCCATGGTCAAGCTGTTCTTGATTCCAATCACAGTAGATATGAACAATGTCTGCCAGGATGTGTACAAAGTCACTGGTGGGAAAAACAATATTTTGGAAAATGTCAATAGCTTGCCCAGCCTCAATTTTAGTTTTAACCCTTTCACCCCCAGTTCCCTGCATACAGGTCCAACTGTACCATAGAAACTATGGATTTGGACAAACCATGGTGGTGAAAGGGTTAAAGGGTCAGTGACTGTAACTTTTGATGATTATTTTCATTATTTTTGTTTTTTAATTTCAACTACAGTTTCTTGTCCTACTCCCCAAAAGCATGTTGAGATACACAGTATTCAGCTTGCCAACTCAACCTGTGCATTTGAAGACAAACATTGTTATTGTTGACAAGTGAATTCTGGTCCGGACAAGGCGGTTCAAATGTAAACAACAATAGCACACTTACTTGTATAGACACTGTGTTGACAAGCTAAATAGTGGCTTTTTCAACAGGCTTTGGGGAGTAGAATAAGAACTTGCAATTGACACACAAAACTTACAATGGGGAAAAAAAGACATCAAAATTACAGCTATTTTTCTTTCAAAATATCAAATGTATTATTTTATCTTTTTTTCTTTTATAGATACTCTACAGTCAAGGTTACTGGAGTATTTGAAGATTTCACTTATAACATTTATAATCATAGTCTAGTGTGAAAATTATGGTAGTTTCAAGAAATCACACTCGGCCATACCATTTCTCTTTTTACTAAAAGTGAGACGTCATTGGAATGTCTGCAAATTTGGAGATTGGTTCATAGACTGGATTTATAATGAGAACATTTTACGCATCAACCGGTGCTAACTCACCCAATATTAGCAATCTATATTCAGAAAACATGTATTGAATGATTAACATTAACTAGGATTAGCGTGGATTTTGAAGGGGAAAGTTGGAGGGAAGGAGGGCACCTCAAGGAAGGAAAGAAAAACAAGAAAAAAGAGTTAAATCTCTATGTTTTGACTAAACTAAAACATAGCTTAAGTTTAATATTTCATTTAAATTTATATATGGAAAGATGAAATATAGTCACCAACAAGTCGATCTATATGGGAATTACTTAAAGCTCATATGTGTTAATGGTTAAATTTACAAGTTCGTACTTTGTGCAGTTATGAGTTTAATAGATAGTTATACAAAATGGCAAAGTTTACACCAACACTGTGAATTGAACATTAAACTGTCCCAGAAAAAAAGCTTTGTCAAACTTTTAAATCCAAGTTTTGAAAGAGATGTTCCTCTTCTGTCAATTTTACATGTGATGGAATGAGACATCCCTTGTCATTGCTGTATCTGTGTCTTCATTGTTGAAGTACACCCCCCATTTCTCAATAGAACGGTCCAATTGATGTCACAAAACAACAGACCAATCCCCTGCCATGGTGAACATGCATTGATGACCAGTGGTATAATTAATGACCCAATATAGGCCGTCCCGTCAGTGTTGGGGTAGTGGTGCCCAAAAACAAACTTTGTGTTTAAAAATTTTTGTAATCATCAGAACTTATGACATTTTAATTACATTGTAGGATTTAATGGTTCTGATTTTTATGAGTGTTGTATGGAATTTCCACTCTTTTGGCATGATCAGGACCCCTCCACATCTACAACACAAATCACATGATTTAGGAGTAACTGTCTCACACCCTGCACCATGTGTAGACTGGCCGTCGACTTGTTCAAATAAACCCTGGCAAATTACATCTACAAAAGGGATCAAAATTAGGTGCACACGGTATGTCTTTTTTTTTCCAGAGCATTCATTATCACCAAATGAGAGAAAATCACTCATGGCTCTGCAACATGTGATAATTTGCTTGTTATCTTGAACAAAGTTTTGTGGGGGTGTGTACAGCACATAAAAACCTAGAAGACTGCCATCTGAATTCTATTGCCTCTGTGATGACAGCCGTGGCTAAAATAAAGTATGTTGTCTACTGTAAATAAGATTGCTAATATTGGATGAGTTAGCACTGGTTGAGGCATTAATTCTCCCTGAGAGGTTAGAAAGCACAACGTAAAATGTTCAATTCTGATTTATTTACTCAACACAGGCCGCAGTAGAATTCTAATTTATAATAGAAATGTATCTATTACAGTAACTTCAATATCCCAATGTCTTTTACAAGGATCGACCCTCTTTTTTCACTGAAATAATTGGAACTGTGATACCAGATCCTGGTGATGAAAGGGCCAGTAGCTTTTGATGATTAAAAGATCCACTATTTAGCTTGTCTATATCTGTAAAAAAGGCACTTTATTGTTTACATTTGAATTCTAGTCCGGACCAGAACTCACATTTCAACAATAAAAATGCAGTTTACATATGTAGACGCTGAGTTTACAAGCTGAATACAGTTTCTCTCAACATGCTTTGAGGGGTATAGAGCAAGAAACTGTAGTTGACATTAAAACAAAAATAGTGTAAAAAATCATCAAAATTACAGCTGGTGGCCCTTTAAAACTGGCCCTTTAAACAGCTATTGCTTAAGGAATGGTCACCTCAGTACTGTTTGAATTCCAGTAAATCTGCAACCACCAATCTGATTGTCCAACCGGCTGAAAATTGGACCTAGGCAGGCGTTAGAATGTTGGTGGAGACCATGTGTCCTGCTGTCTTAAGTTTAGGGAAAATGCTATCATAAGCGATAGGAAGAAAATAAATTCACAGAACTGAACTGAACTGAACAGAAAGAGACAAATGTGTTAAACTGTTGGCCATGGTTGTAATTTTTTACAATTTTGCACTCTTTCTGATTTAAAATCACAGCGTAAACAAGCTCAACTGATTAAAATGACAAAAAATTTAAAGGTTTTTCTTTTCTCTTATTCGTCCTCCGTTTTCTGCGAGTCTGATCAGTACAGTATCTGCACAAAAGACCGACAACCTCTGGTATTGTAGGGGAAATGTGACAAAGTTTTAGGTTGAAGGGAAATAAATTTGACCGGACAATGGGAACCCGGGGGCACTGTCCCAAGGTAAAACGGGCAATTTGGTTTACGTCATGTTGTGTCGTCCCGGTCGTCTGCAGTCTGCCGTCGTTATACAAACTGACTGGCACATACTTACAGAGTTGTGGCGATGATTTACAAATGAATGAGCTCTGAGTCACTGTTTTTGCACCCAAGACAACATGTCTGAACTCTGGCTGTTGTGTGATTTAAAAAAGAAAAAAGCTGTGTGCCCAGAGGGCTAAAGCAGATCTGGGAAAAAAATAAATCGTCCAGTCATGTTGAAGGAGGAGGAGACTTACAAGGCACAAAATTGCTGTTGACTGCAAGTGACATTGTGAACACCATCAACCAACCATCCGCAAAAAACAGCTACAGGTTGAGCGTTCACACTATACATTAATTAAAAAAAAAAGGAATTTAGACTTTTAGAGCAATGTTTCTATAAATTTTAGGATTATTTTGAAATGAATTTATAAGTTTAAGTTTAATGGGGCTTTCCCTGTAAACAACGCCACTGCCAGGAGTGTTTGCTGACAGTAACATTTTCTCATTTCTTTTTAGCTTTTTTTATACATTTTGTGGATTTTTTTTTTCACATCAATACTGACACATTCTAATTTACATTTACACAGAAGTCTGCACTGGAGTGTGTGATGCTTTCCTGTTTTTAATGTCTTTTTTTTTTTTTTTGGTGACCACACACTTGCCTACAGGCCAAAATTTTCTGATTAGGATCTTGGTCATTTACTTTTAATGGGCTGCAACAACATAATAGGGTCATAGCAAGATGTGTGCACATGTGCGTCTGGCAGAAGATCCCAGAGTATCCACTTGACTGCACCGGCGGCAGCCAACTCCTCCTCGCTCTCTCTCTCTCTCCACACACGGTTGCACAAGACAACCAACACACTCCCCGAGACGTGTCCTTGCCGACGGCTGCTTTTGCAATAATGGCCGTGCCTATACAGAGAGGAAGATAAGTCACAGACAATTGAAACAATCAAATCTGCTCTACGGGAACAAGATTTCTGACCAGCATTTGAAAAATAGACTCCTTTTTTCTCTTTTCACTTCATAAAGGGCCATTGAGAGTTACCAGAGAATGCCCCGGCACAGAGCGCACCATTATGGGAAGTGACTGACAACGTCATTGAGGACGGCTCGCTCACTGGCTCGCTCGCCTCACCGTCATGAGTCAGTGAATCGCTGATGAGGAAAAAGGGCCTGTAAAAATACCCGAAGATGAAGTAGCTCTAATTGTTTGCGAAGCTTGGCTGTCCATAAACCTAAACATCTTGGGCATGCTTGAATTGAAACACCTGCTTGCCTAAACACAGGGAGAGATGCATCATTTTGTCAATATCCAGGGGCAAAAAATATTTGAAGAAAAGAGAGAGGAAAAAAAAAACATTCAAATTTGTCTACACGTCAAAACAGTATCAGAGAGAGAGTCAGACAGACTTGCGAAGAACGGGTGACAGGTTTCTTTGAGAGTTGAAATCCTGCCGACTTGAATTTGCAGGATTAGCAGATTTACTGGGCAAAAGGCCTTGAGGTTGGTGTTAACAGTTGGTGGCTTAAAGACGGGGCTATTTAGTAAATAAAAGTGAACTACTCCCTAATTGGCTTAATTAACCATCAAGGAATAAACAGCACTGTATCTTATTCCACTGCCTCATTTACTAAGACCTCATTCAAGTTTTGTTGGCATCGTTGCAGATTCTATTGACAGCTCTTTTGTTGGGGGGAACTTTAAATTTTTATTGAGCGCTAGTTTTGGTTTCAATGGTAAAAAGGAAGGACTTGATGGGGATTTAGTTTTTTTTTCTCTGTGGAACTACTGCGATACTGAGAGACTGGGACAAAATCAATGAAAACAAGAGTCTGAAATGAACAAATCCCTGTAATGTATGTAATCTCTTGGCAATTAAGTCCACCAATGAGTGGTCTTGGACCACAGTACGCCTGCGGTTATGTTTTCTAAAAAATGGGAAAACTTCATCCTTATTTTTGCCTTGTGAAGAACAAGATGACACTGCTTACCGGATCTATAGGTATCAATACAATGAAAGTGAAAACTGGCCAATGTCATACGATTTCGACATGGATGAGCTTTGTACTTTTGTTCAAAAGTGGTGAGGGCACTTTTCAGAGTTTAAGTCATACAAGTTCTTCACAGCACATCATGCAGAACTTTCTTTGTTGGGGAGGGGAGTATGAGGAGAACCTACACTGAACGTTGCCCAGTTCTCACTTCAGAGGTCTCAACTTTGCCATCGATGGCAGTGGGATATCTTACCAAAATTTGGCAGAGAATGGAGGCACAGGGGGAGTAGTTTACCCAACACTCTGTCACCACTCTTGAAATTCTAAAGGTCTACTTGATATCTTGTCATTTGTTGGAAGGCAGCTATCGACTGTTTCCTGAAAAGATGGGCTTGAGATCAATTTTTTCAGAAATTTGGCCTTTTCTTCATATATAGTTACATCATGCATTTCATCAGACGTGAATTAAGCCTTTGCAAAAACCACACACAAAGGAACTTCAGTGAGTGATAAAGCGTTAAAGAGCTTGGCTATTGGCCCTGAGCTGAAGTAGGAGAGCTTTTTGGGCATTCTTTGATGAGCTAATGTAGGTTCGATGCACACACATTGGGCAGCGAAGCCACTTGAGCGTTTCACAAGAGAAAAGCAGTCCCATCAGAAGTTTGTTTTTGAAGGGATTTAAAACAGCCTTGAACACATCAATGATTATGTTCTAGCATGTACCAATCACAGAAGAACTTCTAATAAAGAGGAACCGTGGTCAGAGAAGTGCGACTGGCCGATGCACTCCAGAGAAAATAATGCCTGACAATTGGCTTCTTGAAGTTCTGTGAGTTGATCCTTCTCGCTAGAAGTGAATTCCATTTCATGGCTCAAGACGTAGCGATGGAAAGTACTAGTATATACACATTCACCACACAAAACCTTTTGTTTTCACTCCAGGGGTATTCAGAGAGTTGCTAATTGGCAATCCCCCAGAGCTAAAACCAATAAGCTGAGGCAATTATCATGATTATGGCTAGCTTTAAACACTGCATTGATTTCAAGGAGGTGAGTGGAGTGTCTTTGGTAACATAGCTGGCCTTTTACATGTAGCAAAGACCCTTGTTGAAAAAAAGGGCCATTGGATCATGTACCAAAAGAGCTGTGTAGAAAAGCAATTACACAGATACTACCATGTATATCACTGGTGATATCATATCTGAAAGACCTTGTTATAGATAAGGAAATCGGTAATTTATCTGCAATGGACCAATTTCTTGAGGTTCAAAAATTTTCGTCAGACCCAATTTTTAAGTTTCTTTTGATTCTTTTACCACATTTCAGATTTTTTAAATATGTATGTTTAAAGTTTTGTCTCCTTTCCTAACGGCATCATGTTTACATGGATAAATAACCCTAACTTTGATATTTCCATAATTTTTGATCCAGACACAAGTACATCTTTTTTGTCTCCCTTAAATAAATTGAAATACATAGCATTGACTTTGCACAGACAGTTAATGTTGAAATCATACAATGTTGACATGATTTTGAAGGGCACAGCAAGAAATTGTTTTCCAAAAACAGAAGCAATCTTGAAATCACATGAAATTTACAAAAGTTCAACAGCTTATCGTTCTTGAATTGCTTTGCATTCAGTGAGAAAATGTGAAAACTGTAAAATAATGGTAATTCAACATTGCAGTGTTGAGATTGAAAACAAAAGGTGGAATCTGGACAACATTCAGTTTTTGCACATAAGGGATGACCCATTAGATCTTGGTAGTGACTGGTCAATAATGGAAAAATCTGCTGGACAAAACTTTCTCAACAATTCTTTTGCAGATATTATGATTATTTGGAAAATCATGCACATGAAAATCAGCTGATCACAAGTGTTTAGATTCAAGTTGGGAAAAAATATGCATGCACGCTGTTAATTTTTTAATTTGAAAAAAAATTGCATCTTAACATCCTGACCACCCCTCTCAAGATGTAATGGTGCATTCCTGATTATATTTTCTGTTCACAAATCCTACACTAGAGTAAGACATAATATGTCGCAAAAAAATCAGTAATTTCCTGATCAGATTGGAAATTACCATCTACGGCTACTATTACCTAGATTTAAGATCTACTTGCTAGATTGCTGTATTTCATTTAAAATTCAGTAAGGTTTGGAAGGTTCAAAACTGTCCTTTTTTGAACAATACACTGAGAGAAAGTAGCAGTGAGTGTGACCATACGTTTTGTTGTCATGGCAACAACTCAAGGTAGGACTAATAAGCTTAACTTAAAAAAAAAGGTGTAACTGATCTGATTGATATCAATCTCTGTACTGATGATAAAATCTTTGGAGTTTTTACTGAGATTGCTGATCACCTTTGACAATGGAGTATCCTTTTCTCTAACGAGGAACACTGAATATTTGTTAAATTTTTTTTTTTAGAATTTAGACAATTCAAATTCCACTGTCAAACCATCGCAATAGATCACTTTACTCTATGAGTTTGACAATTCATAATAGTGTAATGTGGTTCATGAAAGTTGATCACAGCACAGATACCATCTTTATTTTTTCCTTTTTATTTTCATCTTTATCAACCCTGACAAATTTGCTGACTTTTATACATGACTCAGCAAACCATTATGCTAACAGTTATCACTTACAATATATGTGGAAAATGGAAAGAAACTAATTTAAAATGACTACCACCATACAGTTGGTTATAATAATCTTCCGCAGACTTCCCACTCTGTACCTGTATACACACACATTTGATTGGAGGTAAAGATGATTCACCTTTCCACTTTGACCTCATGGGGGTTTTGCTATCACATCATTATTCACACCAATGATGCTGACAAACTGTGATGCCAAGGTGAATAATTATTTCAATGCCACTTCAGTGGGGTATTTTTTTTAGTCCCCGCGGACGAGTCCGGCGGGGACTTATAGATTGGGTCCCGTCCGTGTGTCCGTCCGTCTGTCCGTCCGTCCGTCCGTCCGTCCGTCATCAACAGTTTCTCAGACACTGCTGAACTAATTTTGTTCAAACTTGGTACAAAGGCATAGCACTATGACCTACAGATGCACGTCGATTTATTTGTGATACGATCCAATATGGGCGCGAGGCGGCCATTTTATTGCGATTTTTCATGTCTTTGGACCATAACTCAGACATCCTTGAGCACATTCTGCTCAAACTTGGCACAAAGGCATAACATTATGGCTTTCATATCTGTGTGAAATAATTAGCGATATGTTTCAATATGGGCGCGTGGCGGCCATTTTGTTGCGATTTTTCATGTCTTTGGACCATAACTCAGACATCCTTGAGCACATTCTGCTCAAACTTGGCACAAAGGCATAACACTATGGCTTTCATATCCATGTCAAATTATTTTGCGATATGTTTCAATATGGGCGCGTGGCGGCCATTTTGTTGCGATTTTTCATGTCTTTGGACCATAACTCAGACATCCTTGAACAGATTCTGTTCAAACTTGCCACAAAGGTATAACACTATGGCCTACATATGCATGTGAAATTATTTTGTGATACAATCCAATATGGCCGCGAGGCGGCCATTTTGTTTGTGATTTTTCGTGTCTTTGAACCATAACTCAAAGATCCTTGAACCGATTCTGTTCAAACTTGACACAAAGGCATAACACTATGTCCTACATATGCATGTCGAATTATATTGCGATACGATCCAATTGGGCATGAGGCGGCCATTTTTTTGCGAATTTTTCATGTCTTTGAACCATAACTCAGACATCCTTGAACCGATTCTGTTCAAATTTGGCACAAAAGCAAAACATTATGCCCTTCATATGAACACCAATTTATTTCGTGATATGATCCAATATGGCCGACAGGCGGCCATTTTTTGCGATTTTTCATGTCTTTGAACCATAACTCAAACATCCTTGAACCAATTTGGTTCAAACTTGGCACAAAGGCAAAGCACTATGGCATATATATGCATGTATCAATTAAGCTTGCGATAGGATCCAATATGGCTGCAGAACTGCCATTTTGTTGGAATTTTGCATGTCTTTGAATCATAATTCAAAGGTCATTACACCCATTTTGTCCAAACTTGGCACAAAGATCAAGCACTATGGCATATATATATGTCAATTTACTTCGTGACATGTTCCAATATGGCTGCCAGATTGTCATTTTTTCCAATATCGCTGTCAGATGGTCATTTTGGATTTTTTCATGTCTTTGAGGCTTAATCATATGCAAATATTCTTTAACCAATGTTGTTGAGACTTGGTACAAAGATAAAGTACTATGGCATACATATGCATGTCTACTAATTTTGTGCTATGATCCATATGGTCAATAGACAGCCATTTGATTTAAATTTTGGTGTGATTTTTTTATGTCTTTGAAACATTAACATAGGTCACTGTCCCTTGATGGACTGATTTTGTTCAAAGTGATACGAAGATAAAATACTATGGCTGCATTCTTGTGCACATTAATTTGTTTTATTATATGATCCGAAATAGCTGATTACAACAACATACCCGATCCCATACCATTTCGAAAATTCCACCAAACCATGTGTATAGTATGTGCCATCATGACACTGGAGGCAGTAAGGGCATCGTTATGTGTGATGTAATCAAAAGTTCCTTGAGTGGTCATTACCGGCAGAGATGAGTCATTTATTGAACGCTCCTCAGATTACTTTATTATGCAAGTCACACGCCTGATGCACCCGTTGCATCAATGTCATTCCACAGCTACCTAGACCACAGCTACCTAGACACCAAAGATTATAACAAAATGGAACAAGCGGGGACTGTGTCATCAACGATGACTTGTTTAAACACAGATTGTCCAGTATGCCATTGCAACTGATTACTGCACTTTTTGTACATGTAGAGATTTTTCTGATCGACAACAAAAATATCAAACAGTCAACTGTAAATGTCTGACACATGGTTCAAAGTTAATATTTCCCATCATGCCTTATGGTTTAATCTTATTGCTATTCCATGCTACATTGGGTTTCTTCATTTGGCAGACAGGGGTGAGAAGGATTCAAAATCACAGCATTAATTAAAGAACTTAATATTCAGTGAATCTTTTCATTTAAATTCAGCAACACATGATTTTCATACTCAATTGTTACACTCCATCCCTTAACAGTAAAACAATCTTTTTTCAACACTGTACATGTCTCTTCCTAATCTTGTTACCTTCAAAAATAAATTCTGCACCTAAGTAAAGACAGGATATATTCAATATTGCCCAATCGTCATGCTACCGCAAACGCAAACATATTTGAACAAAATTTTGATTCAGAGAAAGAAGACGGGCATAGAGAGTGTATGTCCGTTGGCCGATTCTGAAAGCTTTTTCAGTCCTTAACACATCATAAAGGTCAAAAGTGTATAACTGCTTGTCACAAAGTACTGTGTGTGTATACACGTTAATGCCCAGGCTAGGCTACATCACTCTTCAAAAATCTTTTCCCTTTCTTCCGAAAAACCGCAGAAAAGTCGTCCTGCCACTTTGCGGGGGACAAAAGAGACGGCTCTGTTTGTACACAGCCAGTATATAGCACTCTTGAAAGGATCCCAAAACACGGGATGGAATGCTGAAATTCATTACTTCCTGTGGCATTGTGTCGGCAGACAATAGTTTTACAGATTTCCTTTTAAGCAGTATCAACTTCTAGGTGAGCAACAAAAGAGCATGTTATAATCTACCCCAACCTCCAGACAGATCTTAGCTATTTATACCGACCCACGCTTGGATCTCATCCAATTTTTTTTTGTCCGTCTCCTCATAGCTAGGACGCATTACCAACTTTCCTATGTTGCCCTCCATTAACATGATAATGCACCTGTACGCAAACCTACAGGTTTACATTTAGAAGATAGAAAGAAAAATTGCAAAACAATTGAAGGGTAATTCGAGCACTAAGTTTGAATAAACGGGATTTCAAAAAGTGAATCTTTGCCAAGATAATGGTGGCTGGTACAGACAGGCACGGGATACTGCATCATATCTCCGAGGGACCGTGTCCATTCGTATGAAAATGAAAGTTTGATATTTCATACTGTGTTTTGATGATTCAAATTCATTTTATGAACGGTACCGTCAGCCCACTTTACTGGATAATTTTCATCAACTTCGCAAGCCAGCACTTTAACAATGATGTTGGTTTTCAAGATTTCAATTTTTTTGACTGAATAAAAACTTTGAGAACAAATTTCTTGAAAACCCCTATCATGTAAATTTTGAGGATCTGTAAGAACAGTCAGGGCCGCACGGAGGTATATGTAAAGAAAAATGGAGCTTTGAGATCAGAAATGAAAAGTTCAACATCATGCTTTAAAAAATGTCGAACACAAAAATATTAGAATCACTCACTAAAATTCAATGTGTTTGTGGTAGGTTGTTGCTTTTGCCAAAGTAACTTTTTTTAATCCAAGAAAAGTAATTCACTTATAAGCGCATGGTATTCAAGTGCAGAAACAGCAACTTTGCCATCAAGCCTGCAGCTTCACGATAATCTTGTAAAGATGACAGTTCCCAAATTGATAACCAGAGTGGTTTTGGCAGATCATACCATGAAAAAATAAGTATGCATTGTTAAATTCATATTTGATACAAAACCAAATCAGGGAAAGGCACAGATAATTCTGAAGAAAATGCAAAAAAAAAATGAATGCAATATATGCAAGTTTCCTTGTAAGAATTTTCCATGATTTATGTTATCTTCTACTACATGATGTAATCACCACTGTCGTGATCGTGAGTCAGTCAGTCTGAGAAGAATTAACATCATAACTGCCTTCAGCTGCCTATGCAATGACACACATTCAGTGCTCTCTCGGTATCTCTGTTTATGCTATTTTTCTTTCAATTTCAACACACAAGACTCATTATTCCATGCAATTATCAACATCCGGACATTTGGTCCAAGGCTAGTTGGCGGATACATCACGTTTTTAAAAAAGCCCCGGCAGAAAAAAATAAATTCCTCTCGCACCAACACCATCCTAGTAACATTACAACTTTCAGGAAATAAGTTTTAGCCTTTTTTTTTCTGTCCGGTGAAATATACCTCATTCATGGGGATTCAATTTGCAAGCCACGTGGGGGCAAAGTAAACAGTTTTACCCGTGACAACTTCTTCAAAAACGATCTGTTGGAAGTGCATCGTGCACTGCAGCAGCAACAGTAACCAGATAAAATATTTTCATTTCTTTAAGCATGTGTTTTTTCCCTTGGACCACCACAACCGCCTCCTTCCGTTCAAACATGGATGTGAGGCTGGGGCGCAAAGTGCGATTCAATATCGAAGTGAAATTGCAAAGCAAACATACTTTTTTTCTATTTGACGAGGTATGTTATCCTTGCTGCCTAAAGCAATCATTCATTATTATGGACATTTTTAATACCTTTGCGTTGACAGCTCACTTCAGTGCTGGTGTTTGCTGTCGGTGCATCCACTTATGGCGTGTAATGTGGTACGTGTAACAGAGAACGGCAATGGCTTATATCTATATATATTCACCCACACTGCTTTACAATACTGCTGAGTTTGTCATGATCTTTTTTCTCTCAAAAGTTGAGTTTCTCTATGAAGTAATCAGTACGATGAAGGATCTTTCCTATTCATCCATTTTTAGTATTGCACCTTTCGCAATTATCCTCGGATTTTAAGATCCCCCATCATCCACAAGGTTTTAAGTGACAACATCACGGTAAACAGCTAGTATACCTGCAATAAAAAAATTACCACAACAAGTAGTACAGATTTGAAATTTTTTGTGGGTCTTTTTTCACCCCCCGATACTGGGCATTAACTGTCAAAGTGTACAGCACATAGACTAATCCACAGGTGGCTATAATTGGTGCAGTTTGAGAATAGCAAAACAAAAGAAAATTATGTACACACAAATAAAGGTATAGATTTTTTTTAAAAATGGCATGTGGTATAAATATGGCTACAGCACAGTGGCAGGCTCACTTTCATCTTCCACACGTGTTGAAGTTTCATGAACACAACCTGAAGTTAGATTTCACATTCAAAGAAACAACATTCGCACACATGAAAAAAAACCAATATCCGGAATCTATTGAAAAAAAAAGCTGTATAAATGGTGTTTTGTGAAGTGGTTGAGGGTTTTAAATACACCCCCTCACTCAAAACATGCATCGGTCGAGCAGTCGAGCTCTCTCTATTATCTCCCGAATGATGTAATTCGTAATTTTGGAGATGTTCTTACAACTGGTAAAGGGTGGAGCCCAGTGACTGAGACAATGCCGGGCAACGTACCCCGGTGTATGACAAACAAGGTCCACTCAACTGGCCCCTATCTGAAGGCAAACACCCGGGGCACACACAGATCTGTTTTTCCAATCGTAAGTAAACTTTGCCGTTGAGTAATGGAGACTGATAAAAGCCAAGGTGACATGGGGAAGACCATGGTCTGGATTGCTCTGAGAACCACTTGTCACCTGTCAATCATTGGCCTGGGACCTTTAAACCATGCCAGTGGTGATTTAAAAAACGGAATTGTTCACAAAATTCTACTTCGTCATCAAATTTTTTTTCCAGCAGTAAACAGAACATGTATATAACTAAAGTGCTATATTTGTGCTGAATGGGATCCACTGAAATATAAATTTGCAGATTATGGGATAAGCTTTATGAGCAAGTTACTGATCAGCATGGTGTGTACGTGCGTGTACACAACAGTCTGTCTGATTAATGCTCTACTGTCAAGCTCCAACACACGTACAGCGTCATCAGCATACCATCTTCAGGATTCTCTTTCGTTTTTCACTCTACAGAATATGATTTGTATGCGTCCTCCGCATTAAAATCCTGCAAGTGTGAGTGTCTATATACCTTCAGGTATTTTTTCAAGTGGTACAGCTTGAGCCATGCAAAGTAGAATTGTTGGTAAAATGGACTGCCAGTCAGGATTATGCTATTTTATATTACAAATAGATAAAAACTCACCAGTTTGGAACTACTATAGTATTATTGGCACCACCTTATCAATCGTAGTAATTGGCAAAACTACCCTGAACAGTTGTGGTGCAGGAAGATTATTTGTGACATAATGTCAAACATGGCGTCTTGGTATAGCCTTCATAATTTTCTGTTGAATTAGGAAAAATCATATATTGCTTGAATGTGCCAATTAATGTTGTCCAATTAAAAAGGGTTCATTTGTGAATTTCATGCCAAGCATTTAATGGTTGGGTGCTGCTACCAGTACTGTATACAATTATCACTGCTGTTAATTAGGTCAATTCAAGTTTAAAGGAGGACATCTGAACAATCTTGGATGGGGTCCGTAGTAGAGAGTGTCCACAATACACAGTGTCTACCACAGACATTGTCCACAGTAGAGGCTCTGTTTTTATCTAGACTGGGGCTGATGTGCCATGGAAATACGATATAGTGCCCCATTAGATTCACATTAGATATTCCTGCATGCATGCTCAGCATATCACCTGTCACTTGACGACCAACTTTGATCCACCAATTAAATCAACTGTAACAATTGAAAATAAATATCTGCTCATCACGCACACATGCACCACAACAGATTATGTTACAAGTGTGTTCAAAACTTTGGGATCAAAAATTGGTGATACAGAAACACATTTTTTTTTTCACCAATTATGTCATTACATGGAGATAGGCTGACAATATGGATGACATTTAATCAGCAGTTACAAGGACGCCAGTCTTAATCCTTTGTTACATATGCTGTGTTTTATCTGACGCCTTCATTATCCCCATGGGAAAATACACTGACTTATTAAACAATGATAAATGCCTATCTGGGTAAAGTTTACCTGTTGCTTTTATTCTGCGCTGAGCTGATACGCACGCAACCGAGAAGGTGAATTAACTGTCATTGCTATTATATCCCCCATGGACACATTTCTCAAGTAGCCTGTCTTAAGCAGAAATTAATTTGTGTATTGACAGGTGCAATGTGTATGTAGGGTTGCGGCCTTGAGAAAGCATTCATTGTGACGGGATTAAAATATCGACGATGAATGAAAAACAAAAATGTGTAAATTATTGTATATTATACATGGGTTTCCCCCTACAAGGCAGGGCAACAACAGGGTATCTCAGGTAAAAAATTATTTTTCTTTCTGGTCATGACTCTTTTCCTAATATGGGTCGACAATGACCATTCCTTTATTTCCAGTCGGTCAATTGTCCTTTGAAAACATATAGTAACTAATTAATTTTTATATATTGTATTGAATTCTGATTCTTTGAGTACTGGTGGAACAGATACTTTCTATGAAGCACACCATCTCACAATTTTTAATACTTCATTTTATTTCCATAATTGAGCTCTGCTCCACAGAAAGAGAAAAAAATTAAGGTTGACGCAAAGGCTTTCAAATAATGCACACACTGACCAGAATCACCTCTCTATATTGTTTGGCCTTATTCATCATGTTTGTTCGTTTCTTGAAAAATGCAAACTCAAAAGATATTAATGACCCCAGCATAATTCACAGAGAACGTGATTTGGGAATATTTTGCAAAGCTTGCAAAAACATTCAAATTAAATCCACATATTGTACTCTTCTCTCATACACGTCAGTCGTTAAAGAGAGATTTGAGCTGCTGAACAAATTACTCTCCAAGCAGATTATGTTTGCTTAATTCAGGGGCTCTGTTTCCATTTTACCTTTCTGACATTTTTGACCTCATTTCTTTCATTTTCTACTGGCCTGTGTTCATCGGATCTGGTATGTTATACGTTCCACCTACACACATTTTTCGCTTGCTACCATCTTTGGCACGTCAGATGTGGACACTAGAAATA
Organism: Ptychodera flava; assembly: GCF_041260155.1. NCBI lineage: Eukaryota > Metazoa > Hemichordata > Enteropneusta > Ptychoderidae > Ptychodera > Ptychodera flava. The sequence continues at coordinate 16,777,340 of NC_091931.1, read as the reverse complement.
CTGTTTTGCTTCTCCATTTCAAATTAGTATTCACCTCACGGGATGTCTTTTACCTTTTATAAACTTGTCCTTCCACCCCCCTCCTATCAAATGTGTGGGTCTAACCCAGTACATTAGTGCAGATAATGGAATTGCTCCACATGACTGGGTGGCAGCTACCACAGCATTGTGAGGTAAGACATGTCACTGATTTTATGATCTTGCTTGTTACCAGGTAGCTAGACAATGTACACGCATCTATGGTGAAACTCCAGTGGGGGTATATATGCAATCACATTTTACTGAATGAAAAGTCTGTTTGTTTTCCACTTTTGCAGTCGTTAAAGACATGACTTGACGCTGGCTAAGGATTGAGGGAGCCACAACAGAAAAGTAGAAATTCTCTGCTGCCAATCACACATGTTATATGGGAATCAACGTTCTGTTTTCATTATCATATATTGAAAATTTTCATCTCCAAAATAAATAAATAAATAAATAAATAAATAAATAAATAGATAAATAAATAGATAAATTTCAATTATTTATCCCTGCAATTTGGCACTCTGCCATGATATGGTATCACCTCACTTGTTTTCATTAACGCCCACATAGCAACATTTTCATCTACAATAAATATAAATAAATAAATAAATAAATAGATAAATAAATAAATAAATAAATAAATGTCAATTATTGATCCCTGCAATATGGCACTCAGCAATGATATGGTATCACCACACTTGTTTTCATTAACGCCCATATAGCAACATTTTCATCTACAATAAATATAAATAAATAAATAAATAAATAAATAGATAAATAAATAGATAAATTTCATTATTTATCCCTGCAATATGGCACTCAGCAATGATATGGTATCACCACACTTGTTTTCATTAACACCCACATAGCAACATTTTCATCTGCAATAAATATAAATAAATAAATAAATAAATGAAAATAAATAAGTAAATAAATGAATAAATAAATGAATAAAAAACCAAACAGATAAGTAAATAAATGAAATAAATGAAACAAATACATAAATAAATAAATAAATAAATACATAAATAAATAAATAAATAAATGACTTGCATTAATAATAATCACAAAATGAATCAATGAATGCTGTCACTGCAGACAGTGGTTGTTTTGTACAGAAACCATACAGTGCACTGAGGGATGTTCCCCATCTTTGCAGAGCACCTCACTTTTCCATGATAACCTGATTAAGGCATCATTTAGCTGTAACTTTTGATGTGTTTCCAATTTTCATTGGGTTTGTCAAATACAACCTTTCTTGGTCCACTCTCCAAATCGTGTACAAATACATTGTGCTTTATAAACTGCAAACGCAGCCTGTATGTGTGATTACGTCCAATGATATGTTAATGATGATTGAATTCTAGTCCTGACTACAATCCTGATTCGTTGACAAATACATGGCATATTTTACACAGTGCAAATCTAACTCTGTGTATAAGGGTTAAACATACTGCAAGTAAAAGATCAAGAAAAGAATGTGATCGTTTTCTACAACAAAATTACATGAGAATATCGTCAAACGTTACTGACAATTTCCCTTTCATGTTTTATTCAACATTAATAGTCAAAACAATGAAATAAACCCTCAATCTATAGGCAAGGAAGGCTTTAGTACAAATGCAGATATCTTAGCTAAGGATGATGTCTTTTACTGAAGTACCCATTATAGAAGCTGTTTAGCCAGCACTCCAACAATCATATAAGTCCTGTGATTGGTGATCATTAAAGAATGCAATCATGGTAATTACTGGGGTATGTCGGAAATTCTTTGGGTGTATGGCCTGCAAGTGATGGGGGAATACAGGTAATGCATTTAACTGGGATGCATTCATTATCTTTGGCTGTAAATACTGATAGTGAGGAAATCGTGGCAAAATCACTTGGATATATGCTAGGAACAACTGATAGGGTACATACCAGCAAAAGTATACTGATTGGAATTAAAGATTTGTTTCTTCCGAATATACAATAGCAATGGACTCTGATGGCATTCCACTGAAATTTGGACAAATGTTGATCGTTGTTGTCCGAATTTTGCACCTGTGTTGATTGTTGCAGCTGGTGATTGGATCATTTAACGACGTGATTTCTTTAGTTTCAATCATAATATTGACAGTGACAAAGTATCAATTTCCCCAGTCTTGTAAATGCAATTTCTGAACATCTTACCAAAAACTTTCTGGCAAATGTTTTACTTTTTGCATATTGATGATGGAACTCGAAGTTTGCATATTGATGATGGAACTCGAAGCAACAATAGGAATCAGCCCTGAGGGTTCATTAGTAATTTACTGGGTGCATGCCCACCACAATCACCGGAGAACAGTCAGAGATCAGTTGTAAAAGGAACGGGAGCATGGCTACAATGGCAATTGAAAGGTGTGTACTGACAAAAACAACAATGATCCTCTCACTCGTGTAATCAAGAAAACCTCTGAAGATCATTGCTAGTTACAATGACGATGGTTCACTGGTGACATTCCAGTGACATTCACAAAGTAACACGTCAGCAGTTCCATTGGTTGCTCTTTGGTGAATTTACTACTGTAGTCCACTAAAAACTTATTACGAGCAGTTTCCCAGGACTGAAAAATGTGATATGTTCTAGGACTTGAAAAAGCAAATTCCTTGAGTGAGAAGTATTTTATAATATGTGAAATACCTGAATGTCATGACCACCTTTGCAGATGTCATTCAGGTTTGTTCGCTGCTTGTACATCTCTGTTAACTTTACTTTCAACCACTGGTTGATCATGTACAAACCGAAGTCACATCAAGTTTATACTGGTAGTGGCTTATAATGTTAAAGTACAAAAATAAAATTTACAATAACTTCAACCAATCACTGTTGATGAAGCCAGTTTTTTGTGACAACTATGGAGTAGAGTGGATCCAGCATGAAAGAGAAATCTGTTCCATTAATTTGAATGAATTTTCTAGGATTCGGTCCACATTATAAGATTCAAGGTCAGGGTCAGGGTTGTAATACTGATCCCGAAATGAACACTATTCGTTACTGATCATTTGAAAACTACCCTCTTCTGGATCAATGTTTCTGTATGTCCTTTGATTACTGACAAAATACAAAAGTTGTTTCAAAATTTGAGCCAATTTGCTGAAAGGTCACATCCATCAATTAGTATTCGTTTGGAAGCCACAATAATAATTTCTTCAACTAAAAGAAACACCTGTTTTTTACCCATGAATGGTGGTACATCACCAAAAATAATTTGGCTTAGAAAGTTGCACAAAAATAACTTGGTCATGCAGCCTTGTTTATCTTTTAGCATTCTTTCGGAAAAATTTAGGAAGAAATTATGTAATATCACAGAGGACAAAATACTGATAGACTAAAGACTTCAAAAGTATTATAGCTGACAATTCTGATTTCAAAAGCTGTGTTTGTCAATGTCACCATATTGAAGGTAATGATTGCTTTTTATCAGTTTCAGATCAACCCTACAAAGGCATCCACCTATTTTTGTTAATTAGATATTTCAGGAATTTCATCCCCCCTGGCAGTTTGAACACTTTATATGCTGCCGATGGAATATTTTGTTCTCTCTCTCTCTCTCTCTCTCTCTCTCTCTCTCTCTCCTCTCTCTCTCTCTCTCTCTCTCTCTCTCTCTCTCTCTCTCTCTCATATCGACAGCAGCATATTTCTATCTTGTATTAAGTTTTCATAAAACCACAACCACACACACAAAAAAGAAAACCTCAGTCTTTTCATTAGATTGCTTAAAACAATCCTGAATAGATTGGCAATGATTTGAATAAGCTTAGTTTACAAGCCTCTGCCGCATTGGAACAACAGATCTCATTTGGTGGTAATTAAAGCCACAGAGACCAGGCTTTCCTTTTGTTTTTTCTCTGTCGGGCAAAAAAATTGTGAGCCGGCTTTTACAAAATAGTGTTTGCTTGTTTTGGTCGCGAGGTATTTAGCTTGTAGGCATTCAGACCCTCCTCCGTCACCCCCCAACTCAAACTTTTACCCCCCACACAGTGAACATACTGGTAATTATCATGACAATAAAATGTAAGGCTATAGCAAAGTTTTCCCGGTGGTATATCAAAGAAGGCTCCAATATTGGACATAATATAATGGTATGCTGAGATCTCTTGTGGTGAAAAGAATTTGTTTCCTTGCAGTGTGTGTTTTTGATGGCATGATGAACAGCATTTCAGTGAACCCTAAAAAGTTTTGGTATCTTTTTATTATGGTGACCCTCCTTCATAGTCTTTCATTAACAAGAAATTTGATACTTGTCCCCCCAAAAGAATGGGTTTAGCAACACCTGTGTCCTGTTTTATGCAACTTTGACATGGCAGATCATTTGATGTTAGTATGAAGCAACCAACTATCAAACTTCTATAATAATCAAACAGCATGCAAAATTGTGCTTCAAAACTTTTCTAAACACTTTTACTGATCAACCAGTTTGTTTGATGCATACTAAAATTAAAACAGAAAATAAAACATTCAATTAGGGATTGTACATGAAAATTAATATCTTTGAGACAAATCTGAATACTAGAGTTCTGCTTTCCTACTTACTAACACGGTGATGATATGATAGACCTGTGGTGCCCAAATAGCGCCCTCAACTAACAGACTTTACTAATCAACTGTTTACTCTCACTTTGATCACATCTTTTTTGAATGATACAAATACCTGAAGTATCAATATAATCTCCAAAAAATTCCACACATTTTGTTGATTGAAAATTTCAATAATACTACATGAGAAGTTGCTGCATATAGGCAGCCTGTAAAGTCTTTATTATGATGATTTGTGAAGTTGTACTGAATCTAAATCATTATGTAGAGATTTCACATTAGAAAGCTATTATCCCAAGGGGGCTATTAGATGTAAGGGGGTTGGAGTGGGGGAGGGGGGTCAAGGGTGGGTGTGCATGAAACAAAGAAATCGGTCAACTCAAGAAAACATACTGTGATTGTACATCTCACAGATAAAGTAAACATGGTTCCAAGGTTGAAAACTGTCAAGTGTACACAGTTATTATTGGAGAAAGTTATGATTTTGTAAGATTTTTTATCATGTGAGACGTCATAAAAATGTTCACTTTGCAAAGACTTGATGGCAAAATGTTGTTGGGATCATGATATCTGAATCACAGAGGGGAAAAGATCTAAACCAATGGATGCAAACTGCCTAGTGTTGGTCAAGCAGGAAGAAAAGACCCTGTGGAAAACAACGATCTTGAAGACACTGATTAAGAACAGTGTCATTGATTTCCATGGAACACAGATAGGATAAATACAGAAATGAGAAAAAAACCAAGACACTCGATATCCTGCATTGATCAGTCATCCAGCACAGAGACAACTGTACAGTGGAGAAAGAATTCACCTCCATGGGATAGATGTCACCTTCTACAATACAGGCTGAGGTCAACTGTTGTGTACTTAAATGCAATAAACACTTGGAAAACACCATCCATTTGCGATGGGAAAGAAAATTAATATGGTAGGAAATTGACTCAGTCTGACAATTCAAGCTGAACTGACCGGATGAACGGATAATAAAAAAACAGGGAAGAGAAAGAGGATCATTCTCCCGGAAAACTGACCATGTACATGACATTGTATAGTCGCAGTCCTTCACACATCACAGCTCAGGCAGTATATTGTAGAGCAGGAAGACATATAACATATCTTGCAGACAGAAAGGCCTTCTCAAAGGTTTTAGTGCAGTTTGTGACTGCAAATCCCTGTCATGTTATTTCGCTGGAATCATTAGCGGCCCGGTCAGCTTCTCTCTCTCTCTCTCTCCCTTATTTCTTTAACCGGCTACAATGTTTCTATTGACGACAATTCCGTGGGTTCACAATGAATGCCTGGTAACCCCTCTTTTGAGCCAACAGCATTCACGGAAATAACAACTTTCTTTCGGTAAAAAGAAAAAGCTTTTCAGTTCCATGGTGAACACTGCATGAATAGGCCCTTCCACAATGCCGGTATTTAGCTTGCTTTTTCGTAACTTTTGCTAAATACAGGCTTCCTAAAATATTTTTGTAGCTAACAGTCGATCTCCATGTTGCCATGATATGGGATAAGGTGGGACCAGTCACTAACGTGCAGAGAATTGTCATCATTGTGCCCAAAAAAAACCACTGCAGATATGGTCAAAATTTGAGTGATTTTCATCGCCTGAACAATATGTGTCACACTGACAGCTGTCAAACTTTGACTGTCTGCGATCTTTCTATGGATGAGACACTGCAGGAATTCAGCTTGTGATTTACTCTTTTTTTGAAGTGGCAACATCACTATTTTTTTACCCGGCTGTTTACTTGTATCATTTATCACTGTCATTAACATCCGCTGGGGGCACTGCACTTTTCTTTCAGAAGAAGCCTCCTGAACTTTTTTTATGACTTGAACATGGAGTGAAGCACAGGGCGGGAATCATCATGGGACCCGACCTACAAAAACCAATTGGTCATGTTTGTTATTTTTGCAAGCCTATACACTTGGCATACACGTCATTTTGGAGACATGATAGATAAAACATATGGCAGGAATTCGGATACACCAAATATAGTACTGTTACATCTCGTATAGCTCAAAGCTGGAATGTACTTGATCACTATACCGATTCCTGTGGGAAAAGAAAAACTGCGAAGGGGAAAAAAGCTCTGCAGAAAAAACAGGTGGTTGAAATTCTCCTTGGGGATGTTGAGAAAGGAATATAGCTGGCATTATCACCGAACAGTTGCATTTCCTGTCAATGTGTATCGCGTAACCATATACAACACCTGCATAAAATTTAGAGTGCATTTTTACCTTTAAGACTGTAATTCTACACACACAAATAAAAAAAAATAACAGATTTCCATACAGTCAGCAGAAGATTGGAATGCATGGCTGTGGTAATGTTTCCTTTTGCCTCTATTTCTTTCTTCTTTTTTGCAATTCTTCTTAGGGGGAGCATGGGTGTTTCGTAGTACCTATTCAAGTAATGTTAACAATATTGCTACATACTGTATCATTTACATATCCACACAAAACATTTAAAGGGACAAAGTCGGCCACTTTTCATGAATTTATGAGATACTACTAGATATATTGTTTGACATGTTGAAAGATACTGAATGAATGGGTCATATGTTCAACCCTGGTTTTAGACAAATTAAATGAAACCATGGTGAAAATGAATTAATGGTCATGACCATTAATTCATTTTCGAGATGGTTTTATGTATCCTGTCTACAACCGGGGTCGAATATATGCATGGTCACCCATTCATTCAGTATCTTTCAACATGTCAAACAATATAAGTAGTATCTCGTATCAAACAAAATTCATGAAAAATGGCCGACTTTGTCCCTTTAACCCTTCATCTTCATTGCCAAGTCTACTTCCGACTTTCCTCCAGTGCAATCTGTTCAACCTGAACCAGCTGCAACACTTTGGCTTGCTTTTTATAAGGGGCTTGATGGTGAAATAAATCTGTTCAACCTGAACCAGCTGCAAACACTTTGGCTTGCTTTTTATAAGGGGCTTGATGGTGAAATAAAATTGGTAATAACAGCAAAGTTCAGACCCTAAGCCAAGCCAAGATTCTCAAAAACTTTTTATTGATGCAGGATGTGGAAACTCTTGAAAAAAAGTGAGTGCAATAAGTAGGCACCAGCGCTGAAAACACTTGAAACTTGAATGACTTCCTGTCAGCTCATTGGTTTCATTCAAGTGTCTCCTTGACTTAACTTAAATTTCACTTTCTCACTTTTTTTTTCAAACTTTCTCCTACAGGCAAAAAAACACGGACAATAAATCCTGCCTTTTTGAATAAACTGTGTCACCATTCAAAACTCATCACAACATTTTCTTGTTCCTTGATGTGAAGAATCCAGATATGCCGGTCCAATTTGTTGAAGAGTACCTGGTATGACGCCCCTCGAGTAAAGTCCAGTGCTGTTCATAGAGTGATCTTCCTTTGCTCACTAGAGGGGGTCAGGGGGGCAAGGGTTTCAGATCCGAGGATCTGGCTAGTTTTTCTTAGAATCAAAATTACAAAACTGTCGATGTATTGGCTTGCACAAAACATATTTACATCCCTCAAAAATTTCTTCAACCTTCCTCTAACACAAGATCAAGTGTCTTTAGTCTCTGTCATAAAATTGCCATATCCTTGTTATCAATTACGCCATAAAAACAAATAACTCTCTAAAATAAACTTTTGAGGGTAAAAGTCGACGTATCTTATCACCTGTCATCCAGAAGTTCACACAGGTCAAGTGGTCGAAAGTTCTGAGAACATCACCTGGTTACAACGGTAGATGATTTGCAACACTATAAAATGCAAAAAACCAGACAAACAACCAAAAAAGCCATGTCCACATTGAAATCGTATAAACATTAAAATAGTACAATTCAAATATCAAGTTGCTGAAGTATATGAGTATTGAGCAAAATCAAGCATCTTCACACACAAAGGAAAAACACACATATCATGGAATCTGTTTCAACCGGAAGAGTCTTTTAGTGCATGGAGGGGGAGAGGGGGGTCAGTGTCAAAACAATGGCATCGTGCACCACACCCACGAGCATTTTATGATCCATGGGCCCTCAAGCGCACATGAATCTGTTTCCAAAACAAGTACTGAGTCCACACTTGACAAAATCCCGCCTGTAAACAGTAACAGCGTCTATAAACAGACTCTGTTGATTGACTTGAGCATGTAGTGTTTAAACAAATGACTGCCGTTGAGTAGAACACGAAGAGATACAAAAATAAATCACAAACAAGACCCCGGGAACAAGACCTGTAAAGGCTGCCATTTCTATCACTTAGGGTAATTAATACATCACTTTTTAACAAGGGAATGGTAAAAATTGGTGAAGTTTCTTGGAAATTTTAAAAGAAATCAGTCTGTCCTGGTCTTGAACATGAAAGAGATTATTTTTGCATAGTACACTGCATTCATACCATGCATATATAGCGAAGCTTATTTACTATCATTTGTATTGTGACTTGAATAAAGCCAACAGACAAGAACATTTAACCCGCTGACTTCTATTGCCTGTATTATCAAGTGTACCATACACATTATGATAATGCAGTGTTGCCGCCAGGACGCGCCCTTGCGACAATGTCCCCAAAACGGAACCTTTTGTCCCGCACTCTTGCGTACTGCGGGTCACCTCGGGCGCACTCGTGAGTCGACTGTGATGGGTGTAGTCTACAAGTAGTACTGTTACTGACGATGATCTTTGTTTTGCATAATAATTTTGAGGCTTACACAACGTACTTTCGGAGCTAGCTATATGATTAAAAGTAATTAAAACGCTGCACTTCATATCATAATTTGCTTGACTGTAGTCCGTCTGAGCTCTGATTTGCGGCAGACACGGTATACTGCTTCAATTGCCTGAAATTCAAGCATAGCGACGCGGTCCCGGTAGCTTGAATTTTGCTCAGTGAAACTAAGGTATGGCCTGTTACGAAATAATGCAAAATTTGATTTACAACTGCTTGTCCCTGAAATGTACAACCTGTCCCCAAAAATATTTGGTAGTGGGACACAGTGTCCCCTGATCTAAAATTCCTGGCCGCAACACTGATAATGTATGGGATCTCATAGGAATTTTCCAGTAATCGATCAACATATGTAGTAATTAGCATTTTATTATAGCGCCTAAAATTACCGGCTCTCAATGTAGTCAGTCAGGGGGTAAACATTTCATTATCCGTGCCAGTGAAATCCAAATTAATGGACTGGTGTTCTGCAGGTGAGCTACTTTTTATCTTGAAAGGTTTTCATTTTTCAAGTTCAGAGAGTGATTCGTAATGAGACAATGTATGCGATATGGATTCCACCGTCACAGCACCAACTTGATGGTCTATCTGCCACAGCAAGAGTGCTACCGATTGGTGAACTATTTATAACCAGCAACTACCATTGGTCAATTCAATCACTGCATTGGCTTTTGATTGGCCGATTGATTAGTTGTTTGTCCCTCGAGGGAAGCACGTGGTGACCTTGCTTAGATTAATTCACATCATCCCATCTCTATGGTCTGCAGTCATAAAAGTCTTGTTTGTGATGACAAACTGCTACAAAATATAAAATATTTGTGACTCTGTAGGGAAAGGTTGCAGCTTCCAGGTTTTTCATTTGGTGAATTTTGCTTTTTCTTTAATTTTTTTTTTTTTTGGGGGGGGGGGGGGGGGAGGGGGGAGGAATTTCTTCAAAGTCAAAAGTTTGGGTCATCACTGGCATGGTTTGATCCAAGTGTTAATGCAATTGTAATAACAGGGATAAGGCAGACAATGAATTACAAAAATCAGAGCTTGAGTAGACATGCAGACAGAATGAAATATTCATTTCATTTAGCATAGACACAGCTAGAATCTATATGCACGGTCATGTACGCCTTTCTGTGCAACACTGATTTCGACAGTCGGTGTGAGAGAATGTTTTAATAGCTTGCAGGATGCTGTGAAAAGAACGGAAGGCAGCAAGGGGAGTGTATCATTTGCTAATTGCCCCTCTGAAGGTTGCAATCTGAGACTGCCGCGACTATTGTACTCGGCCAAAAAAATATTACCTTGGAACGATGCTTTCTTTATTGAATGGATGGTCACGTTACCATCACAGGTAATTATTTTGATTCCAAACGAAGCCGAGCCACGAGACACCATAACCCAGACTGCAGACTGAAGAGCTAATTTTTTGACTTCTTTTTGAACTTCCATGGTTTTCAAGAACTATTTGGAAGAGCACTTCCGATGTGAATGTTTTCCCACAGTCATGGTAGATTATATTGCTCTGCTAGCCAGGCTTGCGAGAAGGTCACTTAAACACACAAACACCGTTCTCTCCGGTGAGTGGCAAAACTTTGTTTTTATGTTATTTTTTCCTGACCAAAGATGTAATTTGCTGGAATTCCGAAGTGAAAAAAAAAATTGAAACACAAGCCTTCCATTTATTGAAAATATTGGGTGAATAGAGAAATAACATGGAAGCAGAATGTTTACTTTAGCCATGCCTCTCAGCAACAAAGGACAGGATATATGTGAGGAGCGAATACACACCTCTTGTCCAACTCTGGCATAATTGATGGCTTTTTGAAGAGCTGCCTCAAAGAGAGAAAAGCAAACACGGCCAGGGCAAAACAGTGGTCGCTTTGAAACTCTTTGAAGGTAACCTGGACCGTTGTTCCTCCACCTTGACTCTGGTTACTGTTTGGGTCCTAAGGTCGCGACCTTTCACAGATACTGTCAAATTGTGAGTGGTTATAGTCCGGGCTGTTGTGGAGAACTACCGGTTAATGAGATTCTTGAGAGGGTTTATGGAAATTGGCCGGCTTTCTCATCAAAAGGTCGAGAAGATGCATTTCTTGGCGTGTTTTGTGTCTGGGATTGTGTAGATCTTCATTTGGAGTGACTATCTGGCTCTATTACTATGTGTCAATTTTGCATGGATTTCATGGTTTGGTTTTGGTTTGTCAGTGAAGAATTCCCACTCTCAGTGCTTCACAAGGTCACAGAGTGTCTAGTCACAGCTTGCTGCTTTATAGATCTGATTTTACCACTACGGTTATCAAACGAAATCTTCTGCTGCCCTTTCTCCAAGCAACTTTTGATGCATCCCCAATGATTTGATGTACTTTTGCTGAACATTGTCTGATGATAATTTTGAGGTTTAAAGTAGTGATGATCTTACTCTGTTTGCAGAGAAATATCCATTTATACTATCAGAGAGGCTTGTGGGTAATTTATAGCACAGTACAAGAACATGTCAAAGAGTGAAGTCAAAATCTAAAACCAAATTTGAATCTTTATAATACAATTAAAGTCCAATTCTTACGGTGGCTCGGTTTGATCACATGCACATGTGTGAAAATGGCAAAAGCAGTAAATTTGTTGCATACAGGTTTTCTTTCAGGAGCAAGTGATGAAGGCTTGATTGGAATTTGAGCCCCATGACCTGTCCACCTTCAGACTGTATGCCCTTCAATTTCACATATAGTGCACTGAAATTAGAATAAATTTGGACCATAATGGACATGAAAATTATGCTTATGGGTACTGTATTGGTTTGGTGATAGAATAGTGATGATATAGACATGAACCCTCTTCTCACAAAAATGATTCATATGACTTAAGATAATTATGATACTTCAGCTTGACTGAACTGGGCCCAAACTGAATGAATTTGCTAATCAACATGATCCTAGGGGTCCCATTTTTTAAGGATTCTCTAAGAAATGATAAATTGCTTTCATGATGAAGATGGACCCAGGGTTCCTTCTTCCAAAACATTTTGGAGGGCTCTCTTGTGAAAAATTAATCTTATTTGCAAATAATTGGGAGTAATTCGCATCATTAATTCCAGCTTTGGTATTTTATTTGTAACAGCAACAGAATGCTGCTGCGCTTACATGTAAGGCTGTTGGTTTCTTACACCCTTATGTGTTGCAGCCGGAATTTATAGAACTAATGGTAACAGCTAGACTGCAAGATATATGTCGGACTGTGTAATGGATGGCTTAACCCTTTCACCTCCATGGTTTGGCCCAAACCCATTGTTAACAATCATCATTGTGGACCTGTTTACAGGGAATCGGGGGTGAACAGCTTAAACAGATGGGTTTGCACAGAGTTACATTGGGTCATGATGAATTGTGTACTGGGAACTGGTGGAAAAATGTACGTGCCAGTATTGTGATTTTCTAAAACTCTGAAGACACAAAAAACTTCAAGATGATCTTGCCACCTGGGAAGACAAATTACTTTTATGTCAAATATGACTTTCGAAAAATTCTTGTCTTTCTCTGGATGAGTAGTCAGTACAGATAGCGTTTTTCTGATGAAATGAAAAAAACAATATTACACCATGAAGGCAGTTCTGCAAAATTTTACAGTTTGTCAAGTCAAAAGCTGAAACAATCAAAACCAGTCACCCACAAAGTATCTTGTTTAGTTTTTTCAAGTTGACATTCTTCACGCATTTCTTTATCCTTTCCCTTTCTTTCTAAATTTTTTGGAAAAAAAAAATTTCCTTTTTGGTTCTGACAATGCTGTGCATTTTACAGGAATACAGCATTCTGGTCTGTTGGTTTCCTATGCCAGTTGGTTATAGTGTGTCCAGCTTACCGTGACAGAATAAAACGTGTTTGCTGTTCTCTGCCCATGCAGATATAAAAACTGTCGTAGACTGCTATTCACAGCCTTCAAATATTTTTGTGTGTGTGTGTGTAAAGGACTTTGCCAAAACAGCCGACTGGATTGTTAGCCCTGTGGACACAATATCGCCTATCACTCACGATGAAAGAATCTACAATGAGTTAACAGTCGGATCCGCTATGAGGCTTTAAGGATGCACTGAAACAGAACCCTTGTCGCGATGAAAGGACCTCTTTTTTACCCCCCTTTTTATTTACAGACTTCAAAAGTCCAGTTCAGGAAAGCTGATCATGCAGAAGACAGATACATGTATAACGGAAAAAGTGTTACAGTCAAAGACATTGAGAAGTTCATTTAACGCTTTAGGAGATTGGGTTCATGTTCTGCGACCCTTTCTCTCCCCTCCTCCCAATAGAGACTTCAAAGGAGGCTAAAACGTCCCTTTCTGTCGGTACCGATGCGTGGTTACTCCGATTTCCCCTCCTTTGATGGGCTAAGCTTCACGGGGGCTATTCTCTAAAGAAAATTAGCCGTGGATGTTTGACTGTGGAGGGTTACATATATACTCTCAATTTATTTGCCTATAAGCTCATAATAGTGTTAGGCATTTGCTGTGAAACAATATGGTACTCCAGCCATGCTCAGGTGCAGAAACAGAAAAAAAGACTCGGCAAATCTCATTAAAGCTGTCTAGAGTCGCAGGTTTTGAGTGTAATAGGGCTTTGATCAGGCATGGCTGGACAATCGTACCACTGTCTGCCCCAACTCTGTAAGGTTTGCCGCCACCCTCAAGGTAGAGATCAAACTGATCAACAGATGATTCACGCAATTATCTTTAATTAGTCTGGGAAACTTTTATCAGATAGGCTTTAAGAAGCCTGTGCGGTTTTTGTCAATGTCTGTCTTCCTGTGTATATGTCACTGTATGGCTATAATGCTACAATTTTTTAGCTAGTTTTGGAAGCCAAAAAGACAACCAAGGTATATATAAACATCGGGTCTTTGATGACTGAAGTAGTATGTATTTCTATACGGCAGATTGCAGCCATTCAGGGAGTATCTGGTCCTACATGCAAGAATGCATTGCCCCTATGGCAATGTATTGCGACCTTGGATTTAAGCCTGTCTGGTTTCAGTTGGCCAGGAGGGTTGTATTGGCTGGCTTGAAGCTGAAGCCACCACTGATGTTTGGTATTATTTATTCCTGTAGTAGAACCAGTTGTCACCGTACACTCCAAAGATATTTCACCTAATTTTGTCATTTATAATGATGAAGTTTGGTTCATGTATGGGTAGATTTTATGGGGTAGATTTTTTTTTGGGGGGGGGAGGAGGAAGAGGAGGAGGAAAGGAAAGGACAGACGAGGATCGACTGAAGACAAACAGAAAGGATTATCACTGAATACTAATCCCTGATCTCAACAAAAGTGATATCTGCATTGGTCTGGCAGATGTACTGTTTGCTACAGGCTACGGAACAGGACAGAGTGAGTGTCTGTGTTACGTGCATGGTGCTGGGTGAATATAGGTTGCAGGTTTATCAGGGCAACACAAGAAGTGTGACTGAGCAATACAGAAAAACTGACACAACATTTCATTTTGGAATATTTCATTGATCCAACCCCTCCCCACACCCCCCCCCCCCACCTCTCTTGACCACACAGTTGCGGTGATTGGTACCCTAGCCTGCCCTGGTTGCAGTTAATTGTCACCATGGTGATTTCTCATGGACTGAAACAAACAGTAGCACCTGACCTAAATTTTAGGACAAGACAGATAGGCATCATTAGCCCAAATCACAGACGTCAAGCACTCTGATGTGATAAAGAAAACACTATAGTCTTGCCATAATTTCTGCTTTGTCCGAGTGCTTTGACCTGGATGCTTTCCAAAAAATCGGACCTGCAAACTCTGTCAAATCATAAAATACCGATTGCAGGTGCTCAGCTGGGATGTAAAAGCAATTAGGGTGCGTCTGTAAGTTGGTTGTGTGCCAAATGACAGGAAAACAAAACAGGTCATAGATTAGAACTCACTTTGTGATTGTAATGGAACCACAAGGACAATACTGATAAGATATTAAAACTCCATAAAGCTGTAACTTTTCATATCTTTTATATGATTTTTGTTCTGTTTGTGAAGTACCATGTACTGCTTCGTACCGAAATACCTGTTATTAACCCTTTACCGGCCAAGTTCATATTTCACCATCAGGTCAAGTTGGTTAAAACTAGTGAAGCAAAACATGTCTCATATGGTACATTTTCACAAAGACTTGAAGATTTGAAGCTCCCCGAAGACAGAGCTACTGTAAACATGATTTTTACAGACTAAAACTGCTGTAACATACCAAGCCAAGTGGGTAAAAATTATACGCATGGTTTTGGCTCAAAACTGCTTTTTACTGACTTGGCAGATGGGGAAGGGATACTGTCTGGCAGGTTAATAAGTTTGTATTTGAACACACTTAACCTTGAGAGGACATGGGGGATCCCCAAAGACCATAATCGGACCCTGCTACAGAACTGACAAAAACTGGACTTTTACTCCCACTACCCATAGACTGATAGAGGTATTAAAGCTTTGCAAGTTACTGTTGGCATGTGCAACAAGAGATATATCACAGCAAAGACTTACAGTACGCTTCATAGGAATTGAGATTGGAGTTTTTCCTGTCACCTCTACCATATTATTGCAAAGAATTTGTTGCTGTACATAGTTTTGGTGCAGTTCGATGGCACTAGAATATAAACCACTGCATTCTGAATCAGGCAAAGTATGGAAGACATGCATATATTGGCAAACTTTGCATAGCTTGGAGCGTGAGTGAGACCGTACTGAGCAGAAACTGAGCAGTGACAGGGTGCTGAGTTCTCCCAGGGCATGTCTATGTTTGAAGTGAAGTATCACAATTTATGGACTTCCGGAATTTTCAAGTATCCCGTCTCCATGCACATATATTTTCTGAAAGACGGACAAGGTTCAATGCCCTTTCCAGCTTGTCTTCCACAACGAATTTTACAGCTGCTGTTGAAGTTAAGGTGTAGTGTCACACGAGGGCAACTAAGTTCACCAAGTTTCCTCTCTTGTAAATCTGAAAATTCTTTAACAGACATTGAACTGAGGACATGTTGGTGATGTATCTATACATACTTCTGTTAAACAATGAGAATAGAAATGTCTTGTGGGCTATGCATGGAGGTGATAGACAGATATCCATCCTTCTATTAACTCTATGGGCTATGAAAGACTCTGTGCTGTATGTTTTTTTTGATGACTTGATTGCTGTGAAATTGGAAACAAACCCTGACACAGTATTGGACACTAGTAATCTCAATAAACATGCATTTTCAACCTATAAATCTGTGAGCTCCTCATCGCATACATGCATAACTGATTTCTCCTAGCTAAATGGCCAAACAATCCAATCATAAAGGTTAATAATACACATGCCATGTAGATCAACTGGGTTGCTGTCAAAATAACTGTGAAAGCCATTCTTTTTAGGCAAGTGATATTATGCATTATTCATCCTACCTTAGAAAGTTCAAGCTTGGTAGTTTGCAACTGCACAGCAGTTTACGCTCAACACATATCAAGGCATGTATGAACATGCAGTAGGGCACATACTCTGGCTGGATAAAAAAAAATTTCTGTCTGAATTCTTGCTGACTATTTGCTAAAGAACTGTGCAGTACATGTGAAATCTCACACTTCTAGTCATTATTACAACCATTGCAAAGTTTTTGTGACTTGTCAAACATACTGCACAAACTCATGGCTCTCTCTCTGTTCTCTCCACCCCTTCCCCCAAAAAATAATTTTGTCTTTAAATAAGCAGAAAACCACTTTTAAATAGTAGGATATGTGTGACAAAGACTGGACCTTTGATGTGTGCTTGCTGCGGGATGTTACCTGAGCAATGAAAGTCAAAGGCGTTCAAACCAAAGGTCTCTCTTCGTCTCTTTCTTTCAGAGGATAATGAATAATGAATATGCAGTGAAGGCATGATTTCCGATTCTTATCAAACTTTACTTTTCTACATCTCAATACACACTTTCATCAGACCATGTGAACATTTACCAATTACCCTTACCCGTGACGAATTAAAAACCACAGTCATTTCATTACGTATGTTTGGTTGGTTGCAGGTAATACTGTATTGAGAAACATATCAGGGTATACACTCTATAGCCAATTGCCAGTTACTTGTCAAATTTAGTGGCCAGTTTACAGCTCCGTGGGAAACATTCTCTACTTTACATTCTGGCGAGAGACATTCTTGGTATTTGTCAGACCAGTGTAAACTGGGCTCTAAATTTGCAAAACTATCTCAGAAAGGTCATTACTGCTTCATGCACTTTCAAATGAAGCAAACAAATTTTGGAGGGGGAGAACAAATAGGTGGTTTTTACAAAAGCAAATTTCTTTGGTAGGCACATTTACTGCATCGCTTTGATATAGACAATGTGAATTAACAAGACATACTCAAAGATTCTGTCAATTCTGCATTCACATATCGACTGTTTTATCTTCTGGCTGGGTTTATACTCTTAAGAAACATCACTTATATGAGACGATGTGTCTTTTGGGGATATTTTCATTGTTTTTGTTCCGGGCATTAGTTTATTTTCTTCTTTATCTGCCTGGCATATGTTGAAATACAAAGCATTAATCTTGTAAACAAATTGCCTTATGTACAATAAGCAATATGCCAATGCTGACTCAAAACTTTCCCAGTCCTGAACAAAACTCTGTTGTCAACAACAATACATTGGGACCAGCCCATACTGTTTTGACAGTCTAGCTGAACACTGGTCATTTTGACCTGATTTGGGAGTGGTATATTGGAACTATTTTACAAATGGAAAAAAGCTCTGGAGAATAAAACCAACAGTTACGGCCGATGTAGCTTTACTGTACAATGCTATGTGAACGCAACGGGAACAAGAAATACCCTATGACAGTTGCCGTGCGGAAATAAGATTAATTTCAAAGATACATGCACATGTCTTTTCTACTTGGCAAGCATGTATGGCTTCATTGTCACTTATGCAAGTTTCAAAACAATGAACTTCATTCTTGAAGAACAATGCTATTTGTCCACAACTTTCGCTTTCGAATATTCACCATCCTATTTACGGGCACTGGCAGTACTGGGCTGGCTGAACTTTTGGAATTTACAGCCTGTGACATTAAGTACCAGAGCTCTACTGTCGCAAGTGCGGTGTCCACATACTGTGGTGGTTTGTGGGACTACAGGATGGAGGGGACCATACTTCATGGAGGCTGCATAAATTTTCATTTGGAAAAATTGTTGTAGGATGGTGCTTTCAAACTGGTACAAACTCCTGTCAGGGTGACCAACTGCCCGACACAATGTACTGAAGCCAATGTCTACAGGTGAAGATACTGGTGCAGTACAGACAGCATAATCACTTTCACTAGTTTAGCAGGTGGACCCACAGCCAAGATCAACTGGCCTTCCTGCTATCCATTTTGAGAGGTGTCAAGCACCGGCTTTCAAAACCAGTTTGTTTCCTGCGAATAAATTAAAACCCCGACTCATTAGGAAGTGTTGCGAAGTAGGTGGAAGGAAACGCTTTAAATAGGAAACAAAACAACAAAACAAAACGGCGAAAACAAAAAAAGAAGAAATCCAAATTGCCTGCAGGTAATTGAGAATGCCTCCCTTGGTAAGCTGTTAAAAAGACATGCTTGCGGAATTCCACCTGCGCTGTATGGTGAATGCAGGAAGATGGGACCAGTAGATGTGTTTGTGTTAAAGAGGGCGGCTCAGTGTTCACAGTGAATAGCATGGCTGTGTACTGGGAGAAAAAAAAAACTCCTGCCCCTTAGGTCATGGCTGACTGGAGTACTGATTCCATTGATAGTTTTAAAACACAAGTGGACTAATTTGCCCGCTGATTTAAATGCACATACATTAAATGTGTTTTTTCTATGTGTCTTTCTGAGAGAAAAGGAGAAGAAGAGTGTGACAGAGATGGCACCAAAAAAGCAAATACCGAGGAATTTCTTTCTATTTTGCATCGAAAACAAAAGATGATTGGTCATTTCGATTGTGTCCGCGCCACAAACTGCCATTCCAGGGCAAAAAGTGTTTATCGCAAAGACCTACATGAAAGGTAATTGCATGCAATCGGCTGTCGATTGTACATCGGCAATGCAAACACAGATGTACAAAGAAGCCGTATACAAGCTCTGGTGACTGGATGTAAAAAGAATGGGGCGCAAACAGGAGTTGAACGGGGTCTACAATCGGCTGTATCAAGCCATAGAATCATGAAAAAGGCAGGCCGTCATGATATACCTCCTGTGCAAACACGGAGTCAATATCTAAAAGTCTGACCCTTGAGGAAAGAAAAAACAGAAAAAAAAGGTCTTCTTGAATTCTTCCCGTCCACACAGTACCTGTGCATACTGTCAGTGCTTCCTCTTAACTTGTGAGTAAAATTTCTCACTCTAGTACCTAATGTTTTCTTTGGGACTTTGTGCTCAACCCAAAATAATCCATAAATTTTATGTTCGAAGCATGCACACATGCAGATCCCAGACAAGTTGTTTCTTTTAGCTCTCCACCAAAATCAGGTTATAATATTTACTTCTGTGGTGCACATACATTGTCCAACAAAAATACGAAAAAAAAGCAAACCAAAAACAAAAACCATGCAAAACACCATGGTGGAAAAACCATGCAATTTGAAAGGAAAAATCTCAATAGCAATGCAAATTAGTTTAGCTAGACAAACAGAAGAGTTGTTTGTGCCCTGACAAGATTACTCAGCAAACACCCCATCTGGAAAGTCACAAGCAATTTGATTAAAAACGTTGGTGGTGGCGGTGGTGGGGGACCCAATAGCGGCTTTTGAGTTCCTGGCATGTACGGGGAGTGACCTGAACAATGGTGATCTCAATCGGAAGGAAATAAGTAGTGGAGCTGGAACAAACGGAAAGAAGGCCCCCCTTATACGAGTCAATTACGGTGGAGACTTTCAAGTGCATGATGGAGATGTGAGCAAGGAAGGGGGTGGTGGTGAGGTAGGGGGGGGGGGGGTGAATACATTGGAGGCAGTGATGCGGACTGGAGAAATGTGGGCGCTGATTATACAAAGGCGGACTGACGGAAGTTTCTTGTTCATGCTTGCATGCACCGATGCAGTGCGGTTTTGTTTTATATGTGTGCCACCATGCCCGCTGCGGAAATTGACTTCTTTGAGCCAGAGCGGAATACCTTGGAGGATACACACGGCCATGCTTTGCTGGGCATTGAAAAACATGTTGGGGCTTGGACAGACCAGCTGCATGCGTGTGTATGTCCGTCTGTGTGTATGTATATGTGAGTGCATGTCTGCACTACGTCTCGTCTGGTCGACAACCTACCAGGATCAAAATATCGGAGGCTGTCAATCTCTGCTTGGCACTGTTGCAGGACACTGTGATGATGATTAGCTAGCAATAAAACAATGTATTCTTCATATCAGCTTCTACATTGACGTAGCTTATGCAAATTAGCCATGGCTCCCTTTCTTCTGTTTCTTCTTCTTCGATAATCATGTAATGTGGAGTGAATAAAGGATGCAAACAGCACTCACAGCGGTTTACCTGTACAATGGCTCAAATAAAACCCCGTCTATTGAGCTTGGGATCATTTCCGTAGTTCAACAAAAGGTGGCGCCATACATGTGCCAACAGGTTTTCCCAAGCCTGTGCTATAAAAAAAACGCGCCAGTCTCTGGAGACCGGGGCTCAATAAACTGTCAATGTAGATTGCAGGTAAACCAAATTTGAATTTGAAAAAGATGACAATCATGAGGTGTCTACAACTTTGTGTGGAGCACAGATTTACAAAAGTACAGTTGACACTGGTCGATTTACATTCCAATAGTCACTGTAACCACAAACACTATACAGTCATTTCCACCACAATTAAGACCTACATCCATAATAGTGTTTACTGGGGAACTTGAAGAAGGCTCTGTTGTGTCGAAGCTTTTCTTTTTAATGGTCAGAAAGGAGTAGTTTTTTCAACAACCAGACATGCGTAATTTTGCAGAAAAAAATCCAACTCTTTTATGGTTACCTTTGGTAGAAAGAGGGGGAGCCGTGGTCAGGTATTTCTTTGCAATTGTCCACTCTATTTTTATGAAAGCTTATTTTACAAGTGATCGCTGCAAAGACCTGCTAAAATACTTTACTGGGAAAGTCTGGTGGTCACACATTGCTTTGTTGGAATCATGGTGTGATACAAATGAGATACATGGACACCCTTCCCTGGAGGGTGATTGCCCAATTTACAATCAACTCCAGCCAGATGAATAGATAGACTGTTACTTGCACCAGCTTGAAAGCATACCAAACAAACAGAATAAAATGGTTAGGTAGACATCATAATCAGAATGGAAGGATCTTTCTGTGAAACTTGACTCCACATGCATGTTTGAAAGCTGATAGAGGAACTTTCTAGAATTTTCACATAAAAAGACTCTGGCGACAGTGTCACACCTTTGTTTATGCAAAGAAAACTGTCTTGTCAAGATCAATTATCAAGTAAAAATATGTTGAGACATGAACAGTCATTATCTGTTCTACATATTAAGGTTAGTTGTTTGATGGAGTGACTGTTTCCTCATCACTATAATTTTCAGGTTGACATTTGAAAAAGTAATGTCATTGATAGGTTTAGTCTACTCCATCTTTAAGGTATGTTTGGATACCGATCACTTTCAATTTGATCTTGTATAGCTCTACAGTGTACTTGAGACCCTGTGGTTTTCACTCTTGAAATATACCACACATAGATTCTTAACTACTAGTACATGTATTTTTTTTGTGTATAACACTTTCTTGTGTATATTACAGTTTGCTCCAACCACATCACTTTCAAAAGTACTTTTAGACTTTTCACAAAAGGATGTGGAAACTTGAGGAAGACAAGAATGTCCTTCTTTGATGAAAGCAGCTGATTTTATAAATCTCACAACTGGAAAAAAACATAGCAATGCGAGTTTCTGCCGGATGCTATAATGGCAATAGTTATCACATGTTCCTGACTTCTCAGACAGCACAAAGGCGGGCGTCCCTTCACACGTACCTACCACATGCACGCCGACAATCCACAACGCACACAAACACCTTGTCTATTTAAATGCTATTGGGGATAGCGGTGACAGTTGTTTGTCTAGTTGTTTTACCCTTGAAATCACTTTGACTTTTTCAACTTCTTCATGCCTGACAGAACAATAAATACATCTCAGCAGCACTGAGTTAAACTAACACAGACAGCAGTCGCAGTGGACTCTGATTGTCTTGGCTGGGCATGTGTTTTGGTATGTTTTACCGTGTTTTCTTTACTCGTCTGACCAAAATCTCCTTCCTATTACACTGTCATGTTATCAGGCTTCATTAGCTGGAAAAAAAAAATCAGCTTTTTTCATCGAGACAATGCCTCTGCTGCTAAAACAACCTGGTATGTTGTTCCAAGTGGGCAAAGTGCTCTCTCTCTCTCTCTCTCTCTCTCTCTCTCTATATATATATATATCTATCTCTCTCTCTATATATGTATCTATCTATCTATCTATCTATCTATTTATATCTATATATATATACATATATTTGTGGCAAATGAAACATGCTGAGTGGAAAAAAGTTGGTACCTGTGTTTTGTTGATTTTGCCCAAGTAAAAGAATCATCTTTGGTGTTCTAGGAGTGGGGAGGAATAGACCTCCAGTAGCTGTAACATTTGATGATTTTTTTTCACTAATTTTTGTTATAATGTCAACTACAGTTTCTTGCCCTACCCCCAAACCATGTTGAGATAGACAGTGTTGAGCTTGTCAACTCACTCAGCTTGTACATGTGTAGACTGCTTCATTTTTGTTGACACGCCAATACTGATCCTAACTAGAATCCATACCTAACCAATAACAGTGCAGACATGCAGACACTCTGTTGATAAGCTCTATATATAGTTGGTGTTTCAACATGCTTTGAGGTGACGAACAAGAACTTGTAACTGACATACATAACAAAAAACAGAGGAAAAATTATCAAAAGTTATAGTTAGCCCTTTATAATAATTCATCCATACCGCTTGTCAAAATTACTCACATACTCATTAAATCTTCCCGTGCCAATACTTCTCTTTCAAACTCAGTGGGTTTCACAAAACACAATGATGAACAGTGTTAATAACTTGGTACATCACATCTACAGATGAAATAGTTCATTATTGTTATTCCAACCCATCCGGGGGGAAATCTAAAGCAAACTGAGAAGGGGGAGGTGAAGATGGAAGGGTACGATCATCGGTACAGAAAACACGGTTGGTGTTGGCACAATGAGTTTCTTGGCCTACATTCATACTTTCCTCTCTCTACCTGGTTGCTTTCAAACCTGACCGTCCCTCCACAAAAATTAAAACAGCCAATTAATAGAGTGTGCCAACTCACAAAGAGAAATTGTGGGAGAAAAAGCATGTCCTTGAAACCACGACTTTAAAGACCAACTCCCTGGTGATGGCATTTGAGAATAGACGAAACCCTACACAGGTCAAATCCTCCAATCACATGCACAGTAGGCTAGTTGAAGTAAAATTCAAAGTCACTTTTTTTTATTTCAATGGATATATTATCTGCACTGTCTTCTCTCTGAACAAGGACAGTGCTAATGGAAAGCACTGGCATCTATTCACCCCACACAGGATGCATTTACTCAGAGCCGTGACAATGGCCCACGCTTTGAACTTAAAAACACTTTGGGGGCTCTTGATGAAAAAGCTTGGACCCCAAAGATCTGCAGAAGCGGCCATTTACGCATTACAGTTGCAGCTTAGCATTGAGACAGACAGGAAGCACCGATGAAAAGGAGATCAAACTTCAGGTGTAAAGACAAAAACAAGAAGAAGCTAGGAACAATGGACTGCTGTCAATAGAATGCAGGAGTGATTAACGAGACAGGACAGGCCCAGGGTTATTTGAAAGAGTGGCTAAGCTGACTTCAGTCAAAAACAAAAGAAATGCAGACATTCAACTTCCTGCAATTTCCTAGCACTGATTTTTTTTCCTTGTCCGACAAAGCTGTTGTAAAACGTTCACACGTAATATTTAATCTGCAACCGACCAAAGAGACTCCTGATGGGACAGACAATCTGACCTATATTACATTTGTACTTGACCCTGTAAGCTCAACTTACTGCTTTTAAAATCTGAACTTGTAAAACCTGCACTCTTCCGAAGAAGTACCATTTTGGTTCTCTTTTAAAGCGTCCAACAGTACCGAGGTTTTCAGAGTCACGGATTTTATGATTACAGAATAAATTTTTCTTACAAGGGAGGGGATGGGTCAATTCACAATTTGAAAACATCTAACAGAATCACACTATTAATGTGATTAAGCAACACACATCGGCAACATACTTGTTTTTTAATAATCAATTTTATCCCACTATAATTTGAATTGAAACATTTATCGTAAGACATAATTATTCATAGATGCTACGGTAAGAAATCTAAGAGTAGCGACTTTTCAAGTTGTGAGTTGTATCTGAGGAATATTCAATCCACTCACGACTAACTTACTTTAAACAGGATTTCTTTAAACACTTTGCCCCAAGCTTCTTCAATGTTCATATCACCACTTGGCAATAAAATATTTTATACTATCGATATGAAATAAATTAGACTTCACTCTCTGTGTAATTTTAAGTAAATGTAGTTACATTATAATGTGCAGTGACTTGTGGCATGGGACATGAGTTGCTGATCAAACAGCGCCCTCAAACTACACACTAAATGACATGAGTACAAGGAAACTATTTGGCTATATCAGTTGTGAAAGTTGACGAATCAAATTTTTCTTAAACTTTTTCAAAACATGATTTAGGACTTGAAAAAACATTCTTACAAATTCATTTTAAATTTCCACAATAACGCACAAAGTTTTCATAATGAGTATGATGTAGCGATAAACATGCATGCAGATGTAAAAACTCAGAAATATGGCTTACTGCTTTTTGTCATTATTAAATAGTTGAATATGTTGTTTTCCCAACTTTAAATGCTATAACAGACATACGATCAAGCCAACCCAAAATAACTGTTCCCATCAAAAATATGTAGTGAAACAGACAAATGAAAACGAAAGAATGAGATAGGGGTATCAGTGCTACCTATCTTGGTGATTCTGAGTTGCTGCTAGCCTGCACTGCACTTGGGTTTATTTCTCAACATATATTACATTTAGAGGTTGTCAGAGTTCGCAGATCAGTAAATATAAAAATAGTTGAAGCGGGTTCGGATGCCGGTTGTAAATTGCCGCTTGACTTTCACGTACATGATAGCACCTCGGAGGAACAGCATCAATCCTGGAAAGGAGAGAGATGAAATTGTTGAGTGTAAATCAACAGTGTGAATGGTTCAGAAACAAGGACTGCTATTGTACAGATTAGCACCTGTTTTCCTTTTCTATTGTCACTTATGCCACAAAACTGGGCTGAGCAACTGTCACTGTGGCAAGTATGTCACAGCGCCACCTAGAGTTAGACCTGGACTCAGCACACATGGGGAGCTCAAGCCAGGTGGCACTGTCTCAATGCTTCCGAACATGCAGGTGTTTCAGAACTGTTTTGAACTCACCTAGTATGAGGAGAATCCACCACAAACACGGCAAAGTGTCCACGTAGTTGTTCAAACTTGCTGTGTGCTGTGAATATCAACCAAATGCAGGATTAAAACTGCTAATAATATGAACTTTCTGAACTGTATTGGTAGTATTGAAGCCCCAAAATCTGAAATGCCCAGATTAAAATCACAACTAACGAAATCTTCCTTCTACGCGGGCATTTCACCAGTGAGGTTTCTGAAATATTTTTAAAGTGCAAATAAACTTAACACAAATGGTATTCATTTTTACTCTGTCCATTCTTATAGCCTTGCAAAGACTTCTCCGAAAGAAAACAAGAACTTGTTTGCTGAAAGGATTCCTGGTAATTGAGAAACTGTCAAGATCAAAGTGGTATCTCATTGTAATAAACATCACACAATGAAAACATATTACGTTTAAAGCAAAAAAATGTGACAAAAACCATGAAACTGCTTTTGAATTACAGATGATTGGGTTTTTAAGGAATTCTTTTACGCTGATTTCACTTCGTCATCAAATTAGTGTGATATGAAACAGGCCCAATAAAAAGGGCAAATAAAAGCTGAACAAATAAAAGGTGAAATAGAGTGGAGGCGATTTATTTGACCATTCCCTGCTACCCTTGCATTGTAATTTATATTTCACTACACGTTTGTTCATTTTTTACTTTATCTTCAGACTTGTTTGAACAGCATGGCATTTTCAGCACTTCAGAAAGTACGAGACAACACTGGTTTTTATTTGATGGTTGTGAAGAAATCATGTAGTTGTGAATGATGAAGAGCTTTCCTTTCATTGGTGCTAAGTCATCATTTGACTCATCAATTTCCCTCGGCCAAAACCACGACTATAATTTGATTCAGAGAATAACTGGTGAGAAACTTAACAGATGTATGTGTATGATAATTCTGAAAATCAACTCCCTTGTAAAATGAATGCCCTGGTTTGAAGCAGACAAATTTCAGACTTTGACGCTGAATTTCTGACATATAAGACGCACACCACACTTGGAAGGATGCCACACAGGGCGTGTACAGTACATACCACAGCACAAGAAAGCTGTGTATCATAAATCCTCCTGTATTTGGTTGCGATGAGAAAACGTGAAGAAAGGACAAAAAAAACACACAAATAACTCACCATCATGATTACAACCCATTTGACAATGGAGAGGCCAAACCCTGAAATAGCACCGTAGCGACCGGCGACAGTTGTTGTCATACAGAAGGAAAACAACAAGCCAATCCAGTTGAAGATGAAAGCGACTAAAAAAAAACAAACAAACAAAACAAACAAAAGGTGAAACAGAGTGGAGACGATATACTGGATCATTCCCTGAGGCTATTTTGAAGAGTGTTTTATATTTTATTTGTTTTGTCATTCTGTCAAAGTGGACAACAAACTTTGCCGCATCTGTTTCGTAGGTGACAAAGTTCTGGGACTCAACAAACCATTTGCTTGTAGAAACTCTTCCACCTCAGACATGACGCTGCCAGTTGAACTGAGAGATCTCGACTCACACAACTGAAAGCAGTAAACTACAGGCCATGCTAGCTGTGTGCTTGTTATTGGCATGTGAAGGAGGAAGATCACGCTGTTAACGTTATTGATTTTTGCCTGTGGTTAACAATTCTTCATTTTTACTTGGAGATAGTGCCGCTGTGACATTTTATTGGAACATAAGGTTGGATTTGTTTCAAAATATGTGAACAAACAACACACAGCCAGAGGCTGAGACATCTGCCAGGGATATGGTCAATTCGGACTCTGCTCAAAGGTCATATGGCCAGAATGAAGAAGATAAAAAATTTACACACAATTCCCTTTCTGTGTTATGTTACTTAATGTGCTGCAAAATTTTGCAGTCATTTTGAGTGGCTAGCTAGAGCTATCATCATATGTTGTGCATGAAGTACGCTATTCATGAACTCAACAGTGCCAGATGAAGACATGCGACAAGTGTATTGCTATTGACAGATTTTAGCCATTTAGCATTGTTTTTTTACATGTCTGTAACAACTTCATATAGAACAGAACGGTGGGCCAGGGCAGTACACTATTATAACAGAAAGGAAGGGGAGGGAAATAGTACACTTACAACAGAAAGTGGGGGGAGTACACTATTTCTACCAGATAAGGGGGTGGGAGTGGGGAGGGAATAGTAAACTACGACCTTTGACACTGCTGATATTTCTAGAAGTAAAATTTCAAGCAAGACTGAATTCTGCAACCTCATTAAAATTTTAGACCGACTGAAAAAATCAATGAACAGTGTTAATAATTATCAGAACTCATGCTGTGCTGGTTCCATTTATATTGCCAAGAATCAAAGATGCCTCTGAAACAGAGACACTAATGCATGTCTATGTAGGATATAACGAAATCTGATGAACAGCAAATACATAAAAAATCATTAAACGATAAAATTGCTTTATCAAAAATTTCATTTGCTTTCTGACATTAGGTTGGTTTACTTACTTTGTCCCTCTTCACGCAGCTGATGGTCTACTTGGACTACAGCACAGAATGCACAAAGAACCCCAACCTCCCATCCCCACCCCCTACCCAAGGGGACTAACATCTTTTCCCTGTGACTACAGCACAAACGCTGATTAAGTTTATTATTTTTGATCCTTTCTGAGAAAACACGATCGATGTTGGAACAAACTGAGTGTTTTTGAAATTCAAGATGTTGAAAGACTTTGATACATTGGTAGACTGTAAACAAATCTGAACCCGAGACAAGGAAATACACTCATCCATCCTTGTGTTTGCTGCCTGTACAAAATTTTGACACAAACAGAAGATTTCTGTGCGATATGAACAACCATTGACTTACTGATGAAGGTACAGATAAACATAACATCTCCTCCCAAGTCCATGTCAATGTCACGTTCCCTGCCACCACTCTCATAGTCATTCTGAAAAGAGAAAAGACATTGATGGGTTGATTAGGGTAATAATATGCGTAGCTCAGTATCATGGTTTTGATAAACATATGGTAAAATTCACTCAGACACATGATGGCAAACAGAGAAACACAAGGAGATTACAAAATGTAGCTGTGATAAAGACACAGGTACCTCTGAACAATTACAAGCTAATGTACACGCAATGTTACACTAGCAAGACAGGCACTTGTTCATCAACACACAACATAGACATTTATAGCTCCAATGGCTGTCACTGTTCATGTATTGTCAATTATTTCTGTTATGCTTTCTTTTAAGATACACTTTCTGGTATTACTCCGACGATGATGTCATTAGCTCAGTGTTCAGGTGTCAGTACAGCCTGCATGCATGTATAATATCCACTTTTATTTGCTGAAAGTAGTCTGAACAGGAGCTCATCTGTCAACAATCACTGCATTGCATTCTGTGTACCACAGATTGTGTTGGTCAGAGTCTCATTAAACTGACAAACATGCTTTTACTCAGACTAGACAGATTTACAGATATGACTCAAATCTGAAGTTTAAATACACACGACAACATACATCTACACACCCCAACCAATATGTGCATTCACATGCATTGCACACATACACATACAAGAAAGGTTCACCCATATGCAGAGATATATGCAGACATACATAACTGGTTTTGCTAGGTCATCACATTAGATTTGCTTCCATTGATGATAGACACAAGGTGTATTGGAAATACTTAAGATTTGGATATCTAACAGCTGGGCAAATAACTCTCCACACACAGAATTCAAATAAACTCATGTCACCTGGGCGAGTACATGCATATTTTACACCTTTACAAGTAAATTCACATGCTCTAGAAGCATATCACTCTGGAAGTTTTTCATTCCTTTCCAGTCAACTGAAAGTAATAATGCTCTAAGTGTGCTATGGTAGCAGCACGATTATCAATAAGAGAAACTATGCACTGTGAACTCAAATTGTCGAATTTGTAAAATGGACAGCATAAGTAGAAGGAGCTTTAGCTCTACATCACAGTGCACACATTGTGGTTTTAATAATCAAAGGGAGAAAACCTTTTGAGCCATTCCACTCAACTGCACCGTTGGAATGCAGATTTCAAGTCAACAGGAAGAAACAGCATCACAACGGATCACCTTTCCTCAAAAGTTGCCATGGCAACCTGGAGGTCACATGACATCATTTATCAACCCAAGACTGAGGTCAGGCTGTCCACAGCCGGGTAATTGAACTGTCACCAGGTGACAAAAAACTGCTGTGATTTACAATGTTTGTGAGAAATTGGATTGAATTCAGCGCTGTTAAAAATAGCAGCACAAAAACCATGGCCAGTCTATGTGGAACATAAGGTTTTTTGTTTCAGAAGAAAGGAAAGGAGGTGAAACAGCCCAGAATGCAATGAAGTTTCTCAATTTATAGCCTTGTGGTTTGGGTGAATTGACATGGGTGTTTTAGAAAAGTGTTTATGGATATTGGCATCAGAGAGGTTTGTAGTCAACTGGTAATGTTAACAAGAGGCACAGTACTTGGGAGTCTGTAACAATCAAATTCAGCTCCTTCTCTGAAGCCAGTGAGATGTTGCAGACCCAAGCACACTCGATATATAGCAAAAAGATGTTTTCTCGGTCCTCTGTGAAAAATTTCTTCCAGTGCAGTGCATCATGCACATACACATACATCAACAAATGTTTTTTCGAAACTTTGAGGAGCAGTATTGTATTGCATTGAGAGTATGGTAACAAATAAAGGTGAACACCAATTTTTACTGAAAATAATTCTGAGAAATAATTGTGGCATCATTTTAAATCACATCATTTTTTACTTATTCTCATGAAAGAGAGTCAGAAAAACAGTAAACTGATTCAAAGTCTTTTCATGTTGTTATATGCATCACTTCAGGTAATTTCCTTTATTTATAACCACTTTTGGTGCTTGTATGTGTAATGTTGTAGGAAACTCCAGAACCTTTTAGCCATAGACACTACAAAATAGATATGTCTTGCAATGAAAGAATAATGTTGAAAGTTTCCAAACTACTGTCAACTGGCCACTTGTTAATTATGATGCCTTTGAGCTGCTTGATCTGCCATGTCAACCTGAATTACCATGTCAATGTATTTCATCTGGATACCCTACATATATCTTCAAAACTTTAACCAATATTTTGCGTTTCTATTTCACAACCAAGGGTAGTCAAATAAGTATTTTATGAAGCCATAAAAAGTTGATATCTTTCTTCAGGCAGTTGGAGAATTTCTCAAGCCCATGTCAAAACCCACTCATCCATGTACAGATTGGTGACCATTTAAAAATGTCTGCCGCAAGCTGCCTCTTTTGTGTATCACCTTCATTAACTAGGTACACGGGTCACTGACCTCATGAAAAGGTGCACAGTACAAGGTCACTTACATGAGGGAGCAAGGTTTTGGAATTATCCCAATTGTAGATCACATCGCCCTCTAGAGTTCGTTCTTAATGGTACCATCATAACGTTTTCAGCTCTCAGAGAGAGCTTTGTATAGCAGGCTATAAACTACACCCTTTGTCAAGATTGAATATCTTGTAAATGCCCAGGTGAAAAATAAAGGACTCTCTTTTTCCCAGTGATAGTACTCACCACCAATGGTTCTGTTTCTTTCTGTTTTTGCACATCATCGTAACTAGGCAGAGTTGTTGCTACATTGTATGGCGGTGGGTCATTTTCATCTTTTGGATCTTCTGTGGAAGAGGCAAGCAAGACACAGTGTGAACATCAGTGACTTGGATAAGTATCGTATGAATCATGGATATCAATATAACTTGGCACTGTTTGCATGTAATACAGTGAGTGTACTACTTACTACTAGACTCTCACAGCCCCTTATTGTCTACTCAGTTTATGACCGTCTCCTGTCATGATTTTAAGAGCTACACTGATTTTGAGCTATGTGTAGCAGCTCGGTGAGGGCACATCAGTGTACGTCACATGTGGAGTTACTTTACGGATCAGAAGCTATGTTGAATGCCTGGACCTCAGGGCTGTGACTTGGTCTGATAGTGTCAAACCAATACAGTCCCTGAAAACAGTGTGATTTTACCAATCTGATATTGGTGGAGAAAGTGCCAAATGCAAGAGAGTTCCTGCCTAAAATGTAATCTTTGAAACAATTGACTTTGGGTTCACATTTTTCAATTGTGAGAAGATCAATTTGATAACAGATTCCATCAAGGATAGGTAACAGCAACGGAGGATTGGAGAATGGATCTCTCTCTGACTACATGACTTGTGCGATATCAAGGGCGTTCACCATACTATCACAACAACAATACATGATTGAAACACAGGTTTTTGCAACAGATGTAACACACTTAGGCTATTTTTAGTTTTGTTCGTAAATTAAACTCCAACCACAGCCTTTTATCTTTCAATAATTCAGTGCAATTTCTCATGCTTGTACCTCATTTCTAACAATAGCAGTTCATTTCTCATGATTGTAGTTCATTTTAGAACTGTTTTTAGCATATTATAAGGTAAGTTCTGATTCTAATAATTTTTCTGAACAACCCAGTACAAATTTCAGGTAGAATCGTTCTCCCACAGTAGTCACTTCAAAATACAATATACACCAGTATACTCTGTAGACAACACCTGTTTGCAGTCTTTGCCATATCCAAAGAGATTTATTTCTTTATTATTAATCCCTTTTCCTGCCAAGTCCATATTTCACCACCAGGTCAAGATAGTTAAAATTAATGAAACAACATGTTCCATATGATGTATTTTAACATAATACTGTACATTTGAAGGCTGTTGCAAACATAAATATTGTAAACTTGATTTTTTTGGACTAAAGATGCTATAACATACCAAGCCAAATGGGTGAAAATAAGTCATGTTTTGGCTCAATACCGCTTTTTACCGACTTGGCTGATAGGGAAGTGATACTGTCTGGCAGGAAAAGGGTTAAAATACCATAGCTAAAATGAATTGCGATTTCATAAAGATGGCCCATTAATCAATGTCAACTCAAAATGATTTCAAACACTGGAATTTTGGCATGATACATTTGGTTAATGGGACAGGGAGAGTAAATTACCCTCCAGAAAAAAGGAATGTGTTATAATAATACATTGTATACATTACAAATACATTTTACTGTGGGAACGTATCATGCCAACAACACATGGACAATAACACTGGGGACTAACATTCTGTGTCTCCATTATTGGGGATAACATTCCATAATGTCTCCATTACAGGTGAAATGACAAAAACATACTAATGTTTCAAACAACAATCTCAATTCATGACAATGGAGAACAAAAGAGCAAAATATTTCAATGGAACAATGTATCATTGTACAGTTGCAAGGTTGTCCGTGTAGGAAAAAAAATTTTGGGGGGAGATTTTTGAAATTGTTGAGACTTCCGCTCTGTTGGTTTTTTGGAATGCCAAATGTCTGTAGTGCCATTCAGTGCAAGTGATGTTGGATGACTCAACAAAGGGGTAGGTAACCATATTTGCTCACCTGGTGGCGTTGGCGTGCTGGGTCTTGTGTCTTCTGGAGACGGGGGTGGAACTACCAAGGCCATGATCACTGGAGACATGCTCTCTTCCTCCTCAACATCTTGACTGATCTGAGGGGAAAAAGAAATCAAAATGTTTTCCTTCAAGTATGTTTAATAGGTTACTTTCAAATAAAGTACAATTAACATGTGCAGTATATTGAATATACATGTACATGTGCAATATTAAATGTTTTGTGGTTTTGATGATGGTATTATGAATTCCCTTGGTCAGTTTTTATCTGGAATTTCTCTAGCTACAAACATCTACCTAAAAAAAAATGGTTGATCATGTGTAGGTATGTATGAGGCCGTGGAGAATTAAAAAGTGGATGATATTCTATTTTGATTAATGTGCACAGTTTTAGACAAACGGAGATTGCCATTTATATTTTGTTTCAAAATGTTAGTTGTTAACAATCTGTAACTGGTGTAAACTTCAAACAACCTATTTCAATACTGTATCACATTTGAGGGCAGTTTAAATCACACTTCTGGTGTCAAATTGTTACTTACATTAAGGGGAGGGGTCAGAGGTCAAACAAAAACGGGTTTTCTTTGCCCTTTATTGTCACATGTGATTTAATGGTTTTCGTCATAACATTAATTTATTGCTAAAAATATATCATTTCAGGACACATTGTGGGTAAAGTTTCAGGAAGTCTTGTACAGGGTGCATACACTCAAAATTTCTTAAAATTCAAGGACTTTACAGGACTTTTTCAGCAATTTTCCATAACTTTTTGAGGTACAAAATACCATTTTCCAGGTATCACTTCTACAATATTTCCGCTGATCATCTTGTGTTTTTTAAAAATTTGTTGTGGATTATCAATTTCCAAGGACTTTCCTAGACTCAATTTCATTTTCCAGGATTTTTTCGAGAGTTTCTGGAAGGCTTTGGAACTCAAGGACCCTCAAGGACTTTCCGGAAGCGTACAGACACTGCTTGTCCTACATTTTGGACAGGAATCTATTTTTGCATTTAATGACAGAATTGTGACATCATTGAATTGATGTAATCCACAACATGCTTAGTAATGTAGCCATCAGTGAAAGAACAATGAGTAGTGGCTATGCATCCCCTTTTCTTCCAAACATTTGCAGCACAGCACCTGAAATATCATTGGAAAGAGTTGAACTCAAATTCTAACAACCTGTACTGACCGATCTAGCCTAGATTCCTTTTCCGTCCGCTTGCCTCCTAGGGGACGGAGGCACGGAGGCAAGCGGACGGAAAAGGAATGTAGGCTATGACCGATCACACACTCACTCACCCCTCTATTATCATTTTCACCCTGTGAGCAGGGTATTTGACATTTCAAAGCCTATGAGTAGAATATATACTTGGTCTAAATAAAAAAATTAGTCCTTTTTCTCCAGCAGAGATGCAGTTTGGGATGATCACATTGAATGTACCAGTTGAATGTATACTCAGTTTTTTACCAACTTGCACATAAAACTAGCTTCCATGAGTTGCATTTGCTGCAATATGTCTCATCTGTTTACTGACCATCAATTGTTTGAAAGTGCTACCATTGAAATAGCAGAACCACATATGTACTACACAGAACCTTTCTTTTTCACATTTTTTAAGATATCAAGAGCTCAGCATAAACATTTGACAAATTCAGTCTGGCAGTTGGCAAGGTCTGTACAGCTTTGATTCTCAACCAAGTAATAAACAATTGAACATGCAGTAGTAACGTGCAAATACTGTCTGCAATGACTTGTCTTGTAGTACATTAACAATCTCTTTAAAATTATTGCGCATTCATTCATCGTGTTCAAGGTTCACAGATGATATACCCTTTCTATGTGTATTACAGGTACTAGTAATAGTATATAATCTGATTAATGTATACAAATCTTGTTAGATCTAGAGGCATACATATACACATACTGTACATGTACAGCCAACTCTGTTTCCCGACTGTTCTATTACTTATGGCAGTGTTCTCCCCAGGAATTTTTAGAAGAGGGCGAAGACGTGGTGCGAAGCACCACAAGCGACCGCGCAAGCGGTCGCGGGGGGAGGTCAGGAGGGGGGTGTCCCCCCTCCTGCCGTTGGAGCTTTTGAAAAACAGAGATTAAAATGGTGTTATTTGGTGGCACTTGGGGAGTATTTTTTCAGATTTTTTTCGTATAAAAAATTCAAAGGAAAGGAGATCTGAGACAGTGTTTCATAACTTTTACTACAGTTCACTGATTTCAATTGTGAAGATTACATTTTTTGAAAACGAAAACATAGCGAGAGACATATATTTATTCATCGATGTCAAAATGATCACGGTGACCATAAAACTCAGGCTTGGGGAGCATTTTTTCAGATTTTTTTCGTATAAAAAACACAAAGGAAAAGAGATCTGAAACAGTGTTCCATAACTTTTATTACAGTTCACGGATTTCAATGAAGATTACATTTTTTGAAAACGAAAACATAGCGAGTCTAGAGACATACATTTATTCATCGATGTCAAAATTATCACCATAACACTCACGTGTTCTCATCCTGATACACGTCCGACCGAGCCTAAAATTAGGTTGTTTTGCTTTTGGAAGGAATACACTAACGAAATTCTAACCTCCTATAAAAACTTCAGTGTACTCTGCTGTCCTTTGTTACCTCCAGCTCCTTGCCATGTTTACTCAGCTAAGTCGGTTACCTAATGCACGGTCCCTATAGGGCCGTGGTTAACGTAACGTTACGGACTGAGCCATGCAAATATGGCTGCCTTCGATGAGTTGCACATGGGCTTATGATCTCGGATGACATCACAAACTCGCGAGATTTGCAAGATCGATGAGAATTACGTTTGCAGTCTGCAGGATCGACGCTCACGCTCGCATTTTGCTTGTAAATCACTGTCAACTTTTTTTCCCGTACATTTTATTGTTTTATTTTTCAAAAAAATAAATCTTTTTCATTTCTGGCAAGGGGGCGCTCGAATTTACAAGAGGGCGCCACGCCCCTGTTACCTTATTCAGGGAGAACACTGTATGGTGCCTGTACATTGACCGCATGGCTATGGTTACTGAAGGTATGCATTCTTCAGTGTGTTTCGTAGAGTGCCAACTATTGTCAGAGAGAAGTGAATGCTTTGCCTCTGGTATTGGTCAGCAGGTAGGGGGCTGTGTGTGCACAATACTGGGTTGAGAGGTCTACCTGGTATAGATATATCCCTTCAGCGGTTAACATTGTGTACACACTGCTTAATTGAATATATCTGATGGTTAACTGCTCTAGCAGATGTTAATTCAAAGCCTATTTTATCATACCAGTACATCAACAGTGCAACCACAGCGATCAAATTGGTTGAGATGTAAAAGCAACCATGCAATATTTGTGATAAAGCAGAGTTGGAACACGCACAAGATATCATATCTGTACAAAGAAGTGAAAGGACTTTGTAAGGGTGTAATTGTGCCTGGCAAAAGAAAGATTAAATGTCATTGAAGAACTGAATAAATGTCATTGAAGAACTGAATATGATAGTGTTCAGTGCTAACATGCAAACACTTTTTTCAGTGTGAAACGTGTATTACATGCTCTTCCTTCCAGCATACTGACCTTGATATAAATTGTTCTTACAACAAAGGCTAGTACAATATTGACATTTGAATAGTAATGTAAGTGTTTCACTGAACTGGAACAATAAAATACATTTTGCATAGTATTTCCTCTAAAGGCAAGTTGCCTAAATCACATTCGTTTGTTGCCTCTGAGTCACACATTACA
Organism: Ptychodera flava; assembly: GCF_041260155.1. Taxonomy (NCBI): domain Eukaryota; kingdom Metazoa; phylum Hemichordata; class Enteropneusta; family Ptychoderidae; genus Ptychodera; species Ptychodera flava. The sequence goes on along the minus strand of NC_091931.1, from coordinate 16,740,258 downwards.
TGATAAGAACTGAAAAAATCCTTCTTATCTCATATAAGCATTTTGACAAAATGCTTCAAACCATACTGGTATTGCATGTACATACAAAGTATACATGTTGTAAAAATGTACACCATTTGTACATGTACATTTGTGTTCATATTACAATGTATACTGACCCCTCATAATACAAATAGGTTGGTATTGTGCAAGTCATGTTGTGCAAGGAGATGAACAGCTGATAGGGGTCAAAGGTTACACTAAATATTTCAATGTCCAGATCACTTGCACAAAGGCAAACTCACATGTACAAATGTTATTTTTTGTGATAACAGAGATGTACTTTCATAGGTCACAATTCATCAATGGCCCATGCCAAACTTCTAAAGCATTTCCTGTTGAAATTGCCAGTATCTTTCCTCAGCTGAGTAAAACATCACAAATAGTCGGCACAATGAGTGTCCTGAAATCTGTACAATTAATTACCTTTCAAATTACCTTTACCTTTCAAAATTATGCTTTGTACAATAGAAGATATACACAGTATACATGTGTATCATCACTATTCCTTCTTTGCATTTAATTTGGTGACAAGTGAAACTCTGTTATGCAATATTCCTATGAAAATGTAATAGTTATAACATGATATAAGATAGATTGAAGAATTAGATTAGGCCTATTGACTATTCAAAATGAGAAATTATGCATAAAAATTAGGTGTGATCAATGTGTAAATTATAGCCTTTTCAATGAATTCTGCCCACTCAGCAAAATAGACACTCAGAGAGAAAAATGTTCATTGAAAAAAGGATTTGGTTGACAAGTGATGTTACATCAAAGACATGCAGGCATGTACTTTTCAGCCAAGAAGATGCCAGGATTTTTGCACAACTTTGCAAAAATGAGTGGCTATTAATATATCAGATCTGCAAGCATGACACTACAGTAACAGTGCAAAATAGGTGCACTGATATATAACATAGACATAACTTAATACACAGGTATATCGTGGGAATGACATGCTTCTGGGTGTGGCACTAGTTTGATGATGTCAGCAGAAGAATATGTTGAATATGAATTTTTGGAAGTGTTCATTGAGTAGAAAGTAGAGAGAAACCTGTTGATGGAAACGGTGGTGAAGTTAATGCTATAGTATTTGCATAAAGGGTACTACATACCCTAAACAAAGTTTTGGACTGAGGGAATTTAAGGTTAGTATTTTTCACAAACGCAGGACATGGAAGATACAGGGACCTTACGCATCCAAATGTTTTTCTGCTGACCTATGTCAAATCCACCTATTTTCTAAAGTAGAAGTATTATCAGTGCATGTACACTTTGACAAATTGCTGAAAATCACGCCACAGCTGAACATAGATGAAACATCATTCAAGGAGCAAGATTTTGATTATGATATCTAGTACAAAACTACAAAAAAGTTTTTATTTCATTTCGATGGTTTAATATGCCATATGCCAAACCTATCCTACTGACATCAAATCTGTCGTTCTCATTTAAGTACAAGTTACAGCCTAAATGACGCAACCAACCTCTTCTTAATGAGAGTTCAACTTCATGAGTACACTACACTTTACCATTCTGTGTGTTCAGGTTCTTGTACTGGAATTATTTGCTTTTAGATATACAATATCTCAGGTATAGCTGCAAAATTGTAGCGCTACGGTGAGGCGGTCGGTGATTTTTGGTTTTTTTTTGCGACTTCGCTCACCAGTAGCGCTTCAATGCCGATGGCCCTCATCCCACTGGAAGAGGCGTGTTGATGTGAAATGCTACACATTTACTGCATTGGTCGTACCGATTTATCACTACTGAAGACTAAACACTTTACTACACTAATCTCTTCATTTATAGGGTTTGGAATTTGTTCAAACACGTCGATCGCGTTCCATAAACATTGAGCGTGGGGCATCCGTGTTTCTGGGAGCCACCATTACCAGAAGTTTTCCCAGAAATGTTTTTGGAACACGATCGTTGTGTTTGAACAAATTCCAAACCCCAGAAATGACAAGGATAGTGCAGTATAGTGTTTAGTCTTCAGTAGTGATAAATCAGTATGACCAAATGCAGTAAATATGTAGCATTTCACATCAACACATCTCGTCCAGTGGGATGCGCTTATTTTGACCTCTATAGGGCCATCGGCATTGTAGCGCTACAGGTGAGCGAAGTCGCAAAAAACAAATTCACCGACCGCCTCACCGTAGCGCTACAATTTTGCAGCTATCTCAGGTATTAAAGGGACAAAGTCGGCCATTTTTTATGAATTTTGTTTGATGCAAGATACTACCTATATTGTTTGACATGTTGTAAGATACTGAATGAATGGGTGAGCATGCATATATTCAACCCCGGGTTTAGACTAATTATATGAAACCATCGCTAAAATGAATTGATGGTCATGACAATTAATTCATTTTCGCAATGGTTTCATGTATCATGTCCAAAACCGGGGTCAAATATATGCATGGTCACCCATTCATTATCTTTCAGCATGTCAAGCAATATAAGTAGTATCTTGTACCAAACAAATTTCATGAAAAATGGCCGACTTTGTCCCTTTAGGTTTATGCCTCTTTAGGTTTCTAATCCTGAGAATTGAGGGGTTGTGCAGTGTGTGATACCTGTTCATCTCTTCTAATTTCATATCAAAAATGTATTGGTGTTATGCTGACACTATCCTTAACACTGTGAGAAGCAACTTCAGGCGATGGAGAACTCTTGGTGTCCTCATGGCAGTTCCACTTCAGCAGTATATGAATTCACAGGCTGCCACTGACCACTAGTATTACCGGGTATTCCTGTACATCTTTCTCATAGGTGTTCACCTTTCATGTGGTGGATATTAAGGGTTGGGTAATGGAACTTAGAGGAGAATAAGCTGAAATGAACTGGTTCTATGAACTCTAATGGTGCTACCCCTATCACAGAGTGTATCTATTTGGCAAATTTCTTCATCGACTTTACTTCACATTCCAATTGAACAGTCATACAAAGTCGTTGATTTGTGGTCTGCACATTTCGTTCTCCATCTCTGTGGGTTCATACTAGTTAGTAATAGTTATACACTATGAGCTTCAATCCTGAGTTAGATCATAGACAGTAGAGGGGCCCCTCTACTGTCTATGGTTAGATGTACAGGACGGTCCTACTAATTACTGCCCGTCACTGCCCGTCACTGCCCGTCACTGCCCGTCAGGAATTAGCCTTCAAATTACTGTAATCTGTCGATATATCAATACCAAAGACCACTTATATAATAGAAAGCTACAAAATAAGAGTCTGTTTTACTCCAAATGCCGAGTCCTGTCTCAGAACTGACGTGAATATTGGAGCGCTAAGTTCTCTACTCGACGGGCAGTGATGATAGGCAGTGTTCGGACATCGATTACGATCAGCGTTGCCACTCGTTCGCAAATCAACGTTGTTGGGGTCTGGGACGACAATTTTGTTTGGTTGTATAGTAAGTAATGTTTTGATATGAGATATCAACTGATTACAGTCGTTGAAAGGTAAATTTCCCGACGGCAGTGACGGGCAGTGGTCGGACGTCGACGGGCAGTATGTATGGCCAATGGTGATGCATGTACGATCACACGATTAGCGTTGCTACTCGTTCGAAAATCAACATTTTTCGGATCTTGGAATATTATTTCGTTCGTTTTTACGAAGAGTAGTGGTCTTTGGTATTGAAATATCGACTGATTACAGTAATTGGAAGGCTAATTTCCTGACGGGCAGTGACGGGCAGTGACGGGCAGTAATTAGTAGGACCCGTACGAGTGGGGTGCGGGATGCTGGATAGCTGAATAGCCCCCTAAATAGCTAGGTAGCTAATAGCTACGTTAGCCATAAGAATAGCTTATATTTAGCTGTTTTGGCTATTGAAGCTATTATTAATTTCCACAGGACACTTTTAGCTGCTAATAAACGTAGTAGGTAGCTATTCAGCTAAAAACAAATGATTATTGTAGGGCTGGTTATAGAGCTATTCAAGCTATTAGCCGTTTTTAGCCGCTAATAGCCACTCTTAGCTTACTATTAGCTGGCTACCAGCTACAAACTCCTGATGCCGCAATGGGCTGGCTATTGAGCTATTCAAGCTATTAGCTGTTTTTAGCCGCTATTAGCTGTTATTAGCCAGCTATTAGCTGGCTACCAGCTAAAAACTCCCGCAGTGGGAATGGGCTGGCTATTGAGCTATTCAAGCTATTAGCTGGTTTTAGCCGCTAATAGCCACTCTTAGCTAGCTATTAGCTGGCTACCAGCTAATAACTCCCGAGGTCGGAATGGGCTGGCTATTGAGCTATTCAAGCTATTAGCCGTTTTTAGCCGCTAATAGCCATTCTTAGCTAGCTATTAGCTGGCTACCAGCTAACAACTCCCGAGGTCGGAATGGGCTGGCTCCTGAGGTCGGAATGGGCTGGCTATTGAGCTATTCAAGCTATTAGCCGTTTTTAGCCGCTAATAGCCACTCTTAGCTAGCTATTAGCTGGCTACCAGCTAACAACTCCCGCGGCCTAAATGGGCTGGCTATTGAGCTATTCAAGCTATTAGCCGTTTTTAGCCGCTATTAGCTGTTATTAGCCAGCTATTAGCTGGCTACAAGCTAAGCAGTGGACATGTCTGAAAAAGCCTGACAACTACTTATTACCAAGGAAGTTACGAGCGTGACTTTCACTTAGGTGTACAAAGAATTAGACATCTCATAAATATACTGAATAAATATTGTAGAACCAAGAACGTAGTATTGAGTTCTTTATGGAAGATATTTTTTTCATGCAAGTGTAAGTTTCTACTAACCACAGCACATGGCATTTTTTCTGCATTGAGAGCTGAAGAAATCACAAATTGTACGTATTGAGGATTTCATTCACTGGCATGAAAAATTTTGTTGTAAAATGAAATGATCGGGGAATCTTGCGATTTGTAGAACCAAGAAATATATTAAAGCCCCAACTCCCGTATAAAAGCGCGAGAACCTACGAGAGTGGTCATAATGGTGGGATATTCAAACGTACTCGGTACGCTCTGGACGCCGTCCATAAAAACCGTTATTTAGAAATCTACCGATTAATTTTTTTCTTGGAAATTATGGGATATGTGTATAAGTATTTGGAGCACAATATACTTGGTTTCTGACGAAATTAAATTTGAAATGACGTCTGGAACCAGAAAAAGGATAAATATTTGCCGGTAATATCGCCGGTATAACGTTCGATGTTCAGTTTGAATCTGCATGATTGACATGATATGCAAATTACAAATGAGTCATTAGCGATACGTTGTTTACTTTTTCCGTACGTAGCGTTGATTGTTCAAGGCGGGGAAAAACACCAAATACTCGGAGCGTACCGAAAGATACAAACGCACACACACTGTGTATAACAAATACATGCAAACACATTTGATTCGGTAGTTCTCTTTTTGGAAAATTTGTTGGTCCTGAAAAGGACCGTTTTCATTTATGTTGGCCTACCTGAGCCGTACATTTTACAGACAGGAAGGCCTATGCTGTCATTCATGCCCGGCATAAAGTACGTCTGGTATGTTCGGGTTGAGACCACGGACAAGTACCAGCACAAATTCTGGCATGATCTTTCACTTTGTCTACACTGTCTGTATATCTTCTGTCTTCTTTTCAAATTTCAAGTTTTACCCTCTAGTCACGGTACTGTTGAAAGCGCAATCATCGCAATGCGATATGCGTAACTACATGTATCGCTTAGCTGTTTCCAAAAGTGATATACATTTTCTTTTCCGATCTATAAAAGCCGTGCATGCCTATGTAACACAAAGCGAACAAAGTCAAAATTCAAAAAACAAGTAGCCTCAATGTGCTGACAAAACCGGGATTTTTTTGACGCCTGCAATCGCCTTCGGCATATTCGGTCGTCACTGCTGGGTCACTTGTGCTGATCTCAGTGATCAGACGTCGAGTTGACAAACGTCGCCGGCGGCAGCTGAGGTCACCGTACATACTAATCAGTCCCATAAGTTGCACTCAAATGTCCGCGCTCGATCCCCATCATCACAGCTAGCTCCAATTCATTCCTGGCAAAGAAAATTCCCGAGGCTACCTCTAGTGCTCATCAGTGACCGCTATCTTCATAAAGCCAGCTGACATAGTGTGATTAGCAGTCTGACTCTGACTACCACGCGTTTGTAATGAACTAGTATCGCGACTGCGTGGAGAGTGTAGAAGTGCAGTGCACTCGATTTTGGCGGGATCGTTCAAAGTAGCGAAATACTAGAACTCACCATTTTATAAGGAGGGATGAACATCGAAACGAATGCTCCGAGAATTCATGAAATCAGTTTATTCTGATTTTATTTTTGGTGATTAAATATTAACAGGTTTGATTTCTAAAATAAGTACTTTTCAGAAGCTTTTTGAAATAATCATAAGACAACAAATCGACACCACATTTCTTTCGGTCACCATAAAACTTGTAATCGAAGCCGGGGGAATAGTCGTCGGTACCCTCCCATCCGACAGCGCCGAGTTCATGAGACAACGAAATTTTGAAAAGGAAACTACAACTACCATCCAAGAACTGTGGAAAACTACGTTTTATAATGGAGACACAGCCCTGCCTCGCTGAACTAAGGTCGAATGAGGAAAGGATTGTTTGTAAGACAAAAGCTCTACAAAATTTGGTAGACGACCTGGCCGTTGAGCATTGTGGTAAATGTCCGTCATCTATTGAAATAACCACACTCGATAAATTTGGACATCTAGTAGGCGAATTTGCTGTTCCTTCAGAACTGTTTTGATTTTTCCCGTTCTTTCCTGAAATGCGGCATTTCTAGGACGGCGTTTGGACAAAACGGTGCTTCATTATTATCTTCAATCAAGACTCCCTGCAAGAGTGATGTACACTATATATACTATGACTGAGCCGAGGAAAACCCCGATAATAGATCCCGTGGCAGAAAAACTACATTTTCTACGATTTCTGCATCGTTTACCCGTATACAAAGATGCGGATAGCTATTGCCACTGTCATGATATGCATTATGTTGAATCATTCAAAAACGCGCTGAAAACAATGACAAACGCTTCGTTTTCGGACGAGAAACGTATACCATGACGCATGAGAACTAAGGAGTGTCGATCGATCGCCTGGCAACGTCATCACTGTTTGTACAAATCCGAGGCGACGCCGCGCCGAACCTCTGCTCCAGTAAGACTTCGAAAAAGTCTATGTTCAAGACAAACCTATTGGGGAAATGAGTGGATGTATCGTATGGAAAGTAAACCGTAAAATTGGGTGAAAATAGTATACGTAAAGTCACCGTGCAGTCAATGTTTACATTATGTGGCGTGCACGTTCTATTTTGGAGGTGTTCAACCAGCTGTTTAATTTGCTACTTTTTGTTCACAAAGATACCATATTAGTTATGTTTTGCTCCGCCCATTTTTATCGATTTTTCTCGGTAGGGCCCTACCGAGAGTTACCGGTTTAAGTCACATGGCTGGTTGGGCGGTAGAGTAGTTATGGTCAGTTAGTCTCTGTTTGAAAAGGTTTCATGTGATTGCTTGTGTCTGGAAAAGTTTCATGTGATTAATGTACCGACATTCACGCAGAGGCTAATCAAATACCAGTGACGGGTTTTGCATTGTCTTTTGTTCAAAGACTTATTAAATATGCATGTCAGTTTGCAGCTGAACACAAAATTGTTTGTAGAAGACTTCCCACAACTGACAAGTACTTAGGCCTACATAGGAGATACACAAGCGTTTGGACGATAAGCTGTTGTTTTGGCTTGGCCTCTGTATTAA